>NC_052114.1:5472097-5515826 GCF_012273895.1 Zerene cesonia
AGTTCTGGCAGACAGGGGTTTCAAAAATTTAAGTTATTTGTTAGGATAAAAGGACTGTATTCTTATAAGACCCCTTCTATTAACGACTACTCGTAGTTCAAAAGAAGAAGTAAAGCAGTCAAATTGAATTGCTGTGTTAAGAATTCACATTGAATGTGTAATAAGTAGATTACGGGAGTTCAATATGCTCCTACCTCATGCTTAACCATTATTAATAGTGTTATAGTGAAAGCCTGTGGTCTAATTAATATGCAGGATGTATTAATAAAAAAAATTAATAACTTTAAATATACTTTTATTCCTTTTTATCTTTAAACAAAAGAGGAAAAATAGCTTAACACTAAAAAGCTGTACATTTATCAAATAGGTATTCACAATACTCCTTGTTATATTCTACATCAATAATGACTATTTTTTGATATTTTGCAGATATGTCTGAATTATTTTCTAAGTCTAATGTCAAGGCTTATCCAGATGAAGGGCATTTAATTTCAATCGTATATATTTCATTTTCCCCATCTGGTGATGCTCCTATGATAGGATATGAGGGATTCAAATGCAATCCACTTGAATTAATCTTTATTTTCATTATATTTTCTACTTCCTTAATAACAGCATTTTCTAATAATTGTCCTCTTTTCATTGCTTCTGTATCTTTTGATTTTAAGGATCCCATTATAGCTTCAGTCAAAGAACCATGCATTGCCTTACAATGTCCTGCTTTTGATGCTGTTATTCTGGCATATCTAAGCTCATGCCATAAGGGAGAGATTTATTGTTCCCTAGTTGCAAATTTACTTCACATGCTTGTATGTCTATTGAAGACTTACTTATAGAAAATCTTTTCTGGTTGCCTTGAACTGGTGCTAACTAAATAATACATGGATAATTTTATTAGATTTGTACCCACAGCAGATAACTTTGATTTTTTCCACTAACAGTTGATAATAGTAGATGGTGCATCTTCAATGCGTCTATGCAGCCAAGCCAAAAATGCAATAGCATGCTTACAGTTTCCTGGTGAATAAAAACAGAGTTAAAAATAGAATAAATACGACCTAAAAAAGAAAGTAAATGAAAATAATAATTGCATTATTGATTAAAGGAAGAGTCAGAAAAAGGGTTATGTTGCCCTTAAACATTTTTATCTTTAAATAAATATTTAAGAAAAAGTATGGTAAAGTACACTATATATTCCATGTATTATGATATGCGTAATTACCTTAAGGCTTTTACTCCTTTGATTGGGATTCAATTTAAAAGAATCTCGTCATCACAAACACTTAGATAATGTAACAATACAATAGAATGTCGAGTGTCAGAACAGTGTTGCCAAAAAAATATTTTGGGTCTCCTTGTGGCTATGGACATGGCGTGACGAATCACGTTGTAGTGAGATTAAAAAATTAGTCAGAATTTATTAATAAGAATGTATATTTTTGTTTACTCTAGTGCAAATGAAAACGAAAAAAGCTCTTTCCCAATTCTCAATTTGAAATCCCTACGCATAGATTCATTCCCTTAAATTTAGGGATAAAGTTATAAGATGGTAGCACTGGTATATGGTGGTTCGTGGTTGTACCTATTGTACTATGACGTCATAGTTCACGTATTCGATCTGACCAATGGTGTAGCGTTTTATATATTTGAATTTCCCAGACTTTTTTAGCACTTTTTATTAATTAATTTCTTGATGAAATAAAAACTATATCCAAAAATATTAAAAGTAGGTTAATGGAGAAGTAATAAAGTTTATGAAAAAAAATACTTCATCCTAATTTAAATTTCATGCATATTCCCTATTAAAGCGCTTTTGAACAGTAAAAAAAAAAAAATAATATTTTTCAACGGAAAAGCAGAAAGCAGTTTCTAATATACCTTTTTTTTTCCTCCTCCGGAGATAAAGCCGTGGGTTATTTCGGATTCCTACCGACCAAAACCCCACTGTGTTCCGTCGAGCCACTTAAGTGAAGGGGCCACGGGAGTTGGTTAAAATTCGTCCGCGACCCCTTCGGCGGCTGCCCGTTTCCGGGCCAAGTTTCTTATATACCTAGATAATATTCATCACATATTTTGTATTGAAGTTTTCATTAACATTCATTTTTATTGGTGAATTCTGAAAAATTTAACATGGATTACGAAACAAATTAATTTCATGACCTTAATAATCTTTCATGAATATTGCTATTGCTTTTCAATTTTTTAGAAATACATTAAATGCAGTTCTGGTAAAATGTATTGAAATATGCAACTTTTTGCAAAAATCGTTATGGGTAACGGTAAATTGAATCTTAATAACGTCAACGTTACTTTCAGTCTTCTTTATCGCTCTGTTTATTTCTAATAAACATACATAGATTGACTCGGTTAAACCTCAAATTAAAAAATAATAAAAAAAATCATACAAATATAATAATCATGTGCCCCGCGGTTTAACCCGCGTAAGTCCGTATCCCGTAGGAATATCGAGATAAAAAGTTGCCTATATGTTATTCCAGTTGTCCAGCTGTCTACGTACCAAATTTCATTGCAATCGGTTGAGTAGTTTTTGCGTGAAAGAGCATCAAACACACACATTCTTACAAACTTTCGCATTTATAATATTAGTAGGATTTCACTTTTAACTGGTTATATTATTATGAGCACTATTCTATTCGTTTAAAGCTTAACTTAACATGCTTCATCTGAACAATTATGATAACGTTAGTTATGTTTTAACTCCCGTATAAGGGTACTTAACTAACATAACTTTATTAAGGGTATCTTTTGAAGACGGAAACAACCAAATTAAATGGTATAAGATAGCAGATAGATACTACCTCCTTACTTCATAGTAACATACAAGTACTTAGTAACTGAATACACTTTTGTATGTCATCGTCGGCAATGAAGCTGGTAGGTCGCCTGACGGTAAGAGCTACCACCGTCCATGAACACTTGCAGAGGCGTAAGGTCTACATATGGATTGCCAACTATAATTTGGAAAGAGATTAAGAAAGGATTGACGAGAACAATAAAGGTAAGGACTGGGCGGCGTAATGAAAAGGATATGGGCCGTCGGTTCCCCCACTCACCGAACGAAACACAGCAGCAAGCTACTATTTAACGTAGGTGTTCTGTGAGGGTGTGGTACTTCCCCGGTGCAAGCGGGCCCAATTCGTGTCTGCTCGGCTTTAAAATGCCTGCTTGATTTGGTTAGCACCGCCCTCCATATATATTATGTTGTAACATGTACCAAAACCTCGCAGTCTCTCCTCTTCAAGAATAGTGGCAAAAGTTTTTATTCATTTAGTACATCATGGCGTCATCGTAATATTCTACCCACGTCAACAAAAGTTATACAGTACCAGTATTATGTTATCTGTGGCAGTTCAGATACAGTCCCTTCTTCTGCCTATTATTTCCTGATTAATCAGTTGAGCAAAAAAAAATTGAGCGCCAACAGAAGTATTCGCGGCTCAAGTGGCTCCCACTTCCAATTTATATATTGTTATTGCTGAGAATTTTCTATCGATTTATTAAAACGAATTCCTATTTTCCTTCTTGGAAGGTAATGGTAATTTTCATGTGTTATAATAATAATTAATAACTATATTAGTATAGATTTATAACATTATTTCATTATTATTGAATTACCTACTAAACTAACGACGTATTTATACGCGAAAATAATTTAGTTATATTAGTTTATTTAACAAATTTGTATTTATTATTCTGTGGTATTAGGTAAGATTCATTAATTTGTATTAATTACTTTAACTTTTTAACTTATGATGTCTTCAAAAAATGACCAGGATATGCGCAGACCATTGACCTCTATAGATTAGACTAATATGTTACCTATATTATCATAACATGTACGTTGGTATGTATATTTAAAATATTTCATTGTGTTAAGTCTTTACTAATATTTTAACACAAATTTGTCACATCCATTATGTCATATGTATAATTTTAAAACCCCTAAAACTATTGGTATCCTATCGGTGTAATGATATCAAACAATGCACAATGGATACCGCTAAAACAATACACGAGCCTCTGGAATACTAAATTATCCTCAACTCAAATTGTAGATATAAATGCAAAAAAAGATTTATCTCCTTGTACTCTTCAATTCGGATTTTATAACTTTGAAATGACGGCAAATAAGTTGTCGGGCGCAAGCGATCATCTTGTTCCATTTCAGGAGGGGCTTAATAAATTCAACCTCATAATCGCAACAATTTATACAAATTACTCCACTTTGCTGTAATAATAAGTATAACTTGAGAAAGCAGGATGTGGTCAAATTGAAATCGACGTCCTGAGTGCATTGATGTGGTAAGTGCATAATATATTGCAATCAGCGATAATTTATTATCTTGACATCCTCTTCTTCTTCAGGATAAGCAGGGATGCTGCTTGCAAAAAACGAAAATAATATTCACCACAAGAGTGTATTTTAAACTAAGAAGACGAAGAAGAAAGGAGACGAACTAAATGTAAAAGGGTAATTACATTTTTGTTTACTTGCATCGGTTTTTTAGCAATACATTGATATTTCTATTAACAATATACAATTTATTTATTTATCTATTCTTTATTGCACACTTACAAAATATAAAACGGAGATAAACTTAGCAAAAGCAACTTAAAACTAGTATACAAATGGCGGCCTTATGGCTAAAAGCCATCTCTGCCAGGCAACCGGGCAATTACAACAACATATCGTAAACTTTTTACATATATATTATGGCAAAAATAAATAAAAGCATGTAAAAGAAACCGTCTTATAGTATTACAGCGTCACTCCCGACTGCCTTGACTAATTTAATTTACAAGTTTTTCTTTTTCTGTCTGTCTGTCCTGTGTTAGCTCCAGGAAATTCGTCGCGACGTCGTTACAAGCATGCTATTTTCAACAAGATAGGATTTAACGACCGCTATTTGCTTACAAATATTCTTGTAAGTAATAATGATTTTGCATGCAATATAGTGCTTCATGATTTTGAAAACAATAATTTAATAAATTACGCCCGCGATTTCACCCGTGTGCACTACAAAATTTTTGTACATACATACGATTTACCTTTTTGAAACACTAAACTGAACTTTTTTTTCACCACTGTCTGTCAACTTCAAATACACTGACTGCAGTCTGCAGATTAGGTATTTTTTATGGCCGAAAAAAGCGTTAGAACTAGATGTATTGAAAATTACAATAAATTTTATGCCTACTTGGTTTGTTTCCAATTATATAATCAGAATATATTGGGTGATATTGGGTACTTTAAATATATAATGAATTATGAAAATATAAATGAATAATGAAAGGACTAAAACAATTAACAAAATTATAGAATAAATGCACAGAAAAAAAATCTATCATGACTAATAATGCCTGAATTAGAATATAAGAAGCACGATAATAATATGTTAAAATATGTATATTTATGTATGAAGAAGTTTTGGTTTTCCCCGCTCCATTAAACGAGTAACAATATAATTTCCCAACTTTCCTAAATAATAATGTAATGCATTTTTATTACTGTTGATTTATTTTCAAGCTAGTACTCGCGTGTTGCCTATGATAGGTATATCTATGTATATACAATTTTGAACACATTTGTAAGCCCGTAAGATCACGCAACAGGCGAGTGGCTGTAACGTCAATGTGTTACGTAGAAGTGACAATCAATAGCATTATAGAATAGTGGAGGGTGGTTTGCTTGAAGTCTTAGATAATGTTTCTGTTTTTTAACGTTTGGTTACATGTAACGAAACATTTAAATTTGTTGGTTTATTTTTATTAAAAACAATACACGATACGTATTCTTGTACTATGAAAATTTTTAATATGTAACTACTTATGTAGGTACAGAAATACTAATAAATTATGAAAACGTAATTTTAGTACGTTATATGTTGTCATATCCATTTTTTGATGAATATCTTCGTTGCTTTCAAGTTTTTAGCAGTGCCAGTGACTCTGGAATCCAAATCAATCAAACATTTTTTTAGAAAATGTAATGTTTAATTTTTTAATAAAATTTGTTTAAATAATATGTCCACCAAAATATAAACCAAAGAGAGCTGATTTGCAGTCCGAACTTCAGAATTGAATTATGTTATGTTATTTAATGAAAAAAAATATACACTACATTATGTATAATGGATACATTTTCTATCTTCTTTTTCTTCTTTTGTGTATCAAATAAATTACTAATGAAAATTTATAACTACTTTTTAGTACTCATAAGATTTTTAAGCTATTTATAATGTAAGAAACCCAAGGCATCAAATGAAATAAAGTAGATAATAATATTTCCACAACTAACATTGGCATTTCACTAGGAGATTGATTTTCAGTAAAAAAGCAAGATATTGATCAATGTTAACCTTTGTTATCATTAACTAAGAGGGTCGGGACTCGAGGATGCGATCAATGTAGAATTTTACTTTTTGCGTTGGAAATATTATGACGTCATATCTCTATATAATCTTAGTACTTGCATTTAACATCCATACAAATTCATTTTATACAATTTCTTTCTACATTTAGATATGTTTTGCGATGATAGAGATTAAGTAGGTATGTACTGAATTATTTTCTCATACATATAATGTCTTAAATTTCACAAAAGAAATATTTCTTAAAAATGATGGAAAAGTTCTTAAAACAAACTTAGATAAAGAGTATAGGTAACACGTATCGTAAGTACAATGTGTTCCTAGTAGTATTTTACTAGTATTGCCTATATATTGTTGTAGTGACGTATTTTGAAAACTAATCTAACTAACCTTATAACTAAAAAATCAAATGTGAAAATGTTTGTGCCAAATGCTACTCACTTTATAAATAAATGTTTGCGTAATGTTGGTAGCTACCTACAATAAAGTTTAGCAAAGCACACATGCGCACATATAAAAATAAATAAAAAGCGCATTTGTAGAAAGAGCTGCAGTTATTGTAGTCAAAGTCAAGGTTACCTTTGGCGAACTGACCTACGGAACCTAAATTGCTCTTGAACTCGCTTACACACTGGCCTCAATTGTCGTCTAATGTCCCGGTTAACAACCTCTGGTACCAAGGTGCCTGATGTTGCATTGTAAGTACCACATCAGATAAATTGATTCAGCGAATCCGTGCATCGTAGGGAGCAGTTAGCGGAATTTTTTATTAATCTTAAAATGAAATTCATATGAAGACGATCCAGGTATGAAAATCACGCAGTCTCATGTTCATTTTTGACTTTGGTTAATATTTAAGTCATGCAATTAGAAACTAACGATTTGAGCAGGTCCATCGCTTTAAAATATTTTTTTTATTACCTAGTAGATACTCTCACATTATAGTTTTCTTCTTCAAAATCCATTCCCAAAATCATATAATATTTTTCTGTCTCATTTAGGTATGACTATATTTCTATGCTAAAACATCTATAGGTACTTCTATTTCATGAATGTCACATACGTTGCACCGGATGTGCCACTGTATCACGTTTTAAGCGAATGCTTTTTATATTTAGAATTATCAATAAGTGATAAAAAAAAACATTAAATATTAGTCTTTTTATTATCTACTTACATTTTGTGAGCTGAGCTTAATCAATATTTTTAAAACCGCGATGTGATTTTAATGCAGATAGTGTCAAGATACTACGTAAGTAGTAAAGTTGATGATTTTATTTAATTGGTATCTGAATCAGGTATAATTTAAAATTAGGAAAAGAAACAAGTATCAATTTTAAAATCCGTTTTCACTATATAAATAGAGTCAATAGCAACTTCCTACCTTTGGTATTGGCAACCTACCTAATCACGATGTTAAGTACATCTAGATAGTATTATTTTATCTGTGCTAATATTGTAAATTCTATTTATTTTATTTATTATTTGTTTATTTATTTCAATTCTTTATTGTACAATGCACTCATGCACAAAAAACACACAGACACAAAAATATTTATTGTACAAATTGGCAGCCTTATCGCATTGAAGCAGTTTCTTCCAGGTAACCTTGGAATATAGGAAAATAAAAAAAGACAGAAAAGGCAGATAGAAAATACAAGAAATCAATATAATGAGACAGTTCAGGCATTAAATTAAATAACATAAAGAATCAAGATCAATAAGAAAAACATTTAGGTACGCTATTAGTTTAATTAAGATAATAATATCAACAAAAAAAATTGTAACCTATAATGGGCATCTTATCCTTCAAGTAAAAGTTTTAATTTGTAAAGATTCTCGATAAAACCTCAATTATTTGCCTAGCCACAAAGATTGAATAATGCATTTTATATCCTAACCGACATCTATTTATTAATTGGCTCAATGCCTAAGCGAACCTTATGAAATAGAACTGAAATGGATTCTTAATAACCCACCTTTTATAAATAAGTAGCAACTGTCAAATGCCTCTCTTTGCATATATATATTTTTTTACAAGTTGCATATAGGGTTGCACACGTTTTTGCAATATTCGAGGGTGGTCGTATGCGGGCTCAGCTGCAAACGAGATTTGCGCTTACACACTTCAATGCTTTACATAATTACTAGCAAAACGTCTATAATAACAGCGGATGTTCTATACTATAATATTGTATTTGAGATATCCGCAAATCGGTGATTAACGACAATACAAATGAAATGTTTATTACGAGTAAATATAGTTCAATCACATAACTAACGTAGAATAACACGGGTATCTTGCTGAATTTAACTAAACTAAAATAATTCACTGACTAGTTCACAATTATGTAATATATGTACTTAGTTTAAAATGAGTGTAGATGATTAATACTACAAACAAAAAGCTTTAACAACATTGGCCATTGAGTATTAAAAGGCGAAGTTAGTTGTACCTTCTTTGTCTGCGTGTAATAATAATCTCTATATCATCATCATCTGCATGTCGGCTACCTCCGCCGTTTCATGCACTGTTGATAAATGAAAATTAAATTTTTTCTACACGCTCACCTGGTCTCGAACCCCAGAATTCGTTTTAAGTCCAGGGTTCACTGCTTGGTTTACTCCCTTGGTCACATAATCACTCATGAATTAAGTGCCCGATTTCTATACATCAATATTTATTGTTTGATATTGTCAGTAGAAGGATCTTAAGGAAGAAAAAATTTGGACTTTTTTTCTAAATATGAGAAAAATAACGACCCACTTCATACATATGATAGATTTCACGAGGACAGGAGAACGTCTTGTATAATAACTAGTATAAATCAGCTAGTATAATAACACTAGACTGCGATAATAAGTATAAGGTATTTATGTTATTTTTTTGGCTAAGAGTCTAATATAATTCTTATTAAGAATGGAAGTCGTTAAGCAATAATATAATCATCACGAAAAAATAGAAGGATTACCGTATAATAAGTTTGGTTCATATCCTAGCTTAGGTAGATATATTAATACACTGCTACATCGAGCTATAGATTTCTTGTTTCAACATACTATAAATATATACTTTTTTAGTGATACTTTTAAGAAATTACGAAAAAAATTCACAAATATCAAAAACTATATATATTTCACAGAATTTTCTAATTATTATTACTTTCTTTATTGTTTACCCCTAAAGTGAACTATCAACGTTAAATACAATCTCTTTCTTAACTTCACACATTAGTCACATATTTCTTATTCATTGAACTAAAATATTAATGTACTCTATGCAAAAGCTCGAGACGGTCTGATTCTTAGCAATTAAGGTGACTGAGAGCAGCCAAAACAATCGATCCCACCAAATGGTCGTCTCGTTGGGTAGAGTTCAGCACGCACTACGCATACGCAGACATGTCGCGATTTTACTTATCAATTAAGCACACACTAATCCCGTTCTATCATCTTATATCTTCAATATATTTAAATATGATAAGTTACATATTATTATTACGTGTTTCATACCTATATGTATTTTTTATTCATATAAAAACGCTTTTGGGAGCGTGTGTACTTTGAGCCCTTGAAAATTAAATATCTCTTACAATGTGCAATTAATAAACCACATTTATACCCTCCGTGAAGATTCGCTTTGGTATAAAAATAGACGACGACGCGAAAATATATTTAGCAATGTTTTATGAAGAGTAGATCACTGCAAAGTAAAAATAAGTGCTATTAATGTGCGCACCAGCGTCATGTCCTTGCGTTGAATGATAAGAATGTTATTTATAAAAATCACTAAGTTGTTTCCAAAACAATTACATTGTATTCACTTGCATATAACATATATGTATATACTTACAACTAAATGCAGGGGCTAACATTAAATACCAAATAAATAGATAGAGCAATTATAGATAGTACTGCTTGTATGTATCTATCATAATTTAACTAGACTTAAATGTCCACCCCAAGTTTAATAATACCATTGGAACTACTTTACGATAATCCCAATATTGGTGGTATTAATGGTCATGCATGCGGGTTATAATCAAAATGGCAAAAACTAATTAAGATCGCAACATCCGATAAGATTCATTCTCTGTTTTACTGAGATGTCCTAATAAAATTTTATTAAAATTAATTAACCCTGCCTACTTACTCTGTGGGTAATCAAATACGATCTGTAACCTATTGTTGCTAAGCAATTGAAACTAATGGAGATTTGCAGACTTATTGTATTTGAAAGGTCAATACTCAGTATGTATATACAATCACTGTTATATTGTTTTGGTTCTTTTTCCACACCACCTTGAGGTAAGAACCTTAGGTGCGTTTTTTTTAAAGAGGTATCCCCAGTAGGCCTAATCCTCCATTGGCGTGCATCATTATCTGGAATAAATTGGACATTAAATACCTATTATATCTATTACATTAACCATCGGGCGTGGTTTGATTATAATTTCGGATATGGTCAAAATCGTGGTAGCGTACGTAGAGGTTATTAGGTAATGTGTCAGGAATTGTGTCACCCAGTTATACGGAGGCGTTGCGTTTGCAAGTCGTAGATTGAAGGACGAGGGCAGTGTCTTGACTGGAACGATAGACGAGAAGTCTTAGTGAAACATTATTAACATTTCACCATAATCAATTTAGCATTTACAGCTTCACAATCACGTTTTAAAATATTATAGGTATCGGTTCGTTATAAACATTGTTATTTTTAAGAGATAGTGATTTATACGGAATATAATTGCTAAGATAAGAATTAATTATAATTTCAAGTCTATGACAACTCTATGATAA
This sequence comes from Zerene cesonia, assembly GCF_012273895.1. Classification (NCBI taxonomy): domain Eukaryota; kingdom Metazoa; phylum Arthropoda; class Insecta; order Lepidoptera; family Pieridae; genus Zerene; species Zerene cesonia. The sequence goes on from NC_052114.1 coordinate 5,483,287, forward strand.
GTAATTTTTTTGTGAAGATATCAGTGTCTACATTAAGAATTATTTTTTTACCAAAATAATGCACTTGAAAAGTATGTTCATATCTGTTCATCAATTATTCTCTTCTCTTATTCAAAGTAATCGCACAAATGTATACGAACAATCAAAAGGTTTTGTGGTGGCGGCCACGAACCTCTTGGGACCATTCGATATATTTATGGATTTACATCAACATTCACAGCACATACATAGGTAACATACTTCTCAATTACGATCATAATATCAAGATTATAAAATTTAGTAATTTAAATGAAAAGCGTGATTCTATGAAATTATACGATACGATACCTGCTAATAAAAAATATGAAAAAATTTATATTCATAAAGTACACGAGTAAAACTTAATCGATTCTAACTTTAATCTTATTGCCACCCGTATAAATTATTTCGATAAAAAAAATTTAATTCTCAAATATAAATACTATCTTTTTCAACGTTCTTAAAAAAAAGATGGAGGTTATCAATTCGACTGTACTTTTTGTGATTGTTACTGCATACCTTTATACTACTGGTTGAGCCTGGTGCTTTGAAAGCTGGTGCTTGCCATGTGCTCCCATTAAGATTTGGTCTAGTTCTGACAATTATAAGGCGGTTTAGATTTTTTGTTTAAAATAATTATTTAGAAAAACGTTAACGACGCGAGCTATATAACGTTGTGAAGTGACCTAATGAGCTCTAGCTCTATCGGATTGATAATTTGCTAAAAATAATTTATGCACATTATAATATTAATTATATTATTCTTCAATTGCTGACCATTAAAATTAAGAAGTAATCTTTAAACTTTCCATAATTTATATTTTTCTAAAAAGAACTTTTTGCTGTTAATAGGTAACCTAGGAAAAAATATGAATGATAAATAAATAATATAAGAATAAATTGAAAAGGTATAATATAACATACGATTTTTAATTAATGGTTCTATCTAAATTGTAAAATAAACCTGCTAGAGTTAAAAATATATTTTCACATAATGCTGGCTGCCTATGTTTCGGGATCTGCTAAATAAGGTACTATTGTCTAAGTATTGCGTCTACGATAATTGCTCTTAATCCAAATGCACTTAAAATTACTTATTTCTTTGTGAATTGTTTTAAAAGATTTCTATAGAAATAAAGTATGATATATCACACTCTATTATTTTTTTATTAAAAAATTAAAGTACACAAATTCGTCAAATCTGACTAACAACATATCCAAAACCGACCGACTCTTCAAATATATAGCTCTATAAAAATAAAGGTATTTCAATATTCGATTGATATTTATTGTGGTGATCTGAAATTGAATTGAGGTGTGAAGTATTGAAAAACTACAATATCAACTACTGGTTAGCGAACTATTTCTTTATATTAAGTGTGTTCTGTTTATAAAATTTAAACTAATTTTTTGCAACATATAGAAATTGTTACTCGTAGTCAAAGAAAGCTGTTTTAGTTTATACTCTACAAAACGTCCCTCAAGATTCCAAAAATGTCTCTTTAGAAATGGGTGAGTAAAAGTCGTAAGTTTATACATTCCATTAAATCTAAGAGTAAGTATTCTGGAATGGTACTTACACGCTAAGATTTAGCCTTTTTTTTGAGCACTAGTGTTCATATATGTATAAATATATTTCTTTTGAATATATCAAATAGAATTGGGTTATGTTCGTAGTTTATAGTTAATGCCGTTATCATTAGCGGTCGAAGCCCCTTTGCTTTAGCAGATCACATATGTATTTGCATGCACTTTGATAACCTCGTTTAATATTACGATTGTTTACCTTAATTACTTCTGTGGCATCGCTTTATTTACCTACTACTTTCAACATTACGTCACGACTTTTTAAAACATTATCGTAAACTTATAAACTTATTATTCGCGAATGATATATTCTTTTTTTATTTTAATACTAAATTCATATGAATTCGTTACTCGAGTCACGATCAAATTTGCGATTATCATGTGTCACAATGGTCGCGATCGAAATCTTAAAGTAGCCGCATAGACAATAGTAGAGTACCTGGGGCTTGAATAGGACAATTTTTGTCTAATTAAAATTGGCAATGCGTGAAGCGATCACGGAATACCTTACACACTTATAAGCTGCACACGTGTCTGTCAATGAACTTTGCTGACCATGTCAAGCGAATATTGTCGCTCGCACGTGGAATCTTTCGTACTTCCTCGTGATACACTTCCAGCATTTAAAAGTAACGGTTAAGTAAGACTTTTAAGTTGCACTAAGCTTATACTTAATTACTCGGCTCTACTGTTATTCTTACTTTTACTCTACTGTTTTAATATATTAAAGGTATTATATTATAATTTATAAAAAAGTACTAACGAGCAAATACGAGGACATTATCTGTGCGGGCCAGGAAGTCGTCCTGCTCTGTGTGTGTAACAAAAGTGCGCGAAAGCGCAGGTGCATCTGCCTGCACGCCGGGTGGCGGAGGCCGCATCTCGAAACGCTCCATGAGATCTGCAGGCACTCGCGGCAGTTGCCGACCCGTAGTGTTCGGTGCCTGGGTGAAACCGAGCTTCGCCAACAGGCTTTCACGGATCACTCTTAGGCTATGCTCGCGCGCGTTTTCATACGAGCGACAGGAGGCACACACGACTTGAGCTGCGGGAGGCTCTTGTGGGCAGGCCAGGTCGGCGGCGACGGCCGCCAACCACGCGGCGAGCAGCAGCAGGCTCGCGGGCCTGGCCCGCGGCCCGCGCGACGCGCCCAGCGGACGCGTGGTGCGGCAAAGCGGGGAGCGGCGCGGGCGGCACGGCGGAGCGAGCGAGCGGTGTGCGGCCGCGGACGGCGCGTGCTACACTGCACGCGGCTCGCGGCTCGCGTGTCGCCCGCGCTGCGCACACGCCTCGCCAGGCTCCCCGAACGCGGAGCGACTTGCATCGCCCCGCGCGTTACCGCCCCACCACTAGCTCGCTCGTAAGCTGTGACTCACTGTAACCACCTTGCCTCATGAAACACGAAAGTGTGCTTAACTTTTCCGCCCGCCTCAGCTTGCAGCTCTACATCTGTTGACATTCAATGTCGCTAAGCAGGTAACAAGTACCTAACTATTAATTTTGCATCTAACTACCTTGTAGATAAGAAAACGTTCTTATCTACAGTGGCTTAAATGCGGATGCAGGGAACTGGGAAGGACAAGGAAAGGATACGAGCTCCCCCAAATAATTAAATATTACATCTGATGTTTTTTTTGCAGAGTTTGTGAGCCTAATATTCAATTTTTCTAATAATATAATGCTGTCTTTGTATGCTTGTGTGTTTGAAAACGCTTATGGAAGAAACCAGAACTACTGGACAGATTTCAAAAATTATATGATATGTACCACGGGTGATTCGGGGTCTGAGTTGAGCGCACATCAATTTTTATGAATAAAAATTACTAGCTGTAACCCGGGGCCTCAATTAAAAGTAGACTATGTGCCTATATATCAATAATCCACATTATAATCTATTTCTGTACCAACTTTCATATAGATACGATAAGCTGTTTCTGATTGAAAGAGTAAAAAAAAGAGCTTGAAAGAGTTTGATTTTATATTATAACGCATTTTTAATAAGATCTTCTTTATTTGATATGTTTTGTACCGGTAAAATTTCGACAACATTTCAGTATTATGGAGTTATTTCTACTTCAAAAAAACAAACCCACAAATTCTATTTTTTTCTCTAGACTAATAAAACAGGAAACGTCCGTAAATTAGCTATGTGAGGCAATGAGGATTTTCGGTATTGTTTCGCTTAATCTCACGTGTATATTTATTTCATTTGTATAAAATCGTGTAAATATTAATACGTGTTTTGTAAGTTCATAAAAACCTGTAACTATAAGATTTTAGCATAAAATCTTTTGAGTCCTTATAAAGTGTTATAAGATAGATATAATAATAAGAAATGACATTCTTACTTAATATACTTTTGTTATCATCGCTACATAATATAAAACAAAGTCGCTTCCCGCCGTCTGTGTATGTTTGCTTAGATCTTTAAAATTTCGCAACAGATATTATGTTTTTTTTATTTAAGATAGAGTGATTCAAGAGAAAGGTTTATATGTATAATAACATAGAAAAAAATGGGGAAGGCGTTTGACTCCGACTTAAACGCGTTCGAAGCCGCGGGCAAAGGGTAGTTTATTTTAGGTTGGCCATTACGTCATTCAAAAAGATATTTTCGTTTATTACAACTTGTATATTTACATGTATATGTTTTCAGCCAACTCAATCTATGTTACGAGAATTTATAGATTAAACAAATTTTTCACCAGCATTTTATGCAAAAACCAGATGGACTCGGCTAAATAAATTATTATCAAAACTAAAATAAATATTTTGACGGCTCGGTAAAAAATTATTGTATATTTCGTGGTTTTTATGTGTACGAGTATACTAATAAACCTTGCAGTTTAGCAGTGAATGTAGCTTATAATCAGTCTGTCCGCGCTGGCTGTGGCTAATTTGAAAACCTATTATGCACAAAAAACATTATATTTAAAATGATATAAACAAGCAATTTTCTCTTCTGTGTTCTTATAAAATATGAACATATATTGAAAAAAATAAAAAGATACCAGTTACCTAACCAGAGTATCCAACAACATAATGTTATAATATGAATGTCCATAAGAATATAAATCTTAATCTTAGATTATACCTTTAAAAAATGGTTGCCTGTAAAGTCGGTTTTACGGGCGAAGATTTTACGTGACAACGTCTTTTTCTGGGTAGAATATTTATTGATATGAATATTATTAAATTGCACAATAGGAACAAGGAATTGAATGAAAATAAGAATTGCACAAATTTTAACTATAGAAAATATATTTTGTTTACTAAAAAGACAGAGACAGAGACACAAGCACGCGCCGATTCAATGCGCCTAATTCTCTAGTGCTGCGCGCGCGGCGGACCGATCATAGTTCGGTGACTCATCGTAACGTTACCGGGCGTTACACTTTTTCATGAGTGACTCCGAGCCGCAACCTAATTTAAGACGTTGTCACGTCAAAAACTTATATATTCCAATACATGGATATAATATGCATCCTATGAGACGTTGACTAACTAATAACTATAATGTCGTATTCGAATTCCAAGTTCGCAGAACAAAAAATGATTAACTTTCATACAAATTTGACTCCCTTGAGACGCCTTTTTTTTTTTGTTTTTTTTTATGTCACATTCGGCAATGGAGCTGGTGGGACGCCTGATGGTAAGCGCTACCACCGCCCATGAACATTTGGAGAGGCATAAGGTCCATTGCAGACCTTACGCCTCTACAAATGGATTGCCGACTTTTTGGGAAGGGATTAAGAAAGGATTAGCCATAGGAATAAAGGAAAGGACTGGGAAGGGTAAGGAAAAGGATATGGGCCTCCGGCTCCCCCACTCACCGAACGAAACACAGCAAAATGCTATTTCACGCCGGTCTTCTGTGGGGGTGTGGTTCTTCCCCGGTGCGAGCTGGCCCAATTCGTGCCGAAGCGTGCTCGACTACCACATAAAAAATTTAATGCCACCCTATTACATAAATCAAATTATAATATTGACCGCCTCCTTGGTGCAGTGGTTAACTCGTGAGCTTAGAACCGAGAGGTCCTGGGTTCGATTCCCGGTGGGGACGCACAAAAAAAAAAATGTCTCGGTCTGGCAGGACACAGAAGGCTGATCACCTACTTGTCCATAAAGAAAATCGATCAGTGAAACAAATGTATATCATCTGCCCCATACCCCACTAGGGGACACGGGACTTAACTTTTATTACATAAATGGTTTTGTTTCGATTCTTAGAGGAGGTCAACAAATTATTATTAACTATCTTCTTGTTATATTAAAATTTGTAGCACGAAATTTTAAAAAAAAAAACACAGAAATTTCAATTGCATTATGTAATTTGGGATTCCGTGATGAGTGTGTGAACTTTCAGATTAAGATTATATAACATACATAGAAAAATGGATCATAGAGACCAACAGTAATTCTATAAGACGTAAAGTTTTTTTTAATTCATAGACGGGAAAAGACGGTACACTGGTAATTCTCCTGATGGTGAGCGGTTATTTGCATACCTTACCACAGGCTCGACCACTCAGAATGTGGTTTGTCGACTTTATCTGTCTTATTAATTATAAAATCTATAAATCTATTAAGTTAGTAGAGTTATGACAGAATGGATGCGTTTTAGATATTTTATTTACCTACTTATCAAGACTTTCCGGATCAATTCGGATTGCCTAGTAACAAGTCTAATTTGAACTGGGTCGAACGGAAGTAAAACTAGGTTTTTTAACTTTTACGATGTTGACCTCTACAGTAATTGATAAACGTCCGCGATCCCAACCTATTTGACTTTTTTAAGATTGGGTGATACAAACGCGGAGTACTCTTATGCATTAAATATTCAATGTATCTATTACTTTTAAATAAATTCTAGTTATGTTAAAGAACTTTATTATACAAGTATTATAATAGCTGGCTTGTTGGTTTAGTCGTTCCCACCACGCAAAAATGCGAACAGATTTAATTCAAACTTTGTACGCTTATCGGTGACCATAGAATAATTTTATCTTATTATATAGATTAAGATAAGGCAGCATTTAATTATTTTCATCAATGCCATCTCGAGTGATCTGTCTAATAAATTTATACCAACTGGGCTTTTACTTACATAGTATATGATATTATAGCGTCTATAGCCTTTAGAGCAATCAGTTGACTATTCTACACAATAAAAATTTTTCAATTCGAACCTACTGGTTGCTGTATTAAGGGAGTTAAAATAAATAATTTACTCAACTTAAAGTTTGCAAGTTTCTAAGTCAGTATGGATGTATAGATAGATAGATAGATAGATGTATGAATGTTTGTAACTCATTTATGTTTGTGGTAGTCGAGCACGCTTCGGCACGAATTGGGCCAGCTCGCACCGGGGAAGTACCACACCCCCACAGAAGACCGGCGTGAAATAGCATTCTGCTGTGTTTCGTTCGGAGAGTGGGGGAGCCGGAGGCCCATATCCTTTTCGTGACCCTTTCCAGTCCTTTCCTTTATTCCTATCGCCAATCTTTTCTTAATCCCTTCCCAAAAAGTCGGCAATCCATTTGTAGAGGCGTAAGGTCTGCAATGGACCTTATGCCTCTCCAAATGTTCATGGGCGGTGGTAGCGTTTACCATCAGGCGACCCACCAGCTCCATTGCCGGCTGTAACATAAAAAAAAAAAAAAAAAATTTACGCGACAACAATTTGTCGTATCTGTATGAATTTTATTACAGAGATCGATTAATTAAAGAGTGTGGAATAGCTCATAGGTATGCTACTTTTTACCTGATACACGACGATAAACGATTTGCATCAATTTCACAGTGCGGATTTTCTTCGAAGTCGGTTTATACAACGTTTGGCATAATATACCTAACTAATGCATATGCGTCCGATCCATCTCGTTCAATTAAGCTGTTTATTGTATCGTTACGTAAACGTGTAACGCAAATTATAATCATAGTAAAATGTTTATTTACAAAAACCCATCCCATCCCATCCCATCCCACCAACCCAACCCAACAAAAACCAACCCGTTTATTTACAAAACACAAAAACTATTAACCTATAATTAAATAAAAAAAACGAAACAAGTGAAATACTCTACATCGAATATACTAATCTAAAAAAAATATAGGAAAAATATGGGAAGGAGCTTAATTTTTATGTGGTGGTAGCTTCATCATGATTTGGGCTAGCTCGCACCGGAGAAGTACCCCACCCCCACAGAAAACCGACGTAAAATAGTAGCATGCAACTGTGTTTCGTACGGTGAGTGACGAAACCATTCCCAGTCAATTCCTACTTTCCAGTCATCAATCCTTTTCTTTATCTGTTACCCCTTAAAAATAGGCAGCGCCGTCGCAAAGGCGTAGTGCCTGGCGAATTTTCATGGGCGGTGGTGATCGCTTACCATCAGGCAAACCGCTATGATATAAAAAATAAGAAAATGTTGTATTTAAACTACCTAGATACAAGATATCTTCCCTTGACGCGGGATATAATCAATTTAACACGTATTATACAACACATAATAAGGAATAACAGGAATAACAATAATACACCCAATGATTTTACTTAGCAGTATTTTTTAAGGCGTTTTCGCGTCTTGCTAGAAGTGGACAATGTTATGACAACCGTTATACCACATCCCTTTTCCTTTTGAATCTGAAACCTCATCCAAGGGTTTAAACAGCAAAAATCAAATATTTTTCTGTACTCTGACACTAAAAACTTTAAAAGGCTTTTTGTCATTGCAAAAAAACAGATTCCATACTTTATTGAAATGTTGAAATGGCAATGATAAACAGTTGTTTTGACAAATTTTGTATAGATTGACATTTGACGTTGACACATTTTAAGGATCGTTGTTGGTAGTTCGTATAATAGTTGTTTTCGTTCCATTATAAACACATTTTTGATGATAATAAATGCCTAGATAGAAATGAAATAAATGCAAATATTGAATCAATTCTATGAAAATGTATAATTTTTTTAGTGTAAAATTTCTGTTTTCTGCTCCATTTTCAATTCAATCAATATTTAATTAATAGCGTTGTGTATAATTTAAATGTATATAATTTTAATAGAAAATGATTGGAAGTACTTGTGTAGTATGCTTAAAGCACACACGCCTGGCAGAGTCATTATTTCAACATAATGAAGATTTAACATATGCAGACATGATTGCATTTGTAGCTAATATTGAGGTATTTAAATCAATAAATTAACTAAATACTTAAATGTGAATATAGGATTTCAAAATATATTTTTATAATATAATGTTTCAGATAGTTGAATCAAAATCAGACAAGGCTATGATTTGTTTGATCTGCCAACGTAAACTCAAGGAATTGTATGACTTTAAAGTATTAATACGAAGGTAAGCATTATTAAAAGTTAAAAATTGTCTAATGTCTTGGAATCTCTTTTTTATATCATAGTGAGCAACTGAGCTGGTGGTTTGCCTGATGAACATTCGCAGACATAGTGCAATTAAATATTTCTTTCAATATTAAAAAATAAGTTTGTCAAGTAATTGAAGTACATTAAAATTATTAATTTGTGTTTTATATTATCCTACATTTCTAGGTCTTATTCAGAATTGAATGCAATCAAGCACAGAAGACTTGTTTTTGATAATATTGATGAATTCAAATTTTTATTAAAACCAATAAAAGACAAAGCAAAACAGAACTTAAAACATTTGTTATTGGATAATAAGAACTTTTTTACACATTATGAAACAGCAATAACTAGAATATATAATGAAAAGCCCATTACAGTTACAGATGTACCAGAATCTATAATTGAAAAATATGAGCATGATGATGTTGATGATGAAGATGACAATGATGAAATAGTAAGTTAAGAAAAGTGCAAATTCATAATTGTATATATCAATTGTTTTCAGATTGGATGAACTTACAAGAGTTATGATGACATAGAAATTAAGTATTTTCCTAAAAATTTAATCTATTTGTGTCACATTTATAAATAAGTTTTCTGAGTAATTCCAAAATAGATAATATGAGTGATTTGGAAAAAGAAATTAAAGAAAAAATATAAAACCAATCATGAGGCAGAATTCGAAATACCAAATTATATAGTATTCTGATGCTGGGCTCTACTATTGTTGGCTGGGCAACCTCATTTGTGGTTCTATGTTTTAATTGAACCAACTGTTTTTTATGTTAATCAGCAAAGGAACTGGTGGGTTGTCTAATTGTAAGCTACCACTGCTCACAAACACATTGGCTATCACAGATACATTCTCATACTACTATTTCACGCCGAACTTCTCGGTGTTTGTGGTACCTCCCCCCTGCAATCTCGCCCAATTCGTACATAAGCGTATTTATTTCGTGCTGTTGTTCCATATGAAAATCTTTCGTATAGAATAAGATAAATAAAATAGCATGAGATAAATATTTAACTCAGCGTTATAAAAATACATAAAATTTTCCATGAAATTGAAATTTATTCGAATATCAATACATTATGACATTTCAGTCAGATTTTTACAATTTGGATGATTCTTATCCAGAGTACCAGAAGGATCACAATAACAAGAATATAGGTGAGTAAAATATGTTTGATAAAAGCAATAAATTAGGGAACCAATTTTTACGAATATTATTTCGTTACCAATGTTAATTATAGTTATACTGGCAGAATTTTGGCTACGACCTTTCATTTCAATGTAGGCCAGACACACTTAAATTCATTTCTAAATTATACCGACTCGACCAGAGAGATCAGGAATAGAACCCTCGCCTAGTGTTCTAACACTGCCATCTACCTGACCTTGGACTGCTATAGTATTAAAATGGGCTGTGTTTTATTCGACTTCAGAAGTCGATCCTAACTCCTAAGAACGCCCGGCGAAGTAAAAAATTGCCAAATATGTTATAAGGATTGAACGGCTGCATACATTTCATACATAAGAGCACAATTAGAGAAACTAGCGAAGCTTATATATAATTTTGTTTTTAAATTTATCTGTACATTATTGACACCTCCATTAAACAATTGAATCTATTTTTGGAGAATATTTTTCACAGTACAATGGAACTGATATGTGTAGAAACTATTACAGTTTCTGAGAGTAAATAACTCGTTACATACCCCTCTACCCCCCTCCTGAAATGATGCTGATTTATGAAATTATGCAAAATTCCAAAAGTGTAACATAATATGTTCTTTTGTTCATCGCTATAGTTTTATATAGATAATAATAAAACCAGCAAAAAATCCAGATGCCTAAGAGTGTGTATTAAACCAGTCTATTTACGCGATATAACAACGAAACCTATAAAATCAAAACGATCGCCAAAATACGACCGCTCGCGCCGTGCAACGAAAATAATATGCGCGCATTGTGGGATATTGACAAAATATATATGTTCACACATGCTTATTCATACAGGTAATTCAATTTTATTTTCAGTGAGCACTTACTACAGGTGGTAATGGAAATAGATAAAGTTTACTTCATTCATTTATTTGCTACCTCTCTACCCGCGGCTTCGCCCGTCTTTTAAGGGAAATCGCATGAAAATGAATTGTTTCACCGCTGTAAAAATCTATTCACAAAAGTCACACCATGTAATTACAAATGATGCGTGCGGTACGAGATTTCGTAATTATATTTTATTATGTATTCTACTATGATACGTAGCGTTGGATTAACGTATCATTTGTGGTTGGTGCTGTGCCTTGCCGTGGACGTGTAAGGTAAAGCATCTTGGTATGGTTTATAGGAGATTTCTTGGCATACATGTAAATTTACAATAAGAATAGAAAAAAAAACCATCTAATTATTTCATTTTTTAAGGTGTCAAAAAATTTAAATGTGAAAACGAAAAATGTAATAAAAGATTCTTTACTCGAGGACATTTGAATGCACACATCAAGATTCATTTTCCAAATCCAGATGCTGCATATAAATGTGACCACTGTACTGCGGTTTTTACACAACAGACACGACTAGTCAGGTACATTAAATAACACCCGTTGTATTTGCTTCGGAGGTTACAAATAAAAAATTAATGAAATAAAAAATGTACATAATAATAAAATAGAAACCATCGGGAACAGGGGAACAGCTAACTACAATTCGATTTATTTCGATTTTTTTTGTACTTATTAGGTACAAAAAAATGAGGTTATAAAAATACTAGCTGACCCGACAAACGCTATTCTGCCTTACTCTTTTCATTTAGGGGTATGAAAAATAGATGTTGGCCGATTATCAAACCGGCCGGATATGCACACAAAATTTCATGAAAATCGGTCCAGCCGTTCCGGAGGAGTATGTTAACTAACATTGTGACAGGAGAACTTTATATATATACAAAAGAAAAAGACAGCAATTTAAAGAAAATACTAACATGGTTCTGTGAGTTATCCTAAAATAATTAAGTAAGTTTGACCTCGACATTGTAGGCACAGGTACCTTGAAGTGGCATAACCAGTCTGGAAAAGCCTGAAAATTCTAACAAGTGAAAAAAAATCTATTTTTTTTAACAGAGATAGAAAATTAATAAGGTGACTTAATGGTGAAGGTATATCACATTCAAATCTTATCTATAAGTCATATGAAAAAAAGCTCTAATATTAAAAGAAATTATCTATCATCAATTTTTAATTTGTTTTTTATACGTTTTAGTCACATGTCAACACACACAGACAACAGGCCACATATTTGCGATATTTGTCAAAGGAATTTTAAACGGGTTAGTAAATACCACAATTTTATTGTATTTATTTAACTTTTAGCTAGAATTTAATGCAATGAAATGTAACTTGTACAATTGGAAACGAATACAGTAACATTTATAGTTATAGGAATTAACAATGTTTTTTTCTAGCCAAGTACGCTTACACGACACAAACTTATACACACAATCCCGATGTGTAAGTGTGAAGTGTGTGGAATTGGGTTCAGAACGAAGTCAGCGCTGAGGCACCACCAGCGTGTACACACGGGAGAACGTCCATTCAATTGTAAAGTAGGATTCATAGTTTATATAGAAATCCAAATACATATTCTGGTTATTTTCATTCGACGAAAAAATTAATACGTTATATTTATTGCAGATATGTTCACAGCCTTACAGTTACAAACGTGACTTTAACATGCACTGTTTAAAAAAACACGGAGTATTTCTGAAGCATAGGGACATATATGTTATGGATGAGGAAACTATGCAACGTGAAAGAGCTTTAATGAAGGACTTGTTATTTAAAGTGGAAAGTGGATTGAAAATCAATGAAATAACAAATCCCTTTAAAGGTCCGCACGCGGCAATCGCTTTTGAAATGGCAATGAAGTTTTTAAAAGAAAATAAAATGCCTATTGATTATTTCTGAAAATTATTATGTAGTCGCTTTCTAAAAAATCCATGTTATGTACACAATGTGTATTTTTATTTTTTACTTAATAAAGTGACGAAATGTTAAATCAATAAAAATTTTAATTTTCAGTTTTTAATTTTATTTTGACTAAACTTGTTAAAAACTTCTTAGGTACTTATTAAGATGATCCTTTCTAACTTACTAACTTATAAATTCGAAAGTGTATGTTGTTTATCTGTTTGTCTACCTTGCACGTCTGGAGATAGCGTGATTATCAAGTTAGGATATGACGTATTTTAATTTTTCCTATTCCTATTTTTCCTATTTTATGATAATTCTGAACCGAAGATAATATGTTTACTATACGCTGAAAATACGTACGTATAATACGGAAATGGCCAATATTATTCACAATACTAGGATGAATATTTTTATTGCAAATATAAGTTTGAAGGAATAAACCTAATGTAAGCAACTTTATTAAGCTTCAAAAAATATATTAATAAGTATGTACGGCAGCCGTTCTAAAATGCATTCAAAATTTGCCAAAAATCAACATGCTTACCTGAGCGCCTGCCACTTGGGGCTTGTTGAATTCCGACTTCATGTACTTACGTATAGTGCATCATTAATGCATAAAAACCCAGGTCTGGTGTGCTCCAGTAGAGGTAGTCCCTCACTGGCCCTTAATCTATATTCTTCTTAGTGTAATATAATACAACCTTCCTCGATAAATGAACGCGAAAATAATGATTAATTCTAAACAGCAAGCTTTAGAGATAAACGCAAATGAACATACAAACTCTTCAGTTTTATATGTATGACTATACATTGGTAATCTACCCGTGACTAACTGTAACAAGAAACAAAAATATCACATCAGATAATACAACAATATCGTAAATACACTAAATAATAGGCACTTACGGTGTTCCATCAGAGATAAATTGATTTGGTGATTTTATTTTGATTTAAATATAATTAAATTTATCAGGGTTTATGAAGGAAGATACTTATAACACTATAAAATATAAATACTACAATGAGATACGTTCAATATAACTCATGAATGGAAACTGGACGCTTTTCAAGATAATTCTTATTTGAGAACAAAGGTAAATTGGAGATCCATTATTGTATACAATAGCACAGGTATCTATTACATCTTGGGGTGTTAATGGAGCTTTCTTAAACCCATCAATCTAATAAAAGTATATAAGGCGAGGAATATCTTTTCCGACATTATTCGTTTGCCAGTCCTTGACATTGAATATCGTCATGGTAAGAATTTTATCTATTTTTGTAGGCGGCATAAATTTTTACCTACATTATTATTTGAATTTTAATTTTGCTTCTCGATAAAGTGCAGCTTATTCTTATCAGAGTAAAAATAATAATATAGCTTTAACAAATACAAAGCCACGAATTTATTATAATAATTATTTAAATCGATCTTAATAGAATAGTCAACATTTAGCGGCAAATATTTTAAACATCGTATGCCGCGGACATGGGCACAAACATGTACTTTTCCTCGATTTACAGGTCCGGAAGCATTCTATGTTGATAGAATTATGCGTTACATTTTTACTGCTTATTCAAATCTGGATACCCATGGTGGCCTTAAAGAAAACGAACGTTGACGAATTCATGGTGGAAAACCAGAGGACGCATACAAGACAGAACTACGTGGTGCAGAGGGCGAATGATGATGTACCGGATGACAATATCGGTGTAGCGTACGCTACTGAATTACTTAGCCCACGCACGAATCCTGAAGAGTTACCAGCTTTAATCGTCGACTACGCTAACATGATCCGTAACGACATAATCTTATTAGACAAATCCGTAGAAACGAGAACAAGAAAACGTGGAAACATTAAGGTGAATAAATATAATGTGAGTATAATGAACGTTAGATGTGAATTGAATTTTTTTTCATGTTATAAATTCATTTTATGTGTCGTTTTCAGCGAGGCGTACATGAAATACCTTGTAGCTGTGAAGAACGAGTGAGTTTTTATATAAATATACATAATATATTACAAAGTTTTTCAAGTAAACATTTGATTGAAATTAAATTATTTCCATTTTAGGGAGAATTAAGGTACCTAGGTCCCCAGTATGTGCCCAGTACTATAGAAAGTAGAATATGCAATAAGGATCTCTGTTCGTCAGATTTTGGATGCCAAATACGAATGTACAATGTAAGTATTATGTGTTATCCCGCCAGCGTCGAACACTGACACTTTCAATTTAATTTGGAACTAGGTTTTCAAAAAGATTCATTAGAAATGGAAAACTTCAATGTGTCGTTAGGGATTTGGTAACGGAGATAATCTTATAATTTTTATTATTTCTTTCCCCACAGATTACTGTATTAAAAAAGAAGGAGCGTTTGGATGAAGATTCATCTGAAGAGTTACCCGACGAAATCAGAAAGCATTGGGTCGCTGTTAAAAAACCTATTACCATTGCTTGTTTCTGTACCAACGAATATCGAGAACGCTACTAATTTAATATTGTCTCTTGCCATGAATATCGTTGATACAAGAAATCAATTATGAAATATATGTATTTAAATACATTGTAAATAATTTGAATTGTTATGATTTTTTTCTGTAATTAAACAAAATACTATTATTATCGACACTTTAATTACTGTACACTTATTTATTTACGAAACATCAATTGTACAATTCAACTGTAAAAAAAATTAATTCAATTTCATTCCAGTACAAAAAACTTCCATCAACAATACCAACTATACAACGGGTTTAAAATCAAAACTGTATTATGTCGGTGTCATTATAATATACATTTGTTTCCTTAATTGTAAAAATGATGTATGTAGTAATGTGATCTTAAATATTATACAATTATTACGTTGGTTGTGTGTTTTAAGCGAATTAAACAAGAGCTTAGTTCTCAAATGCGCTCTTGTTTGTCAAGACGATTTTTTGCGCCGTTGTCATATTGTGTAGATGTTATTGTTGATCTAAGATTAAAAATTACAAAGAATCGAAAAAGTCACAGAATTTCTAAGAAATTTTAAATAAATTGAATTAAATGTAATTAAACACAAATCATTTTCAAATTTTCATAATGGAGAAGTTTCAAAGCTGTTATTATTATATTCAATGAATTAGTATGCAAATATAGAAAAAAATATTTACACTATCTTTTATATATCATCAATAAAAAATGACTTAGAAATAGAATTGTTGAAGTTTACGTATTTAAGAATGCAACGTATGTGGTTTCTGATTCATCTGTGACGTCATTTGACCTATTCAATATTGCCACAAAACACGAATCATTTAAGTTTTAGTTTTTGAATCATAAAGAATGACCCCCTAGCCAATTCAATTTTTTTTTATGTTACAGTCGGCAATGGAGCTGGTGGGGTATGCCTGATGGTAAGCGCTACCACCGCCCATGAACATTTGGATAGGCATAAGGCCCATTGCAGACCTTACGCAAATGGATTGTCGACTTCTTGGGAAGGGATTAAGAAAGGATTGGCGATAGGAATAAAGGAAAGGACTGGGAAGGGTAAGGAAAAGGATATGGGCCTCCGGCTAAATTTTAATATATAAATAAATAATAAATGGAAGGAATGGAATTTAATTTTCACTGAGGCATCTCAGACATCTTCATCTGGGTGCACTGGAATAGGCATATACCACGCGCAATTCAACATTATTCAAAAAATTAAGTTACCACCACAATCATCAGTGTTTACTGGTGAGTGTCTGGGCATTTTGAAAGCAGTTGATTATATCTTATTAGCGATTCTCAAAGTTCTCTGCAAAGTCTTGAAAAATATCCATTTAATAATAAGCTATTCTACCCGATAATTTTCGACATAGGCACAAATTAACACAAAGCTTGAAAAAAAAAAAATACACAGTAGTTTTTGCTTGGATACCCAGCCACACCGGGATAAAAGGTAATGAAAAGGCAGACGCCCCAGCAAAAGTTGCCATATATAGTGGTGATACATTTCCATACATCAATTATTGCTACGATCTTAGTTAGTAACTTTTTCAAAGATTACCCCCGTGACACGTGGGCTAAACTTTGGTAAGTAGCGGAATGCTAAAAGGGAAACATTTCCATTCCCTTCAACCACGGATTCCAATAAAACCTAGGTTTAGAAAATCAAGGCAGGTAAACTAATAACAACTGTTTTAATTCGTATGCGTAATAGTTTGGTCTTGTTGACATAAAAAAAAGTATCAGTTTCGACTTTGAAACGCTAGGGTCCCTTATTTCGTTCCAGTTAATTTATTATACATTAAAGAAAATTACAATATAATGTGAATAAAGTACCAAACTTTATTGACTTCTATAATCTATATCACAAAAGGCATAACTAACAACTTAATAACAAGCAAAACGAGCATCGAACTATCCTCCGATCGTTCCCCGGTAAAAGTAGTACTAAAATGGAAAATCAAAGTGGTACCTAAACCTTGCAAGTTACACTTCAATAAAACTAACTGGGAGCTCTTCAGACAGCTGCTCGCAGAAAAATTAGAAAGCAAAATTCCTTTACAGACGGATGATTACATAACAAAAGCTGTAGAACATTTCAATAGCTGCGTCCAAAAATCAGCATGTTCTGCTACACCAGTTGCAAAGTCATACACAATGCTAACCAGCATCTGTAAGAGAACTATTTGCTGATAAACGAAAAGCTCGGAAAAAAAGGCAAAAACCACGTTACCCTACTGATAAAAAGCGTTTGAACTATCTCCAATAAAAAAAAAAAATCTGCAAAAAGATAGTGAAAGCCACGCATATAACACGCAAATATATCTAGAAAACCTTGATACTACTTCAGAAAGCAATTACTCTTTGTGGAAAGTCACTTAACTACTGAAATAACCGGCATTTAATCATCCTTCTATACGTGAAAGTAACTTAGAATGGACTTCTATCGTTGCAGACACAGTCACTACATTTGCTGAAAGTCTCAAAAAGCTCTTATCTCCAAATCCTGACCCATGCTTCACCAAAATCCAGGAAGTCACAGAATTACCACCACCAACTTTAATCACCCATTAAAAAGTTAACTGGTAAAAAAATTGAAACGGCAATCACACGATCCAAGTAAAGCTCCCGGCTATAACCTTATAGGAGGAAAAATTCTTAAAGAAATGGCACGGATTCAGTATCTCACTTCCCTACATAATGCTATCCTACGTCCTACGAAGGGACATTGCACTTTTTCAATGGAAAATAGCTCAAGTCACAATCATACGACCTATCAACCAGTACCTGTTCCTTCAATAATCATGGAGATAATTACTCTATTCAGATTATCTCCGATTATTGCCACGGACGAATTACTATCTGACCATCAGTTTAGCTTTCGTCAAAAGCATGGTAGTATTAAACAAGTACACAGACTAGTGGAACATATATAAACAATGTTTTTGAAGCCAAATAATACATATCATTGTTATCGGAATCTACTTACGACTCAATATGTATACATATCATAGGTAGCCATATAGTTACTTACATCGAAATGGTCTCATATCCATAATTAGCGCTTTTATCGCTAATCAAATCACACTTCATTAGTTTGCATCAGTTTTCCCCCCACAGAAGACCGGCGTGAAATAACCTACTGCTGTGTTTCGTTCGATGAGTGGGGGAGCCGGAGGTCCATATCCTTTTCCTTACCCCTCCCATTCCTGTCCTTTATTTCTCGCGTCTATCCTTTCTTAAACCCCTTCCAATTTAGAGTCGGCAATCCATTTGTAGAGGCGTAAGGTCTGCAAACGACCTTGTACCTCTCGAAATGTTCATGGGCGGTGGTAGCGCTTACCATCAGGCGACTCACCAGCTCTATTGTCGAAAGTGACAAAAAAAATATTGCTTATACAATGTATACATACAATACAATAATAATTGGAAAAAAAAAGTCTACTATCGGGTAATAAATAAAATCCGAATCGTAAGTAACTTATACAAAAATACATTCGTACGTACTCCGCGAATAGTTTCCGAGTCCTCTAGATCAAATGACGACACACAATTCTGATAACAAAAACTTATTCTGATAACATAATTGCTCTTGCAAGCGCAACTTCAAAATCCTATAAGTTTTTCATTTTATGGGATATTTTATAGTATCTTTCATGTATTTATTAAATTTGTATTAAATTGAAAAAAATTGAAGCTTCTCCATTATCCTACGGTTGAATATAAAATAAAACACTGACTTTATCTATACATTGTAATCAGATGTATGGTGGACTGTTTCGTGCGCTCCCGGCGTGGGTACGTCTGTGAGCTGCGGTATTATATGTGCGATTGCATCTCTCGCCTCATTCAACATCCCCATCTCACGACGCAATACTTCCTCAGTTACCGTGTGTATCGATTTGAACTTCAAGTTGATACCGTGGGTTTTAAACACATGGTTGTTCAAATTAACTTTATAACTGAATGAGACGTTACACACCTGAAAAATGTGTAAATTTTGCGTTAATTACAACTTCCCTGTAAATTAAATAAGTTAAAAAAAACATATGTAGAAAAAAAAAAACACTTCAATACATTTAAGAGTATAATATATTCGCTCGTATATTTTTTTCGCGTTATTCACGCGACTATAAATATGTATATATTATAGACTATAAATATGTATACACTTTGTGGTACATACGTCACATCAAATCGTCATCAAAATCCGTTCAGTGGTTAACGCGTACATACGTACGAGATAAATACATTAAATACGACACGATACGTACGATCAGTGGGAATAAATCGAGAATATTTTTTATGTTTTGAAATTTGTAAATATTTGAATTCATCTGATTATTTTCCTAACGAATATTATTTACAGTGAATTAATAAGTGAATGTGTAGAGACAAACGGGAATAATAAGAAGTATTAAAAATAGATGTCACAAATCTTCTGAAGAATAAAAATGCATCCATGCATTTTTGTCAAATAAACAGGCAATGCTATTTTTAAATATATACTAGCTGACCAAACGCTGTTCTGTCTCACTCTCATCATTTAGGGGTATGAAAAATAGATGTTGACCGTTGCTCCGTTGCACCGTTGCTCATATCCAATATGTATACAAAATTTCATAAGAATTGGTCCAGTCGTTTGGGAGGAGTTTGCTAACTTTAATTGTGACACAGGAATTTTATATATAAGATAGACTGTTTAATTGCACAATTCGCTGGATCCGATAATAAGAATCGAGTTAAAAGAACAGAAGGAAATAATTGCATAAATACCTCACAACTATAAGGTCGCTCTCCTGTATGCATCCTCTCGTGATTCTGCAACTGGTGCTTAGCATTAAACGACATAGTACACGCCGTGCATTTATATGGTTTGTAACCAGCGTGTATGCGTAAGTGACGAGTTAGGTCACATCGCTAGAAATAAAAACAACAATATGTTCATCTATCTATAAAGAAACAAATTTAAAAACAACATATTTCACATAGGAACAAAGTAATATTCCATACATTAGTCCCATAAACAAATCACAAATTACTATTTACTCACAGCAATAAACTTCTTAGAACATAGATGACACTGGAAAGGTCTATCTCCCTTGTGTATTAAATTATGTCTGAAAATAAATTAAGGAACAAATATACAATTAGTTAAGAATGATTATTTTAATTAGTATATGCATAAACTCTATTATATTTGAACTTTGTCAGGCTACACAGATCAATATGAGAGTTTTATAAGTAGATAAAAGCAAATAATCTCATCCATGTTTTACCTCAGCACAGAGTACACTTTGTACAAGCAATAATCTAAACAATATTTAAGTGTCCCTGGTAATAATATCTTCATAACTTGAGATTGGTAAAATCCATCATCCATGGGATCGGGAATTGCCACAAAAAAAGAAGAAGAACATACGAAAAAACAATTTGTCTTGTTACCTTATTAGTGACTTCTGTGTATAAAATCCTGCACCACAGACTTCACAAATATGATCCTTTATACCAGAGTGTTGCTTAAGATGAATAAGCAAATTTGATTTATGAGTAAATGTCCTAGTGCATTGTGAACAGTTAAATTTCTTTTTTTCTGAAATAAATAATAATGCTTAACACTCGTTTTAGGTCAAAGATATATTTGTGTTAATGGGTTTAAATTAAAAATAAAAATAAATGTTAAATGTCTGTATCAAAAATTTATATCAAAGAATTTGAAGCAGGTTCTAATGATAAAAACTACATGATAACATGTATTTAATTAAACATAAGTTCATACCTTCATGAGTGGCCATATGATTTCCCAATGTATATGTCAAGATTCCACATACAGGACACACCATTTTCTCTCGCTGTTTCCCAGATGATACTTGCTTGCTACATCGCCCAACTGATTTATTTGAATTTTTTTGATGAAAGTTCTGATGTACTTTTAGCGTAGTTGCGTCTTTGGGTCTCTTTAGTAGAATTGGTGGTCCTCTGGATCCATTTTTGAGAATTGGGACTGAATATGAAAATAAAATTGAATTTCATTAATAAAGTATATTCTCTGTATAAAGATATGGTCCTGAAAAAATACTTACAGCAGGTTATTGTAGTGGTTTTCTTATCTTCACATGATGAATCATTTTTCATCTCCAATGTCTTAACATGTTTCACCACTTTAACTTTCCTTATAATAGTTTTTTTACCTTTACTATTAAAAACTTTTATGTCGCTTAATTTTGGTTTCTTAAATTTACTTTTTGTATTTTCCAGTGGGGGTAGGTAATCGTCATCATCATCATCATTTCCAATGTCATCAAAGAAATCATTCTGAAATATTGAATATATCACTTTTATCAATAAGGAATTCCCTCTGCAAAAATAGGAGAAATGGGAACATTTCTTTAAATTATTTTTTTTTATACATTTCAAATACTCAAGATGTAGTATAAGTAAATAGTATCTTACAAAGCATGTAGTGAAGACATTAAATCATTTTTTTTTAGCATAAAATTCTCGAATGGCTTACGTCTCCTTTTATAACTCAACTAAATACAATTTAAGAATGCTATTAAAATGTTTTTCAAATACCATAATGATAAAAGCTTAAAATTAATACTAACATCAAAGTTTTCAGTGTGATCTAGTAATTTTTTATCATAATTATCTACTTTTCTTATTACAGTATTGGCTATAACAATATCTTTACAATCAATAGTGTCTGTATTGGGAATACTGTTAGGGCTTAGAACATCAATTTCCATCTCCCACTTTGGTTCAGATTTCACTAATGGAGCTATTTCATCCTTTATGTCAGTTAGTGAGTTAAATGCAATCTTCTTTGTGTTCACACTTGGTTTTAAACTGGCAACAATTTTCCTCATTTTTCTGTCTGATCTGAAAAATACATTATAAGTATTTAGGAACCTAATGGCACTGAAACCCTGAGTTTTGAGACCAGGCGAGGATGCAAGAAATAATTTGATTTGTTTTGGCATGTTCAAGTATTAAAAGTTCAACATGTGACATCTGCCAACCTGCACTTGGCCAACATAGTGAATTATTGCTTGAACCCTCACAGTAGGCCTGGGTCCCAGCATTGGGAACATGATATGATGACTTGGGAACTTGATGATGGTTAAGATTATCAAAAAAATTGTTTTTAACATGGATTGGTACAATAAGCATGATCTGACTTAATCAATGACATTTACACATTTTTGAAATGCATAATGCAAGGCTATATTTTGTCATACCAATCTTTAGAATATAATATAATAATAAAGATATAAGATTGTGTCTATACCTCTCAGCCACAGTTTTAAGAAGGTATGCTTTTTCCAACGATGTACAGCATTTGACACAAATTTTTTCAGGAAGGCCATCATTAGGCAAAACCTAAAACATTAAAATTCTTCAACAAATTGATATATATTAATTACAGATCTAGATCTTAGTTCAGACTGGATTATATAGGCTATTTTTACCGGGTTATTACATACGTTTATTTTATCCCATGAATTTTTCAAGAAATACAGAAAAAAATTGAGTTTATAACTGCACAATGCAATATTTATGTATTAGAAAGGAAATTTAATTTATTTTTATTTCATAATATGAAAATGAATTAAAGAATTGATTAAAAAATAAGAAAATAAGAAAAATTTCTGTATTCAACTGGGGTATTGACTCAAACCTACCTTGACATCCGCTATTGCTGTTAACATTTCAGCATAATTTCCTGATAACTTATACCTAAATAAAGGACATAGAGGTTTCTTTGTTGTTAAACATATGCGGCAAGATTTTAAATCCACTCCATCACTAGTCGCAGGATCTAACATTTTGCTCTAGAAAGTGATGAACAAAATCCGTAACAATAATATCGACAATTCTTGAAACTTGGTTTGTGTCGATTGTCGTTTATCGTCGATTGCAAGATGATTGCCGATTAGAGATGTCAAAAGTGGTCAACTGTTGCTACTGAATCGATAATTATTAATCGAAATATCGGGTCGTTCCACTATGAAGGTAAGATTCCACCATGGTATATGGTATTATGGGGCCCATAAGGGCAAAAATAAACACATTTTCTTTGCGTTTATTTATAGCTAAACAATACTTTATAAGAATCTCATTATAAAAATCGATATTCTACTCCAAAGTATTAATACTCTTGAGCTGAAATAACTGAAACATATTATGTACAACATACATAGTAATTTAGGAATGATCGAAAATTTTAATTAATTGGTTTTATTTCGTACGGATATGATCAACGGCTTGTGAATTATTTATAAATGGTCTCACTAATAATTCCATTCATAGTACAATATTCAATCTGTGATTCGATTATTGTTATATTGTGGCATAGAGATTAACTTCGACAAAAAGTAATGTAAAATTTAATGTTATATTTGATTAAAAATACGTAGCTTCAGATTTTCTCTTGAGTTTGTATCATGTGATTTTATTATCCAATGATTACAATCCACCCATCACACCGTTTTTCCAAAACAAACAAACAATTTCTATACAGAAATCTTAAGCTGTTGTTTAAATTTTTGATTAGCTTTTAAATCTTAATCATCACGATAAACCTTTCACAACATTTTTTTCAGTAATAAATGAGGTCAGTTAACAACAAAAAAAATGCAATTTATTAAGTGGCATCATTGTTTACTGCATCTAATGCATTACAGACTAAAAATAATAATATCAAGATGTCATCTGTCAATTTACAATGCGTCGCACGATACGTTCCTTAAAAAAATACATTTAAAATAAGTATTCTTGGGCGATTCGATTCGATTTCACTAACAAAAAACATGGAAAACAAGGAAAATTTACTCTGAACAATATTGGTGAATTTATCAGTTAAAATCCACCGTAAATACTGTAGAAGATGTAATAATGGCCACCTTTGAAAATAGATTGAGTCGAAGGAAAGGTAAATATTCCTTTTCTTCATAATTTTCTACAAATAAAAATTGAATATTCGTACAAATATCTCGCCTAGTAATCTCAATATTACGAAAATGATATCTTTTAATATGTAATGAAATCTTCATAACTATTAATCAATAATTTTCAGGAAAAACTGGTGGTGAATCGTATAGGTTAGACACTAAAAATAAAACACCCGAAGAAAATATTATAGATATAATTCAAGGACTATATTTAAAAAAACATCATGATACATCACCTACCACCAAGAGTATAACAAATGAATTTAGGTCAGGTCTCCGAACTGTTCAAAAAAATAACTCTGAAAGTTTAAGAGTCTCCTACTTGACTGCATTAGTTCATTTATGCAAGGAATTTAGGAACAATTTGGGTTTTACAACGGATGAATTAATGTCATGGTACGTATGTCAGATAGACAAATTTTGAAAACATATCTAATAGTCAAAAATATATTTGCTACTGAGTTTGATGGATCAGCTAGAAATTGTTAATTACTAATTTTTTTCAAGATTTAGTTAAAGCATTTTGTAGATTTAGAAATGGGTGATGAGTTCAAATGGGTAGCTTGGGTTTAGTGCTGTAATATTATAGGATAGTGTGAATCAATTTTAGGAGTAATGGAATATCAAGTGTGTTTGTGTTTAAATGTATTCTTTTGCATTGTATTATGTATAAATTATAGTTGAAATTTTCTAGGGATTCTTGTTTATTATAGATGTGACCTATATATTTTAATATATAAGTGTCATTTTAAGGCATTCAACTTTTTATGCAATTATTAATGTGTAATGATTCTAAGATATTTATCTGTTGTGTAACGTGAATATTCCAACATTTTTAGTATTCGTGTCAGTCTTGTTGATGAATCTATGCTGATACGGGCAACAGCTTTACGAGTGCTCAGATATTTAATACGCTGTGAAAGTGATGTTGCTTCTTTCAATGCACTGAAATTACCATACCTTGTAATCAGGTAAGAATTTATGAATTAACATAACTGTTAAGATGTATTTACGATACAGGCAAAGCTGCAAGCTATAGCTAATATTAGTATAAGATAGAATACTAAATATAAATTCTCTTTTACATTTATCTGATTTATATAGCTTATGATCCCCAGTATCACAGCAATAATACTTGGGTTTGGTATTTTTTAGTTTTATTTATCTGATTATATACTTATTTATGATAATATATATCTAATATATAAAATTCTCGTGTCACAGTTTTCGTTGCCATACTCCTCCGAATCGGCTTGACCGATTTTGATGAAATTTTTTGTGCTTATCCGGTATCTATGAGAATCGGCCAACATCTATTTTTCATATCCCTAAATGATAAGAGTAAGGCAGAACAGCGTTTGCCGGGTCAGCTAGTATATATATATATATATTTCAAATCAATCACTTCAATTAATATTATTAGTTTCAAGTTTTCAGACAACATTAGTAATACTTTGTATGAATATGCATGGAGATGTCTTCCTAGGTAGAACCATGAAAAAAAGTAAAAAAAATGTCAAAAAAACGCCATTCACAATCAATCATCTCAAGTGTTTCCTCTTTTTAGATGATTCAATTCAATGATTTGTATTTAGTATGTATTTGTGCAATGTGATTGGATTTGTGCAATGAAATGCTAATTTTAATTATATGAAAAACTGAAAACTTCTTATGTTCTGAATCTGTAATTCTAATTCAAAACTGAGCTTACATATTACTATTTGAACAAGATCTATGGATTTGATGATGCGCAATGAAGAAGAACGCGCACAAGCATTGAGGGTGGTCCGGCGGGTGATTGCCGTAGTTGGCGGCACAGAGCAATCGATGCGACGTCACAGAGCTGCGTATATCGAACAAGGGTTATTGCGGTGTCTTGCAGCGGTCGCGCGAGCGGGATGTGCGGGAGACGGCACGGGCGACCGTTTGTCTAGACCAGCTATAGCCACTCTGGCTGAGATATGTAAGTTCTTTAGGCAGTTTTTATTGTATAATTGCTACAAAACCCCTAAAACAATGCAAACATCACATATATAGAAATATTATTATATGACAATACATAATATAACATTCCATCTGTTGAGTCATTTGTTGAAAAACTTAAATGAGCAGGGTATTTTTGAGACTTAAGCCTAGTTTAAGGCTAATTTTAATAATATTATAGGTCAGCCTTATTATATTTTATCGTAATTACGTTAATGAATTTTTAGTTTTGAAAGTAAACGTTTCTGGTTTCTGAAACTATACTATATTTACATAATATATGTTTTTTTTTTTTAAATTGCCAGGTGTGCTAAATCCTGATTTATTTATATCCTGTGGGGGAGTCACAGCTGTTACTCGCCAATTAGCGGAGTGTGCTACACCGCGAATGGCAGAGGCTCTTTGTGGAGTGCTTTTACACATCATAAATGATCCTCATTCGCGACATTCTGCAAGAGTGGATTTAACATGTCTTAATTCTCCATATTGTGATTTCCACTTTCGGCCGGCAGGCACGGATACAAGCAGGTATGCTTACGTTGTATACTGATGTAGAAAAAATAAATATATGACTCAAAAATATATACCCTTCGTTACGTAACGCGTTATAGCGCTTGTCTATAAAATATCCCTTTCTCTCACGTATACATATTCAGACTCAATGTCATAAGTTCTTTTTCTGTTATCCTGATAAGGATCGCCAGCATTAACAATTTCTATACGTAATCTCTATCTATCTGTCTATAAATAAAGCGTTTTTTTTATATCTTAGCGGACAACTGAGCCGGAGGCTCGTCTCAAGTCCTCTTTATTAAATAAGTCAACATACACCACAGAGACGAGCGCGAGATGCGGTTCACGTGCAGCCGGCTGGCGCTGCTGTGCGTGCTGCGCAGCTGGCCGGGGCTGCTGCACTTCTGCCACCCGCGCGCGGCGGGCGGCCTGCGCGCGCTCGTCGCCTCGCTGCACCTGCCGCGCCTGGAGGTCCGAGTGAGTACCGTGCTCTTGGATACTTTAACGTGTCCTTCAAACTCAAAACATTTATTTATTTATTTTATACTTTATTGCACACTCAGATGATAGAGAAATACAGGAAGAACATACAATAAAAGAAAAACATGTACAAATGGCGGTCTTATCGCTAGGTAGCGATCTCTTCCAGACTACCATTATAGATATCTATTAGACCTCTTATAGAAGCACTTTGACTTCATAACCCAGATTGAGCATTTACCACCTGTCTTTGGTTACTCTATTTGGGTGTGTTTAGTGAAGTGAATTTTTTGTTTGCAACTCACTTTAAGATTTTGGTTGTCTGTATGACATCAAACTGATGTGGATGAGTCGTTTGGTGTCACTGTATTTTATTTCCAAATATATTTAGTAAACTGTTTCTGTTTTGCACTTTTGAGTGTTGGCTGTCACTGTTGAGTCAAAGACTGAATATGGATGAGTCCACAGTGTGTCACACGTTTACTTCATATTTGTATTCCTAATATAAGATGGGTAGACATGATGGCATGAATAGAGCTTTAGTCCTTTTCTTGCTGATTTAAATTTTAATGTGTTGATTTTCGTTCTTTCTCTTACCTTTTATAAAATGCAACAAAATTGAGTAAATATTTGTGAATAATTTAAAAACTTCATTTCATTCTTCTAGAAGGCTATTTTGGATCTCCTCTATGAACTTGTGGGTTTACGTCAACCAGAATGGACGGATGAGATTTCCGTAGCATTGGATGCTGTCGATCCATCTGATTTCCAGGTATTCATCCTCAAACTTGTTGGTAAATTACTTTACTTGTGAATTGCTGCACAGCATAACTTTTTATATTATGCAATATTTTTAGGATTCTTGGCGACTTAATGAAGATTTTGTCGCAGCCGAAGGAATGGCTATTCTACCTCACTTAAGTGCCACTGGCCCTGATATAATTGAAATTCATCTTGCTCTATTACTTCAGTGTTTTTTAGAGGTAAGTAACATTATGGGACGAAATAATTACAAAGTAAAGGGATGGAAATTGCAAATTAATAATGCATTTCTATTTTCAGGCTGGACTCCTTGATGGTTTAGCTGAAGTGATAGTCACAAGTGATACTTTTATATCGGTCAGAGCAACCGTATTGTTAGGGCAATTATTGCATTTAGTACACATATTGTTACCACCGCAAATTTGTAATATAACTCCCGCATTGCCTGCACTTGTATCGCAAGCATCTGCAGGGAAGCCCCAGGCATTGGCTGCCGTAGCTGCTCTACAAAGACTGCATTCTATGTTAGAAGCGCGACCAGCTAGCAATAGCCTTTTCCTGGACCACAT
Organism: Zerene cesonia; assembly: GCF_012273895.1. Classification (NCBI taxonomy): domain Eukaryota; kingdom Metazoa; phylum Arthropoda; class Insecta; order Lepidoptera; family Pieridae; genus Zerene; species Zerene cesonia. Next base: position 5,511,990 of record NC_052114.1, read on the forward strand.
TATTCAGTATTGTAGCGGAGCTTACAAAATTAGATCGGAAGATGTGACGAAGAGTCGAAAGGAGAAAAGTAACGCGAGTATGGTAAAGCCCAAAAATCAAAGTATACTTCACAAAGACAGTTTCGAGTTTTTGGAAGAGTCCGATACGGAGAGCGAGCCGAAACAGAGACACAGTGTCGGGTCGCGCGCTGATGTTGCGACCAGGAATGTTAGTGCATTAGTGAAAAGTAAAAGTGTTAGCTCTCGAACTAATGCGGCAGTGAGTAAAGTGACCAAGTCCGCAAAGTTTTTCAATTTGTTTGAATGGTATAGAGATAATTTAATTAAGTCGTCGTTGGTTATGCAGAAAAAGGATGGGAATACGTGGAATTGGGAAATTATTCGCACTATTTTAAAGGCAAGTTTAAAAGGAGATCTTACATTTGAATAAGAAGGTTTTGATATGATGATACAATATATAATAACTTACGAAAAAATTTCAGGAAACAGATACACCATTACTTAATTTAAGTGACAGTTGTCACAAGGCGTGGGCGAGTCGAATTATAAACTATTTGAAGCCATCATCAAATAAATACTCCCATACAGATCTATCAACTACATGCAATGGACATTCTGCAACAAGAGCTGGATGTCAGCTTATAAGGCATCTTTTGCAACATAATGATGTAAGTATTTCGCAATTTCGTAATATTTTTCTTTGTATTTTTGTATATAAAAACTCTTTTGCCTTGCTTTTATAAATAAACCAATTTTTCTTATTGTTTCAGACGGATTCAAAAAAGTTCTTGGAAGATTTTTTCAATGATGTTAATCGTCAAATTGAAGCAATACAAACTGGCAAGAAAGCGCACGAGTGTCTCTTTAGTCCGCAACACATGTGTAATACAATGTGTCAAATGTATTTTTTGTTTATTGGACAACTCTGTCATTCAAATACGGGTTTGAGGCTATTTAAGAAATCTAAACTGTATGAAAAGTAAGTGTTATATTCTTCATATTAAATACACTCTATGTCTTGTTTCAAATTTTTGTGTTTTGATAGCACATACATCTAAAATATTTTTATACCTCAAATATGAGTGAATTCGTTATGATAATCGTATATACCAATTTATTTCAGTCTGTTGGAACTAGCCACAAAGACGCATCACAGTTGCTACGTCAAATTAGTCATATCTAGTCTGGACTATACCCTAGATGCGTGTCCAAGAGACATTCTCGCCAAAACACTAACTTGTAACAACCAGGCTTCAAGATTATACGCAACCCAGTTCCTAAACGTATTAATGCGTGCTTCGAGAAAGTCGCGTGACTTAGTTCGAAGAAAGACTAAGCTTAAGAAGAATTTACTAGAAGAACATTGGAAACTTTCGCGTAGAGACGAAGAAGTATCGGAAGGCGTGGATATGGATACATGGGTACTGCAAATGTTAGTGGGACAGATACGGGACGAGTCTAAAGTTGTAGTTAAAAATGCTCTGGCTATTTTGGAGGAAGCATTTAGTGTTCCGGTGAGTTCTTATTAGTGTAATCATCGCTTCATAGTATAAAACCAAGTTTTCAAGTCTTCTGCTTTTTCTGTCCGATTTCCTGATGTATGTTTAAATCTTTGAAACTACGCAACGGATTTTGATGGGGGTTTTTTTTAATAGATAGAGGGATTCAAGAGGAAGGTTTATATGCATAATAATATCTATTAAACTACTCCGAATTGACGCGTGCAAAGCCGCGGGCTAAAGCAAGTAACATATATATTAATAGTAATGTACAAACCCTGTTTAGTCCAAAAAAGTGTTTAGACTACAAAATTACGGAAATAGTTAAGTACATTCGAAGATAATTATGTTTCGTAGACATTTTATAATTATATAATATTTATGTTCATAATATGTTTTTCATTAGGTTAAAATATTGTTAATCAATTTATATATCAAGATTTTAATGAATTTGTGGGAATGTTTTTGTCATATAAATGCAACAAAATGTAACAGGCATACCAAGAAAAACTGATGGGCTTACGGGATACACTGGGCGAAAGTTGTGGTTTTGGGAAGAGCTGCGAGCCCTCATCTGTGGAAACCTCGGCTGCTGGAGACAGAGCGTATCTACTGTGGCTGGCGTTACAAATAGCCGCTGCTAGATACCAACAGCATGATGATGCAATCTCCTTTATCAATAAGCATTTGCAGTACTGGGACAAATCGTATAACTATAGGTAGGAATGTTTTAATACTTAGTGAAAAGTGATTGGCTATATTTATTTATTTAATAAGTTTATAACCACACTCGATCTATATTTTGAAGTCATTTTAGTCAAATTACTTACATATTGGTTAAATTAAACCCTTAGAGAAAGTTCATTCTATTGAAATAGATTTTTTAATGATCTGCTCTGTAAATATGAACACATATAGACTTGAAGCACTTTTATACTGTTATACTGTTGTTATCATGTACAAACAGTAAGAACTCTATTGTCTAATATCTATCTTTATGACGAAAAAAATACATAAATATATGGGAACATGAGTACTTTAAAATTCCATACAAACAGCTATCAAATTACTTTTTTGTAAACGACCACTACACATATATACTTACTTACTCACGGAAATGTGCTTAAAATCTATTGGTGTTGAATACATTCCATCACCTGCTTAAGAGTGTATAATAACAGCGCTAAAATATGAAAGTGTGGATTTCGAGCGGAATGTCATAAAAGGTCTTTAGTTCTGTATCTCTCATTTGTTCTCTTGCTGTCTCCGCGCCTAACTGTATTTACTAGTTGGTTAAACAACCAATCGAAAACTTAAAACACATACCCAAACAAATACTTCTAGGTTTCTTGAAAAATGAAAAACACACCAAATTAGTATACTTTTCCTGATATAAATAGCAAAATGTGTGCAAGACAGGAAGAAACAAAAAAAAAAGATTTATCATGCACGGTTTACGTGAATTAAAACTGTGTTTTTACAACTCGTTATCCAAGATTAAGGTACGAAGTATCATAACCCTTAATATGATAGTGATAGCATTTACAGAATCAGTTCAGTCGTTTAAGCGCGAAGAAGAGCCAGACGGACAGCATTTCTAATATGAGTAGTGTTCGTCGGTTATAAGTACGTGTATCGTTCGGTTGCAGGTACGTGCGGCTGGTGGAGGCGGAGGTACACGAGAGCGTGCGGCGCGCGCGGGGGGCGCGGCGCGGGGCGCGCCTGCCGCCGCACGCGCTGGCCGCGCTCGCCGCGCTCGCCGCGCCCGTCGCCCCCTTCGCCCCCGCGGCCCCCGCCGCGCCCGCCGCTGCCGCCCCGCCGCCATTTGCACGCGCGCTGCTGGCCGCTGCGCTCCCGCAGCACTACAAGGTCAGCAACACGTAAAAAGCATATAACCTACACTATAGCTTTCACTTTCACCATCTGTAACGTTCGTGCTTTTTGCTGGGAACTACTCAAACTATACCGTTCAATTCAAAGTTTTCGTCTTTATGTATTTTTTTATTTCGTCCATTTGTATGAATGGATGAAAATTTGTAAGATTTATGTTTAACTTACGTTCAAATGCCCACATGTTCCAACAGAATTAGCTCTAGCTATATTAATATAGTTTATCTTCTCTTGAAAAACTGTCAACAAACTACTTTAAATATCGTTAGCTTGTTTATTTTTATCTCAATCCATTCTATTTAAAGTTACTTTATACATCGTGACATTGAATGGTCCTTTAAGTAGGATTTTTTGGGAATCACTTAATGTTTACTGTAAATACAACAACGATAGCGGGCTAAGCTTATGAAACATTAGGAATAATTCTATTATTTTTCTTCGACAGATT
>NC_052114.1:5517826-5523318 GCF_012273895.1 Zerene cesonia
CACATGGCTTACAACTTGTCATGAATTTAAGCAATAATTTTCTAGAAGATTCTGTGCCAGTACATGTTGTGAGACTAGCGAAATATTGTCCAGTTTATTCAGTGCGAGCGACTGCATTCTACGTTCTTGGTCTAATCGGTAGCACATACGATGGCGCTAACTTGCTTGCAGAGTTAGGTACGGACACATAATTTTATTATAGCTGGCTCACTAGTTATTTAAAATTTTTTAATAACTATTTCGGATAAGTATTACATATTATTGGTCGCATTCCAGGTTGGTTTTGCGTGCGACATACGAGACATGACCAGTTTCCTATCATATCAGAGGACAATTATGCAATAGGAACTGAAAGCACTGAGAAATCCCACTTTTACGTTACATCGCCTGATCGAAGATTCAACGCATTGGATATCGATTTGAGCGAACATTCAGATCACACAGATCAGAGTACCGCTGATAGTGTGCACTCAGAATCGGCTAGGTTGAACAAGACTATTGGCGCTATTTGTATCGAAGAAAATCAAGATGTCGTAGACCATAAAATTAGTTTCGATAGACGCGAACCAGACAAAAGGAAATCTCACACGCTTCCATCCCAAGGCTGTTCTAGTTCTCACGAGAGATCCTTAACCGAATCGAGGACAGTTGATATCCTTCGAGACTGTTCCACATACGAACGAACCGGACATAAAATGCAAATGGAAAATAGACTGTTAGGACGAATGAACTCACTTGACCAAGCTCACGAAGGGAGGGTGAGGAACACAAGCGAATCTAGCACGAGCGGTGTTAGTAGCTGCGATTCCTTCTTAGGAAAATATGCCATTCCGTAAGTAAAACGTTCAATTCTTAACACATCCTATATTTATTATCCCGATTATGTAACTATATAACTTTTTTTTCTGTTAATTGATCTTTTTTCGTCTCAATTTTTATTTGTGTTGTATCAGAGAATGCAGGTGGAAATTTTTATTTATTTTAGGGACCGCGTGTTAACATTAAGCCCCATTCCCAGTTCTTCGAGTTTGTATGGCATGAAAACTAGTGTTCCGCATCGGCCGCGTCTGGCCGAGACGCAGAGACGCATATCCACTTCTAGTAAGTACTTTGTTATACAATATTTTTTTTATTGGTGTTTTACTGTGTGCTGTATAATTACATATATAAATTATTAAATGTTCGACATAGAGAAAAGTGTAAAAGAATTGTCTCGTTTTCATAAATATTAGTTGTTGAGCAGATTTTGCCTACAATAAGCAACCTACGATATGTTTTATTGGGAAATAAATTATTATTATTGTTATTTATGAAACATGATCATCATCAGGTTTTACGGGACCTGACGCGGCGAGCTCTCCTCCAACACAAATGGATATGTCCGGATATGCTACAATACAGTCATTAAATAAACACCGACGGTAAGCTACCCGCATTAAATAATTTTTGGATTGGTTAGGGTTGGTTAATTGCAATTAATTGCCATTTCTTGTTCCAATTGAGTTAAACTTGTTGATTTATTTACAGACCGCACGTATCAGAGGGCGCAGCAACGAGTTCTAGCGATATTGACGAACTTGTGTGGCTTTTGCCGGACTTTAGCCGGCGTGGCAAACCCTACTCGTCGATGCGGGAGAAATCTAAGTCACATAGGGAACGAATGGCTAAACTCAGGTAAGATGTTATACAATGCCATTTGACGTAACAAACAAAATAATAACAGAACTGGATCAAATTTGCGATGGAAGCGAACGGTAGAAAGCCGGTGCTTTATAGTAAAAAAATAATTTTCGCTTCGCACTAATATTATAATTGTGAAATTTTGTTTGTATGGATGTTGTCAATCACGTTGAAACTTCTGAACGGATTTTGATATACAGACAGGGCTGAGAGTTGACTTGGGTGACAGTATACTTTTAACCCGATTAAATGCTCCCTTGGAATTAAACAGGCATCTTGATATCCGGGTGGAGCCGGTACGAGCGTCTAGTACAAAAATAAAGTGGAACTAAGAAATTCCTTTTTTTGAAGTCGTTTGACATATGCAAATAGAATTGACTAAAAATGTATACGTATGTAACAACAGCCTGGTGGAGGACGACTGGCGGCCGCTGTGGCAGACGGAGCGCGCGGGCGCGGCGGGCGCGGGGCGGGCCGCGCGCCCCGCGCCGCGCGCGCCCCGCGCCGCGCCGCCGCACTACATGGGCGTGTGCCTGCCGCTGCACCTCGCCGATATCTTCCCCGAGTGAGTCTATGCCGTGTCTATACTCTGTACTGTCGTAACGTCAGGGGCACGTGGCGCGCGTGGGCGCGTGGCGTGCACCAACGTTTGTGTTTTATTCATTTTCCCGAACGTTATATTAATCCTACTAATCCTATCCTACTTCCTACTAATATTATAAATGCGAAAGTTTGTAAGGATGTGTATGCGTTTTCACGCAAAAACTACTGAAACCATTGAAATGAAATTTGGTACGTACTCAGTTGGAACACTGGAATAACATATAGGGAACTTTTTATCCCGATATTCATACGCGATACGGACTTTCGCTGGTGAATCGGCGGGGCGCAGCTATCCCATACAGGAAATTCTGTTTTCATAGGACAGAGTTTTTCTAGAAATGTACTTCCTTATTTCGTTTATAAATTAAGGGAAAGCAAAGCAGAGGTTTTATGCTATAATAATCCAAATTATGATTTTATTGCAGCGAGGATATAAAGGCTGAAAATGTAAATGGCGATAAAATAGTTCCTAGTCGAACACGAGTACCGTCATTCCTGGACTCGAGTATCGCGAGCGCCGACAACAAGTCCCGCGCCACACCTGACAGTCAGAATATAGCCAATAAAGGTATTTCAATATAATTATTTATTAATAATACTCGTATAAGCTTCTAACTCGGTTTAAAGGTAAACTCATTTAGAGTTAGGGCATGACATGTGAACTCGTTTACGTATCACTAGTTGTCCTGAACGTTTTGAGTTGTTATTGGTCAAATCGGCCCTAAATGAAACATTTTGTATGCGCTAAATTAAAAACATGAATTTATTTTATTAACTTGTATCATCTTTTAACTAATATTAACAAAAAACAATGAATACAACAGATATCTCAGCTACAACTGTTGCGCATCGACCGCTGCCTCTAACAATCACGAAACCGGCGCTCAACGACGCAATGGAAACGGCCAAAATCATCGAAGAGAAAACCGCCGAAGAACACGCAAAAACGAATATCACAGCTGACAAAAATCACATTATCGTTAAGGACACAGAATGTGCGGAGGCGGGGCTGGTTAAGGATGTGAGCTCTAGCACTGCGGTGGGCAGCACGTTAGTGGGCACGTTGAGCCGCGTGGAGAGTAAGCCGAGCAAGTGGAGGCACGCGGCGAGGGATTGTCTGGCCTGCGTTCGAACTAGACCGCCGTCTTCTCATGAACTGCGCGAAGCATTTTTTGCAGGTGTGTTTCCTAGTGGGATTTATAACCGACCGGCTACACTTTAGCGCACACTCGGAGCAGAGAATTTACATTCCAAAATTAAATATTTGTCTATAGCTAAATGCTTAACTATGCTCGAGCTTGTAAGATTCTTGTTTCTTGTAAGATGCATTCTACATGCGAGCCGCCTCCACCCACGCTCAGTATGTTAATACTGTTGGAGGTGACTACTTAGACCCAATCCTTCCTACTTATATTATAAATGCGAAAGTTTATGAAGATGGATGGAAGGATGTATGTGTATGTATGTTTGTTACACTTTCACGCAAAAACTATTATACCGATAGCAATGAAATTTGCTACGTAGATAGCTGGACAACTGGAATCAATCATATATTTTTAGCAAGAATTGTTCATTTATTACAGTCTTATGGTCACTTGGACGCCGCTTGGATAATTAATAATAATTATTGTTATTACTTGTATAATTACATAGGAATAGATAGTCACGGACGGCCAAAATAACATAGTTTATGGCATTAATTTATAATTATTGAATCAATGAAAACGCAAATCCCTTAATAGGGATCGAGATGACAATTTGCATTCTCACACAGCAGAAGTAGTATGTACCATATTTCCACGTAATTACTTGTCACTTTTAATCTTACACATACAATAATATTTATATACCAGAAAGTATGCTCGTGACAACCCCTAAAGATGTGGTTACTCGGGCTAACTATTCCTGCTTCTCGCCCCTTGCCCCGCGCGATTGATCTATCTAAACGTCTTCGTCGAACGAATGTATAGACTACTAGCAAACGCGGCGAACTCCGTTTCGCCACCAGATGGCTTCGTTTTTCCCGCTTTTCTGTTAAAATTTTTCCTGAATTTTCTTTGCTATAAACCTCACGGAGCCCGAGACCTTTCCAACGAATGCAAAACCGTGGAAATCAGTTCGTGCTATCTGGAGTTATAGCGTCAGGAAGGAAAACCCGACTCATTTTTATATAGTAGATTAGACTCTGTCGTTACACATTTTATGACTAACTGCTTATGTTAATTTTGAATGTATTTATAAATAATCACATTTTGTCTGTATGAAGATATGGAAGGAGTGAGCGCGACGGAAGACCGCACCAGCCCCCCCTCGCTCGAGCCGACGCCGCAGGCTCAACTGTTACACAACGTACTTTTTATGTCGAATCCCATACATTTAAAACAGGTTTGTAAAAACATTTATATACCGTAGTTTATACCATTTTTTATTTTAAGCACAAATGAGATAATTAAACATACGCTGAACATTTAATGCTTAAAAGCGTTCTATGAAATTACGTTTATACAAATTATAAGATGTTTTATGTTCGATACCCATAAATCATAATTTTTATTCAAGTTTAATTAATGTGATTAAAATTAAGATAATTGAGCAAATATATATCCGATGTAAAATATTCGAACTATTGTATCAATGTTAAGGCATTATAAGCATATTTCTTGTGGATTTTTTGTGGGTCCTAGATAGAACTCTTTTTCAAAAAATAAAAGAAAAGCCGTACCCTATAGGCCGGTCAACTAAATTACAAATAATGTATCAAAATCGATCTCACTTTGCTTTAATTCGGGTTCAAAGGTCAAAATTTTAGAGTTTTTGGATTTTTATAATACTTTAAATTTTTTTTTTAAAATATAACTTACATATTGTGTCTTCGCTGCAAATAATTACGCGTAAGCGCTCACGAGCCGCGACGTAAACGCAAACAATAAAATAACCGGATATAATAAACGCGCGCAGACGCGGTCGGCGCTGTTGTCCCTGAAGCAGCGGCACCCGGACGTGTTCCGCAGCGCGTGCGTGTACTCGGACGTGTGCGCGGTGCTCGCGCGCGACACGTACATGCTGTGCGCGCGCCGCTTCCTGCAGGAGCTCTTCCTCGACACCAACTTCGAGTGCTTCGACGCGGAGCCCGCCGCCGTGCTCGCCCGCCACGGCGCCCCCGCCCCTCCCGCGCCCCCCGCGCCGCCGAACGTCGAGGCGTAGTGTGC
>NC_052114.1:5523328-5532587 GCF_012273895.1 Zerene cesonia
CACACCTCACACCTTACCCCAGTGTATCGCATGCCTTATAGAATAATTGTATTTCAGTGCGCGGATCGCCTTCCAGTGCCGCTTTAATGGATGCGAGTTTAGTAATAAACGATGTTATGTTCCTTTCCGTGACAAATATATTTTAGACGATAGAAAACGATGTATACTTATATAGAACTGTTTTTTTTTTTATTTATAGTAGGGTAACGATCTTTTGTTTTATGGAAATCAAATGGATTTCTAAATGTAAACAGTGGTTTCGTAAATGATACATGCGCATGTACGCGATGATCGTAAGAGATATTTAAATCAAAAACGGTTAAAAAAACTTATATTGCGAGATGTTCGTTGAGTGTAATCATCCTTATTTCAAATATTTAATACTAAAATATTGTTTTATCATAATTCCTTTGGAAGATTAATTGTATTCTTAATATAATATCAAACTTACGCCTTACATGTAAATAATTAATATGTCATAGAAATAGAATCTTTAGATTAACAACCTATGTTATCCATTGAAAATTTTTGATAATTGGCTGTAAGCTTACATAATATGCTTAAAGTTTTATTTATTCTTTTGTTATTTAATGAATATGATCGTATTTTGGAATGGCGTATGTAATAGCGTATGAGTGTATGTGTGATTGGTATTCTAATTTTGAGTAATTATTAAGTTAGTTGTCTTTTAAGAATGACGACACTATATATCAACAATTTAACATATATAATTACTAATGTTAACCACCGCTTTTGAAAATATTATTGAAACTTGTCCATTGGTTAACATTTTTAAGTGAAATAAGCACGGTTCTCCAAAATACACATAGCCGCCACAGCCAAATTTCAATACTATCTCCATTACAGTATATGACAAGATTATTATATTAATTGTACATATGTTCCCCTATAGCTTATATTACCTAGTGATATACTTATCCCACCTTAACAATGTCTCCCATATTTAATTGATAAAACAAATTATATGACGCCATTGTGTTCAATTTACAACTTTCAGCATTTAATTTTCTATAATCCTTTACTGGTCAATTTCAACCTCTTGTTGTGTCTCTATCTTTAAAGGATATTTAATTATAATTTTAAGTATTAATTGTAGCATAAAATATCCGGGTATGTTTGACAAATGATTTATTGTTGATATTTCAAGATAAAAGTGTTAACTGACATATCATTTGCTGAACCCTTTACAGTATATAACAAGTTGTTCTCATAATTTGCAAATTTACATAACAGTATTTTGAAATAACGTAGCAAATTGTTATAGTATCGACTACTCGAAGTAAGGTGCATTTATTAAAATATCAAGGTCCTTCCCTGCGTTAATTTGTAAACAATTTGCTTGAAGGTTAATCAGTAAATGTTGGTCTGTGTAGCTTAAAAACAAACATAGTTTTATATAACTATATATACATATTCCGAAATGAAATACGTAATAGTCTAAAAGTTTTTGCTGTTTTCATTATAAAAGTTTATATTATAATGTATAAGTTGCAGTTTATTTGATACTAGTGCCATTGAGCCAGTTCCTTTTTAAATTAATAATAATATTAATTAATGACTTTACCGACTCCATATTATATTAATATTATCATAGTGCAGCTACGTCTCACCCATTACACAGTATAATATTATATAATTTTATACAACCTAAAAACTGTTTTTCATTTTTAGGACTCCCGTTTAATGTTTGTTATGAAGTCTTTATTTTGAAATTTGTTTGAATTTTTGACGTAATACATAATAAACTTTCACTATACTTTCAATTCGCAAATATTGAAAGCATTGATTCAAGGGTCAGAATTAATCTTATCTTAATATATAAACTATTTGTCCGCACTAAACTGCTTAGCTGATTTTAATCAAATTGCACTCCGTGTGTAGTTTGATCCAACTTAAAAGATAGGATAGTTTATAATTTTATTATTTCACTTACGATTAATACAATCCGGGCGGAAACGGAGCGTGCAGTTAGTTAATGTATATGTAGTGAACAGATCAACCGATGTTCCCAAAATCGGAGGTTCTCAATTTATATGCTTTATTTTTTTGCTCGGTAATGCCGTGAGTTTTGAACCGATTTAAGTTATTTTAAGACTTAAGTTTAGACGTAAAATGACTATAAGTAAATAAAATAATTAATGTGTTTATCTCTTCTCTATATATATAAAATTCTCGTGTCACAATGTTAGTTAGCATACTCCTAAACGGCTGGATCGATTCTCACGAAATTTTGTGTGCTTGTCGGGCAGGTATATCTGAGAATCGATCAACATCTATTTTTCATACCCCTAAATGATAAAGGCAGAAGAACGTTTGCCTGGTCAGCTAGTAAAATATATTATATACTTACAGATTGCATAAATTGGTCACTTATTAAATCATTGACTCTCAATTTTGTTAAAAAGGTCATTTCAAAAGAAAAATTTGGGTATATATTTGCTGTGCTTAAAGATCTACTATAGCGCCGGGTGGCTGCCCTTAACCCAGTGAGTAGTAGCCGTTATAATGTTGTCATGAAAGAAGGTAAATGGGTCCATCAACGTTGATTCACGTTATTCTACGGTAGCAATTGATATTTATTATTTAGTGATTTATATTTTGAACAATAGCTATTTAATGCTTAATCTATGATATTGTTCTTGAGATCTTGTAGCTATAACCACAGAACAATAAGTACAAGTACAGAAACATCATTTCCCGTAACCAATCATAGAAATAGCCAATCTTTCTGCGAAGCAACTAAGCTCAATTTAGCTCGCATATGTGTTCAGTGTAGGAATACCTCGCTAACGAGATATTCCCACGAGTTTTGCCGATTTCTAATACGCGTAACTCTGTTGCTTTGTGACGCAGAGTGCCGCGATATCTATAGCGGTAGGGTTATATAATATTTCCGAAAAAAATTAATAATCGAATTTGTAGGCACTTATCACTGTAAGTATGGCCGAGTGGTGGAGGCCAGCTATAACGTAGTATGTCACTCTATCTTAGCTGTATAACTTTGTAACTACTGTTAACTTTTTTTTACAGAGTAACTAGTTCGTAAGCTGTGATTGATACCACGGAGTAAGTACTAATATAAATATACATAAAATTCGTGTCGCGTTGTTTGTCCGCGATATGCTCTTAAACTACTCAACCAATTTTAATGAAATTTGCACACCCTGTGCAGTTTGATCCAATTTAAAAGATGAGATATATTATTTCAATTATTATAAAATAATACCCGTCGGAGCCGGGACGTGCAGCTAGTATACTTTGACAAGTAACTAGTTCTCACTTCTTAATCTGTGCTTGAAAATTGAAATTTGACAGCGTCAATGACATCTAAACCTTTGAAAGACATGAAATATCGGGAAAAGTATATTACAAATAAAATAAAATAAATAAAGGCATTGTTGTAAATTTATACATATTTTTTAGTTTTTTAACAAATTGCTATCGACTGCAAATTTCAGTAGGTACTTCACAGATTTTTTAATGGCAGATCAAGAACGATTACAGCGTATTAAAGGTTATTTTTTTTAAATATAATATTCAGTAAAAGCTATTGTAAGGTACTATGGAAATTATTATTTTAATTTTAGCCGGTGCATTTTTGGCCTCTGTTGCTGGAATATCAGCATTTGTGGGTTTTGGAGCTACATTATCTGCAGCAAGAAAATCAGATCCAAAATATTTCAACAAAGGTTCATATAATTTATATGTTCATTTATGTTACGGTGATGGGCCGTTTTTATCAACAATATAATAGTGTCGACTCACTTAACAATCTGATCCCTGTAATTAATTGTAATTCGAAATATGTACAAATATTCCATAGTTATTTTTTACAATCTTCACCTCAATATAACACAATTGAACAGCCAAATACCTTTATGTTCCATCACAATTTTGCGACACTAATTTCTTCTGTCGGTTAAATCTTTTTCAATCCAATTGATTTAATTTAGTTCATATCTGAATTAAATATTATGATGAAACATAAACTTTTTATTGTTCTTTAATTTACTAAATTCGACATGCATATATTTAATTAAGGTTTACAGGGTGGTGTGGAATTAGCTGATGCAGGAGCTATACTTGCTTTGAGAGCTCTTGGTTGGGGCACACTTTATGCAATAGCTGGTACCTCCTGTTTGTGTTACGGAATATGGAAATTATCAGGTGCAAGAGATGTGAGTTAAAGCATTTTTGTTCTTTTAAATTTGATGGTAAAATATGATAACATAAATACATAAGATAATTATATTAATAATTCCATATATTAGAAAGGTTATCTTGACTCATTTCCTAGGAGTTATTGCTCCATACTGAGATCTTTTATTCATTTCTCGTTTTTATGATTTTGCTATGTTTTTGCTTTTATGATGTTGAATGCTTTGCAGCTCAAGGAGTTTAGAATTAAAATGGGGAACTTGCTGCCTGTTTTACCAAAGAATAATCCACCACAATCAAGAACTGAATTTAGTGGACTTAATGATCTATTGACATACTTATCAGAAGACTATGGAAAAAAGAAATAAAACTAAAGCATGTGTATAATAATTTATATAAACTTAGAAGTAGTTATAATAAATTGCTAATTACTTAAATCTTGTTTAATTATCATTTCTTCTTTATATGCAGGTCCTTCATTGCAGCTTTTATTGCATGTATATATAGCTAATATGCCCCAATCAATGCTATTGATCTCAATGCCAATGTTGATAAAATTCAGAAGCTGTGGCATAATCTAAAATCAAAGTGAACATTCATTAAAACAAATAATCATTACTTGTCTAAGCCATTCATTTATGCATATTACCTGAAACTCAAATTGTCTTGGTTCATTACAGTATGAGCATTTAGGGATGTCAATATTATCTGCTTGAGCTGTTATCCATAAGGGAACACCACCTCTATCATAGCGTAATACTTGATCTGGGTGTCGTGCTATTCTTTTACTAAATTTGTTGAAAACTTTGTCATCTGGGATTTTCCCAGTGTATTCTTCCAATTCACTCTCATTAATGTCACTCATAGTGCCAGCTTTTTTCTCTTTTATTAAATGTTTTAATTTTTCCATCTCCTGATTTTCATCTACATGTTTAACTTTTTCCTAATGAAAATAACAAGAAAAGTAAGTTTAATTGTTGGTTATAGACACATATAAACATTTTTGTTTAGATATTTGTACTATCATATAATTTTATACATTTATTAGACAGTATAGAAATAAAACTTTCATATTATGATTTAAGTCAAATACCCATAATAACCTGAACAATTTTTTTTTTAAAGTTCCATCAGTTTTTATCTGTACAACTCAACTGTACTAGTCATTCTAATTTTAACAATTCAAATTATAACATACTTGATCTTCTTCATCCACAATCAGTTCCCATTCTTTAAAAAGTAATGATTTTGCAGCTTCTGTTACTATGAAGTTACTATTATCTGTCTGAAAACAATAGAATATTATTGCTGTGTTAATTATATGGATAAATTATATACATTTAAGTTGTTATTAATTATAAAACAATATGTATTACCTCATTTGAGTTACAACACAATTCCTTGTGTCCTTTTTGCCAGTGTATTATTTGATGCTTTCTACTACAGTAAAATTCTTTCTTACATTTTGCGCAATGAGAAGGTGCCTTGACACCACAAACATTACATAATTTTGGCCATTTATCCATAGGAAATGTCTAAAAAGCAAGAATATTTAAATAGAATACAAATTGATTTTTATAAAAAAATATTATATGTACTTTTAACAACATCTTTACATTGTACCTCATTTTGGTCTTCCTTATAAGGTTCAAACGAATAGAAATCGTTCTTCCGTGGTAGCTGACTACGGAACACCTTGAAGTTATTTGCAGAATTTGGGCGGCAACATTCTCCATTTTTACACACAAAAATAAAAATAGTTCTATGAAAACTGTCTTCTTTTTCCTCATATGGTGCATAAACCTGCTCAAATATATTCAACATAAGGAATAACATACACCTGTGTAGGACTATAAATAAGTTGGCTTTTACCTACTTGACATAAAAATATCATAACTTCATTGCATTGATTGCAAGTAAGTTCAGAGGGGGCAGGAATATTTCTTAAGTCTAGCCATGCTGGTTTGCCTCCGACTTTACTTGGAAAAAACCTTGGGTGTAAAAGCCAAGATTCTTTCTCGTCTAAAAAACCTATATCCACAACATTCTCAGTCATATTGCAGAACTCGCGGAAACGATAAATGCACTGTTAATGGTTATACAGCTGTATATATTGACTTAGCAGGTTTTTAAAACACAAATTTGGATTTTCTACGAAGGGTTAACAAGTTAAATGAATAGTTTTAAATTAAAGCGAATAAACACAAGTGTGTACTGTACACTTGCATAAAAATAAGTTAACACGTGTGACGTGACATTTGATAACTGACATTTCGTAATATTATCCCTAACTCTCTGATGACATTGTTATTATTTTGTTATTGTTACATTGTTAAATAGCAACTACCAATAGCTTTACCTAGTATAAATTATATTATCTTTGACTTTTCGCAATATGGCTTTCAGTTTATTGGTCATTGATAGTTTTAGATATTACTAATTAGACGGATCAAAAAAAAAATATTTTTGATAAAATTAGTAAGTATAGATAAATTAGTTCTACTCAACTCAACTCAACAATTAGTTCTACAAAATGTAGTATTAGAGTTTCAATTTCCTTCCAAATTAAATGGTTAACGTCTAGCAGTATATAAGTGTATAATCTATGGTTAACGTCTATTGTAATTCATAATTGTCAGCGTCAAGTGTCAATTAATATCAAAATAACAATGTGGTCTAGATATTATTATTTTTTTTAAATATAAGCATTTAGTATATAATAAATCAATACAACAGTGATACTTGTATATTATAAAATGAAGGATAAAACTAATATTTTAGAACTATTTGCTTGTGCAAAAAATAGGGAAACTTACCTTAAAGTTTGTGCCCCAATGGTTAGGTATAGTAAAGTGCAATTTAGAAACCTCGTAAAAATGTTAGTATTATTATTTTAAAATTCTTACTAATATGTAAAATATTCTGTTTTTCTAGACATTGTATTACGTCTTGTTTCATTTCAGGTACGACGTCGATTTAACTTTTACCCCAATGATTTTGGCAAACTCTTTTTGTCAAAATTCAAAGGCAAGATCTAATGAATTTGTAACTACATTTGATGATACTCCATTGATAGTGCAATTTGCGGCCAATAATGTCAACGATTTCGTAGATGCTTCTAAATTAGTTTATCAATATGCAGATGGTGTTGATTTGAACTGTGGTTGTCCTCAAAGATGGGCTATAAAAGATGGATATGGCAGTTCATTACTATCTAAGCCGGAAATAATTCACGACCTAGTAAGATGTGTCAAGAATAGTCTTCCACATGACTTTACCGTTTCTGTTAAAATTAGGATAATGAGTGAATTAAAAAAAACAATAACGATGTGCCAACAAATGGAGAAATGTGGAGTAGATTTTCTCACTGTTCATGGTCGGACTCCCACTCAGAAAAACAGTGAGCCTATTCATGTAGAGTCTATGAAAACTGTTTTGAGCACCCTTAGCATACCAATAATAGCTAATGGTGGAGTTAAAACATTGGATGAAGCTGAACAATTGTACGAAGTTCTTAAATGTGATGGAGTTATGTCGGCTAGTGGTATCCTTAGTAATCCGGCAATGTTTAGTGGAGAAACAATTACTCCCATGAGTTGCATAAGGGCTTGGATGAATTTGAAGAATATAAGTGGGGATAGAATAAGCTTTCAATGTTACCATCATCATTTAGTTTTTATGCTAGAAAAATTACTAAGCAAAAAACAAAAACAAGTTTTTAACTACCTCAGTACTTTCAAGGATGTTGATGATTATATATTGACTCATATACTTGATAGTGATATTATAGAAAATAAACATGCAATTGGTAACTTTATCTCTTGTGATTTTGATGAGAGTATCACAAGTAAGCATGGAAAGAAATGTAGGGGTTGTGGGATGAGTGTATGTTATTGTTCATGTATTAATAATTATGACTATGAATCTAGGGATGGTAATTTTTTTAGTTCTTATGTTAATACAAATGATGATGTGGACTATATGGATAGTAATATATTTGAAGAAAAAATATTATAGCTATTTAACATGTTGTATACTTTTTATTTTATTTTTACCTTCCTTCATATAATTTTGGTAATGTACATATGTAACCTATAGAAACACATTCAACACTTCTGACAATGAAGAAACTGTCCACCAACAAGCGCATCCTCAGATTATGCCCAGACTCCACATCCCAATATTCAGTAACATTGTTTGTTCGTTTAGTTGAGACTTGACAACATAGACCATAGATTATACACTTATATACAGACTAGGATACACAATAATGTATAATATGTTGAGAGTTCACATTATGGCCTTGTGTATGTTATTATATTATTTGAAAAAAGAAGCATTTTTAAAATTTTCAAAAATATTTAAATTAGTATATGATCCTACCAATCCTACTATATTATATTATATTATATTATTATTATAATATTATAAATGCGAAAGTTTGTAAGGATGTGTGTGCGTTTGTTGCTCTTTCACGCAAAAACTACAGAATAGATTGCAATGAAATTTAGTACGTAGATTACTGTACAACTGGAATAACATATAGTCAACTTTCTATCCCGATATTCTTACGGGATATGGAATTACGCGGATGAAACCGTGGGGTGCAGCTAGTATTAAATATTTTATGAAATAAAGCAACAGCCATATTGTAGATAAGGAAAGTACTTTATGTTACTTTTATACTTGTACCAAATCGCGGTCGTGATTTATTTGATAGATTACTAGCTTTCCGCCCGTGAATTCATAACAAAACCCGCTTAATTTCTATATCCTTTCTCAGGTCTCAAGCTATTCTATCTTATTCTGTATTTCACCCAAATCGCTTTGAGGTTTGGACGTGATGAAGAGGCAGACAGACAGATAGAGCTACTTTCGCTTTTATATCCATGGTAAGCTGTCTGTTAATCAATTGATGTTTCTGTACTTTTCAACATTTTTTAACACTTAAATCGATACTGGCATGAGTATCAGATTCCAGATTGTGCTGAAGTAAGATAGTAGTAAGCTTTAAGTATGCTGTATACTGGCTACACATTTATGTATGCAGATTGATGAGTAATAGGCACGTTAAAAGGAA
>NC_052114.1:5533587-5599304 GCF_012273895.1 Zerene cesonia
GTAAGCTTTAAGTATGCTGTATACTGGCTACACATTTATGTATGCAGATTGATGAGTAATAGGCACGTTAAAAGGAATAAAACTACAATGTAAATTTTACTTTTTCTTTTAATCGATTTGGTATTGTAAAATATTAACCGTCGATCAAAGTGTACAAAATTACAGGCCTTTATAGTGATTATAGGTATTTCTGGCATATTAGATTAATACCTCATTTCAAGGTACTTTTCCGCACTTGCAATTATTGTATGTTGCGGAAGTTATAAAATACAATAATTATAATATATATTGCTTATTTTGATGTACCATAAGTGACATATTGTACTTAATATGTATATAAATTACGTAAGAACATTCTATCTTATGCTATAAGTAGTTAACTTTTATACAAAATACACGATCGGATGGTGATCGTATTAAAAAATCAATCGTAATGATGTGGCGAGCAATAAAACGAATTTACATATTTACATGAAATAAAAAGTTAACAGTCCTGCAAAAAATAACTGAATATAAATAATTAAAAATGTCACAAAGGCAAAAATTGTGATTGTACTATATTTTTGAGGTATTAGGAAAATAGATAGCTGTATTACCTATGTAGGTATTTATTTGATGATTATTCTAGTAATAATCCATATTATATTGGTGCTGTATTTGTGCGTTCAGTCTAGTGATTCAAAACAGAGGGTGTTTGAATAGTTATAAAATACAATCACAAATCTGATAAAATTACAAGAAAAAATAAATTATATTTTATGTAAGTATCCTATACTAAATCAAGGAGCACAAAACAAAACATTGACAAAAATCTGTAACAGTTTAAACATTAAGCTTCATATATTGATGCTTAAACTTTATAAATTCCAATAACAATAACAAGATTGAGAAATAGACTCTGATAAAATTATATGGAAATAAACTATTAATTGATTAATTTACAACAAAAGACAGATCATTGTTAAACAAACTTCAGGCACTAAAACAATTACTTACATGTGTGTTTCAGATTAAGTTAAAAATATTTTTGAACCCTATCATAAGGCATTTTGACCACTAAGCAATATTATGTTAATGCATAAGTTCATTCATTTAAGCTGCAATAAAGGTATGAAAATATAATTATCATAATATCATTAACACACATATAAATGACGGTAAAGTATACAATCTCCCTAAACATTTTAGCAGTAATTAATCATTATATTAAAATTGAACTTGTTACAAAATTATCAGTTTCGCAAGTAAATGCTTGGTATAAAATATACAGATCATCATTTTACAGGTGAATGCATATAAAATTTTATTGCAAGAATATTAAATATAGAAAGAGCTGCTTGTTAGTTCTACATCATGTATAATTTATACCTTCCCAGTTTCTAAGACTGACACACTTACACATTAAGTATACCAGGACCTATAATTACGCTTGCCAATCGTCACATTACAAATCTCAGCCTTTTCGAATAGGAGAATCATAATTATTTGAAATTGGAATATAAAATATTAACTAGTAAACTCGGTGAATTAAAATTACATGTAGTAAATAGTCGGTCAGTTCTCAACGCGACTGACGTGAGCGACTACTACTCTACGATGTGAAGCACCATTTGTTCTAGCATAGGGATAATGTACACAGTTCATTCTAATCTAATTAACATTAGAATTAAGTTGGTGCACATACGCACTTACTTTCCAATTATTCATTAGGAACAATGATTTACTAATATACGAATATTTCATTAGGATAACTTAAAGTATTAAAATTATTTTCGCGCTTTTGGCACTAATACTAATTTAATTTCGTGTTTTATTTTGAGTGTTCAAGTTTTTCAATTATTTTGATCTATTGATCAAAGATGTAATGGAGAACGGGGGTGAATTTTAATGACAAAGTCAAATAGTTACTATCAGACAGAATAATTAAATGGCAAAATATAACTGTTACATGTTCTTTGGTGAAATGTCAATCATTTTACTTGTAAGTATGTTGCAGTTAACAATGCAAAAATATATTAAGTTACCTGCAAGTACATAGTTCTTTTTAAAAACTACAATGATAGGAAGATTATAGTCTAGTTTTACACAGAATATTTATATACAAACTATATACACGCTCTTAGAAAAATCTATTAAATTATATAAAGTCGATGGCGAAATATTTCATTTACAATAGACGTATAGGTAAGTAAAAAAATTGAGCATTAGCGTAAAAAAGGCTGAGACCTTAATAAAGTATTCCACGGCCTTCTATTAGAACTAGATAGTCTTAAAATGGATGAATTCTATGTAAGTACTTAGTACTTAATTAAATCGCATTGCGCTTATACTAAAACTATAATACAAATATACACTTTAATGTCCTTAATCTCATAGCCACTGAATGAGACGAGTCGATTCACACGAATGTCTCTTTAATTTTAAGAATACTCTCACTTGATCACAAGACAGGAATCACATTATGCGGCGGGAAAACACGCATCTGGATGCGCGTGTCAACGACTACTTTGGGGTGTGAAAGATAGGGTAGCGCTCAAGTACATTCTATGATAAGCGGCTGGCTGGATTCTATCACAGTGGGTCGGGTTTCAGATGACGCGGAGTAATGCTGCTCGTGTTCAGGTTGCGGCGGCATAAGCCCGCGGTACTGACCGCCGGGCCCCGGCGACATTTGTCCGTGGCCGGTTAGATGAGGCGTCGTCGTGTGAGCTTGTCCTGCCATCATCGTCTCCCCGTGCGACATGCTGCGAGCCCCACCGGTCATCACCCCTCCTTGCGTGGCTGAGTGCACTTCATAACTTTCATGCCCCTCTCTCTCGTGGCAGTCTTTGTCGACGTTACCTGCAAAGTGCACGCGAAAATGAAATCGGTCGCGTTCAGCAAGAGCGCAAGTGAAAGTTGTGGTTCACCTACGGAGAGAAAGTGCATCGCGGCGTATTTAGATTTGCGTCTGTGTTATATTGTGCAATATATTTTAATGTTGTTCAGGTGAAATATAAATATTTTTATGTTAAAATTCAAAAATTGAAAAAAAGTTATGACGAGAAGTTTTAGCAAAAAAAAAAAAACTTGATAATTTCGAACAATAATAAGTAAAAACATACCCATGCATTCAGTATTTGCAGCGTTAGTTATAGCTAGCACTTCTTCAATATTATTTGGTTTGCAACTAGTAGTCTTCCAGTGTGTCCTTAATCCTGAAGCGCTGATATATTTCTTGTCGCAGCCTTGGCAAACATATGGCCTGTCGTTTGTGTGGAGCCTTTTGTGAAGTTTTAAATGCACAAATTGTGTAAACTTCTGCATACATAAATCACATGCATATGGTTTTTGTCCAGAATGCAGTCGTAAATGAGTTTTTAAATTCGATGTTGATGAAAACCTTTTCTTACAAATATCACATTGATGTGGTTTTTCGCCAGTATGCACTAAGTGATGCTTTTGTAAATGAGCAAGTTGAGTAAATGACTTATTGCAAACATTACATTTAAAAGGTCTCTCTCCGGAGTGTGTCCTCAAATGCACCTTTAAGTTTGATAACTGGCCAAATGTTTTACAACATACATTACATTCGTAATGCATTTTCCCATCTTTTTTCTTTAAAGGATAAGGTAGGCTTCTATACCCTCGCGAGGATTGGGAATTAGGGCTCATAGGTGCCATCATTAAATTGCATGTACCGTCAGGGCTTAAGCTACCATGTTGTGGTACTAGCTGTCCGTTTGCATTAGAATTTTGGATTAAACTTAACTGCGAGCAATTTTTGAGTGTTATAACACTAGTTGAAGATGGATAGTGATGATTATTTTGCCCATTTTGATTCCTCTCGTATTGATGTGACGATGTAACCGTTGGTGAATATGTAGTGGGGGGAGATCCAAGTTGCGTGATGATTGTGGAATTTGGTGGCGAATATAAACTATAAGAATAATTTGGATAATGACTTTCATAGCGCGTTTCCCTTATTTCCCTTATCTCTCGAATTTCTCGTATTTCTGTGGTGTGTGGTATAGAGTGTGGTGGAGAGGATGAATACAACGACACCGAGTTAGGTGTAGGAAGTTGTTGAGGTAATGGCAGTAAAGATGGCAAAGGTGTCAAATTGGAGCTAGAGTCGGGACTACAAGCATTTCCATACCTTTGACTTTTCTTGTAGGAATATGCCATTTCAGTTGGAGATGATGGAGGTGGTGTGGCATTTGGTTGTCTTCTGTTTGGATCGTTATTGTTAGTATCAATTCTGTTTCCGGTTAGAATCGTTTCCAAAATCCTTGTATCTGGTGGAGAGTATCTCATAAATGCGGGTTGTGGGGAAGGTGATAATGCACCATCTTCATAGTATGGTTTACTTAAAGGAACTACAGTGTTTTGTGATGATTCCAATACAATAACCGTGGAAGTTGCTGGGTCACGTCGGGGTGGTGACAAGTTTTGTGGTGTAGTGTTAGCTAGTTCCTCAGAAATAATTAACTCCTTTTCACTTTCACAATCCATATCTTTGTGATTTTGATATTGATATGCTCTCGGCATTTTTATTTTAACCTTTCGATATTCATTTCGATGCATATCTTGATCAACTTTTTGAACGATAACAGTTTCTTTGGGCTCGTTTGTCTTATTTGAGCAATCTAAAACATAATTTTCAACATCAGAGTCACTTGAATCTTCCGGTGGTGTAAACTCGTCATGGTAACCATTACTATGATAACCTTCATCAGACCTAACAGAACCATCGTTGGGTGTTAGTTGGTGTTCATAATGAGAGGGAACACAATGAGGAAGACTTGGTGATTTACTTCCAAACTTTTCTGGGTGGTTTAAAGCCATTGGCGAAGGTCCACGCATATCACGTTGACTATGGCTTAAGCTTGGTGATCTGTTGTTATGAAGTCTAGAATTTTCCATTTGGTGTATGACTACATGAGATGTACTTTCCTTGTGTTGATGTATTATTAACGTTTGATCTCTGTGATGTATTTTTGGCGATGGTGGTTGCATCAGTGAGCTTGGCGATATTGGTCGCTGCTCATTTATGAAGTGAGGGCTCTCTATTTTAGGAATAATTCCGTTTGTAGACAGATCCATTCTAGCGACAAGCCTTTCATTCTTATTCATACATCTAGGGTCATCCCTTTGCAAAATTGCTGTAGGTTCGAGGCATTTATCACCCGCTTCGCGTTTTCTTCGCCTATTTGGGACTTCGGCTTCTAATAATTCTTTTGTATTGGTTAGACCAAGAACATATTTCATGTGATTGAAAGCTATTTCAGGATGTACCGGTGCAGGAGGTAGTCCATATGCTTTTTTGATTGTTTCTTCTTTACCTACAAAAATTAAGGTAAATAAGTTATAGGAAACTGTGAAGCACTCATTATAATTATAATTTCGTTATTAATGTCCTAAGAAATTGCATAAATAGATGTACTTACATATTGAGTATGTTGCTCTTTCTGGATCAATATCGTATCCTAACCTGGTTGCAAAATCCTTACAGTACCATACCATAAGTTCTTCATTCGGCATGATGTCCCTAAAATTGGCGCAAGTTCAATTATTATTTTTTTGACATGAAAGATAAAGTAACGAAGTGAAGAAGTGAACAGTGCAAAAGTTATACCTGATAGTGTAAAAATATATGTGCTCCTGGTGTTGACAGGCAACGAGATTCATTACGGATAGCGAGTAGGCTGATGCCACATATCTCATCCAATTTGCTACACTTGTGTCTGATCCATCCAGGTAATAATAGTCACTGTCCTTAAATATCTGAAATAACAATACTTATGTAAAATGCAGTTTATATTTTTGCTTGGGGGCTAATATTATAAGGCTAATTGGTAATTTAGATCGGAACCATCATTTAATTAACCACGTCAAATAAACTTCTATAGTTTTTTTTATTAGAAAGTTTTGTGTATTAAACAATAACACATGTTGAATTGTGCACGTGGCACGTGTTTAATATTTACATTACGCGTGCAGCTGATAGCAACATACATAATTATTATGGAGTGGAGTCAAGGACGAGATGCAATGTCATAATGATGTTGGACACGAAAGATAAAAAGGCTTTTTGTTTGAACATTATTCAAAGCACACTCGGCACACATGTACAAGATACTTGTAGAAAAAAAATGTTTTGCATGTATTATGCTAACTTAAACCATCACCAATAAAAGTTTAGAAAATATAGAAGGAAACCCAATCTCACCTTAATATTTCCATAAGTATGATGTCTGACAGTTTCTTGTACCTGGCCCAAATAGAGAGGAATATGTTAGAGAGAGAATAGTGCATATTTAACAACATCCAAAAGGTTAAAGTATGTCTATTGTTAATCTATTTTGTTAGATATGTACATAGGTTTAATTGCGGTAATATGAAGGTATTGAAAAAATAAAAGAGGTTAAATTATAAGCTTAAGATGAATTGTGATAGATTTGTAAAAGAGTCATAAATTTATTAACTCACCCTCCAGTAATATCTCCACGACACTTTGTCATTTGGTTTATTGGGTGTTCGTGTACCTTCAAATGGCCCGAATCTTGTTCCTCGAGGTATAACACCGGTACTCCAAACACCTTCAGTCTAGAATATAGAAGTTATTATTTATTAGAATGATTTCAACATTATGAGGAATTAATTAATCTGTAAAATAATATTAATAAATTGCTTATTCGTACCGGTGTATTTGGCGTTGATAATACTGCAGAGGGTCTTAAAGCCAAACTGCGAGGCAGAGTTCTTTCGGCTCTGTTTAGTACTCCACGTTCACAAGGAACATCTGGTACAATGTACACTGTGAGCCTTTCGAACTCTTCTTCCCTCATTCTGGTCACATCGTAGGCATCATTATTGGCTACGGCGCCAACGTTAGGACTGGCTGTACGTCCCACCGTGGTACTGGGAATTTCTTCACTGGTTGACTATAAATAAATGATACGTTATTTATAATCCTTTCTAATTGAAAATTGTCATAAGTGCTAATACATTATACGATATGTTCGTGGTATGTAATAATTTCCGTATTGTTTATTCTAAAGCTGGTCTAGACAGATAAGAATAGATAGTGCATTGCACACTCATCACACATTATAAAGTGTATTGATTGAAAGGTCTTTTATCATAATTGAAAGTAAGATTAACAAACTTATAAAAGGGTATAAGGGTGTGAGGCATTCCATCATCGTCAATTTGCTCTCCAAAAATATGCAAATGAATGCACTTTATCCTTATAGCCATAGCTGTGAAGCAGGTTAACTCGTTTTAAATCTTGTCACTTAAGTCGAGGGTATATTTTCGCTAAATAAGAACTGAGGACGACGTCGTTGTTCGATAAAGGGGCGGCGCCACTACTGACCTACTTTTGAAATAAGTGCGCAATTTTCATTGCGCACAGACACTTCCTCTTTACCTATTTTAAATTCCTCCAAATTTGTATTTTAACGTTTACCTAAATTTACACTTTTTTGTAAAAGTTCATACTAAAGAAAAAATCTACATAAGAAT
This sequence comes from Zerene cesonia, assembly GCF_012273895.1. Classification (NCBI taxonomy): domain Eukaryota; kingdom Metazoa; phylum Arthropoda; class Insecta; order Lepidoptera; family Pieridae; genus Zerene; species Zerene cesonia. The sequence goes on from NC_052114.1 coordinate 5,541,097, forward strand.
TCCGCGTAAAAAACATTTATTCAACAAGTTACATTTAATGACTAGTTTGTAATAAATTAAATTTCTTACCAGTCTCATTTTGATGATTTTGATGTCCTTTTTTATTTAACGTAGAAGTATCTGTAACAAAAAAAAAACATATTATATATAGCAACGATGAAGCTAACAAATAAACACGGAATAAATTTTTGTATTTTAGGCCATTTTGTTAATATTTTACTCTCAATTTTCAAAAAAATTACAAAATATTACAATAATGTGCAATTTCACAGTTACCAAACCAGTGGCCAGTGCAAATTTATACAGAATAATTGCAAGTTTATATGAAATTAACGAACAGGGTTTCAGTACCTGCTGAGCTGAGCGCTTTCATATGGAATTTTTTGGACAATTACATCATCATAGTTATAAAAATAGCGATAAAGTTGTCCACATCAAAACTAATATTATAAATGCAATAGTCTGTACGTCTGACAATCTGTTTGTTATGCTTTCAAGCGCTGATTTACGATATAGGTAAAGAAAATAGTTTAAGAATCTGTGGAGATTTTAATTTATTAATTTCGCTATTTCTCAACTGCCATGAATTATTAACATGACTTTTGTATTTACTTTGTTGATGTTTATTTATCGTATAAAAACGATTTTTTGCGACAAATAATAATTATCGATTCAGACTGAATTGACATTAAATCTTAGACTACTTAAATGATCAAGCAGTCAGATTGTTATTAATTTACACACTTATATAATAATAATTATTATGTCGTCTGGTGCAGCACGTGATTATTAAGATATTGTGCAACTCGTCCGCGCAATGTGACATTGTGCACGAGACTTGAACCTTATCTGTGCACTTGAGTGGACTCATATGATACTTTTTTCATTTTCACTTTGGCTTCCATCATCAACAAAATGTTTCCATTTAAATTAGTATGGCTATGGACGTCCATTTAATGTATGATGAGAGAGATGAGTCATAAGACTGTAAATACTGTTAATATTCATACTATCCTTTATTATATGTTGAAATGCAATGCACGCTGCAAAAGTTTTGTAACTTTTCTGTTTGTCTTAAATTTTTTGATATATCTTAACACATTTCAGTCGATGGTCACTTTTGTCAGAAATTTGCATATTAATTGTAGATACTGTTTTTTTTTAATTTACATTTGCTTTAACATAAATTATCAATAATTAATATCTGATATTTTTTGATATCACCACACGAATCTATGTAGGATGAAATAAAATTAGGAGAAATTATTTTAATTACAAATCTAAGAAAAAATTTCACTGAGACATATTTTTACTTTATGGGCATTATATTATGTAAAAGTGAGTGGACAAAAATGTACAATTTTGGTTTGCTATCTCCTTTGTTTAAAAGTAATGAATATCTCATTATAATTACGTCATGCTCTTCGTAAATCTCCTCAATTTATTACAGTATCTGAGTTAGTTATGTAACATATAGTATTTAGTCTAGTCTCTCTAGTACTATTAAAAAATACATGTAAAAGCTAATAACGGTAATCGAATTTCCAATCAATTTGCATTGCGGCGAGCGCATGAACGCGTAGCGCGCGCGCACCAGGAAGGAACCTTGGCGCGGCGACTACGATGTACTTGAACTTGCCCTTTGCGCTAGCGCAATCGCGATGCAGAGCGCATCATTGCTAATTTATTAGAATTCACGTTAAACACGCGTACCATTTGGTTTAGGTTTTTTTTTAAGAAATCTTTTGAAAATGAATATGTGAGCCGTTTGAAAATATAAACAACACGGAAGACAATTTTATGATTAACGTTTAAATATGTAAATGCGTAGTCTATATAGATGTTAAATAGGCCCCGTTTAATACTGTTATCTCTTTTTTTATTCACTGAATATTTTCAAGATGAGAAGAGCTAACAACGAGCTAACATTTACAACAAAAAGCAGTTGTGGGTCTTAGCATAAGAGAGTTATAATCCTAAAAGCAGACGAAACATAATGTATCATTTCATTATGTACATATCGTAAATACTTCCTCAATTTTACATTGTGTCATTATTGGAAATACGAAATATAGCCAGATATATTATGAACGACGGAAAACTAACCTTGTGGTCTAATAATAATGTAGTACGTAGCTGTTTCTACTACAAATAGATGCAAGTATTGGCTACATAAATATATGTATTATTAATATTTTGCTCATCATTTATGGGAGTTTTGAACATATTAATGGAATACTACGTAATGAAAGATGACTATTGTTATATAAGCTAGAATGATATACAATATTCGGGTACATATTCTGTATCACAAAAAATGCTTGTAATTACAAATAAATTTATGAATCCCTTTAAAATAGAATCATTATATTATACTATTTAAGAAGAAATAAAAATAGATTTTATGGGGTTCTTTTTAGTTGGTAAATGAATTTAAATTAACATTTATAACAACTCATATAAATATTTTAATGGTTATGGATTATATATTTGCTTTTCATTATGAATTATTTCCTATACAATTTATTTCCAAAAACAACACCGTTCACTGTGATAAATTTTAATACTTACAGTAGGTCTCATTTTTTCAGCCTTCTTTATGAACTATTTTGATTTCGATTAACGTTATTTCCGGGTTTAAGGTATTGAGTGTCTTTGGTATATATTAGTGGGGTTTGATCTGAGGTATATTGCGATGTCGAGTGATTTGATGTACTCCAGCAGTATACGGAGCGTCAACAAGGGTACAATAGGCCGCAGCCAGCGCACCGATCTCATGTCGGCTGGCGAAGGCCGGGAGCGAGGCGTCGCGCGGTTCGCCCACAGCTAGGCGTTCGCGAGGGCCCGCGGCCTGCGAGCTGGCTGGCGGCTCGAGGAGCGCATTATGCAACACTGGCCGACCTGCCCCACGTCTAGCCGCGGAGCGTGTCGCACTAACCCGACGCCACGCTATGCCGACCGACCTAGATGCACTTTTACAACGAGAATGCAATCGACACACATATTCGCGTCTCGTTCCGATAAACGCATCGACGATGAAAGCGGCTCGTGATGGAGAATGCGGACGAATTTGACGGCGAGTGCAGTGAGTACGTCACGTTCGCGCCTAGTGTTCTCCAATTAGAGAAGAGCGGGACGGTGCGGCGCAGTGCGACCGAGCGCTGCATTCAAGTTCATTACTTCCGTAGTGTGGCTGCCGCCGAGCGCCCTGACCGTGCTCTCGATCTTCAAGTCTCTATGACCATCAAGCCGCGTGCTCGTCGAGCTATTTGTTATGATATAATCTTATGTCACGGTAAGAATTAATCACTTTTGGAAACACGGAATACGAAACTATCTTATTTTTATTACTTGAACTTACGTTATTAACCATTACACATGAGCGCAATCGTCACTTCTCTTTAGAGCGTTATTAAAAGGTTGACTGATGCACAAGGAAATAATTTTAAAATTGCAGCAAGGGGTGTGTGGGTAGCGTGCGAACGGTAGCGAAAGCCATGGCAGGGAGAGCCGCGCAAACCTCCCCGGAACACGCTTTCACTATCGCGGGTCGACGACACAGCCTACATATACCCTTACCCGTGCATCTCGCCTGCAATCCCATATTTTCAAAATCTTTTATCCTTGTTCTTCCGTGCAATTTTGTGAAGGATAGAAAGTAAAATATACTCGAACGTCTCTCTAACTCTATCCGTCAATTTGATTTTATTTATGGAATAGGAACCTGTAGTAGTAAGGGCAATGCATTCTCCCTAACGATTACCACGTCTCCCTGCCTCCTACTATTATTCAATATTGATTTCACTATTTACAAGGGTCAATTACGATCGCAATTTCCATTTTGATTACACAAGACGTTTTAAAAGAATGAATTTATTTGATTAGAATCGTTTTAATATGTCATTTCCTAATATTTACCGATTTAACTATTCTAATACGAGTTTTATATGAAATAAATACAGATAATTTTCTATGCTACAAGCATAATTCTGTACTTATAAAACTGCAATAAAATCAAATATAAAAAATATAAAAAGTATGACCACATGAATGACTCTTTTGCAATCAATTTATTTTTAATTGGTTGTTTAAATTATATCGCATTGTATCTACAAAGAGATCATTATTAAGGAGATAAAAAAGTAAATCCTTTTATTAGTAGATACACTTCATAACATTCCATTAATTCAGTTTCGTAGTACATTGGGTTCTATATTGCTTACCCTATTTTGTCGAACCTGACCTGCCCTAATGTCTGGACTTTTTTCAAATATGTCTTACACCCCGATGGCCTGTAACACTTTCTGTTAATGTGAGACTTGAGAGGAAAGAATAACATATATGATTTAATTAAAAATGGTCCACTACGAACCTAACATTTTTGTTCATCCACAAACTAATTCGAACTTTAATTTGATTTGATATAAAGCTATTATTTAAAAAAGAGATTGAGATAAAAATGTGAGCTTAGTAGGTAACGTAATTGTTCGTGAAGTTGAAATTTAAATAATATTATTCTTTATGATTATCATATGGTTACAGATATATTCAATAAAATTTAAATATAAATTTTGAAAAACATTTAACTATTTAAATTAGTTTTCCTAGCAACTAGATAAAATATTAGCATCTCATCATAAAATTAATATCAACTTTTTCGGTCAATTAGAGCGTGAAAAGCGAAGCGCGTCAAAGAAAATGCAGTTTTCCAACATCGGTAGAGGCTTGAGCAGTATCAAAACACTGAATCTTCCGGGGTGAACGGCCGCAGCGCCTCGTCCCACTAGCCCCCGCCGCCCGGCGTCGCTCGGTGTCTCGCTCCTACTCGGCCGCGCGAATAAATCGTACAGTCGCGTCTGTGTGCGAGAAAATGCGTCTGCTATGCTAGTATTCGGTGGTGAGGTCGTTGACATGAATTTTCTTCAGGCCTTTCATCCCAAAATTTGCATTTCCATTTTAAAGTGAACGATTAAATTCACGCTTTTTATTCGATGTATTTTTTGTGAATGAGCAACGGTTTTTGATCATTTAATAATTAATTAACCAATAGATATATCGCTCTATTAAAATCTTCTATAACGTTTTCACAGCTTTGTTTTCATTGGGGAAATTGTGAAACTATTAAAATTTATGTATTATAATAGTCTTCTCAATCTTCTCAGTACGCTTTTTATTTAGATTTTATTTTCAGATTGCCAGATCTAACCAATTTATAAATCAATTTTTAATCAAACATTGCATTTTAAAAGTTAGTTTACTATTTTTAAACCGCCTTCCAAATGTGAGAACTAAATTTAAATGGGCACAAATTAGAGGCACCAGCTTTCAAATAAAAAAGAATCATAAAAATCGGTTCACCCCCTAATACTTATGAGGTAACAGACACAAAAATAAACAGTCGAATTGATTATCTCCTTTTCTAGAAGTCGGTTGAAACGAAAAGCCTAATATTTGAGAGTAAACCACAAATATAGTATTATCGTTACCATCTGATGGAAGTGAATATAAGTCTTTCATGCATCTAATATTTATTGAACAGAATATGCTGTATCGATCTTAGCCCAGCACAGGGAGCTATATCTGTGGAAGTGTTGCTTGTGTAAACTCGATTTCCCCCTTCTTGGGGTAGGCTTCAATACTCATTCATGCCTTTTTCCTGCTCTAGCCGGGATGCAAGCGCATAATGCGCTCCCTCTCGTTACGTTTCCGTGTTGTCGGCGGATACGCGCATGCACTAGACCTAGCCCAATGCAGCGAATTTTGCGTAAGGTCATTGTCCTCCCTTGCTTATGTTTTAACTGAGCCTTACCGACGACGGCGATGTCTTTAAAATAATACTAAGTTCATGCAACAGAAAACTAAGTTTTAAATTATTTTACTACCAACAATTTCACTTTTTGCACAAAATGTGCAATATTGTTTGTTAATGCCGGTATTCTTATTTCATTGTTCAATACAATAATGACACAGCCTGTGAGACAAAAGATATATAGAAACAACGGACCATTTATTTTACAGCGAGTCTTTTAATTTTTTGCTAAAAGTGCCGTTTGCACAAATTGCATTTTTTCTCTGCAAATTAAAAAAGGTCCCCTTTTTTAATGTTCGCATGAAATAAGGTAACAATATAACAAAGACAGATGAGACTCGAAAGTATTGCTTTAGCAAAAAAATAACCTTCAATGTTTATCCAATTCCTAGAACTGTTTCACAGTATTGGTAATTACGCAAAACCATTATTACGTTTTCATACCAAAAATAAAATATAATAGATGGGAGCTGGAGATACGTACTTTCATACTAAACCCACACACACTAATTATTTTCTTTTAAGTTGCGTTATTCCAAACTCGCTTTATATTTATTGAACAACATTTAAGGTAATTTAAATTAAACGTTTTTGTGATTTATTAATACTAAATTGTAGGATTTGACGCAGAAAGATTTATACAATATGCAAGTTGTAATATACGCGTATAAATCACAATAATTTCAGGCCATACAGTTAACTGAACGGTTATATAAATGTTAATAGCTGATAAATCGTGTGCATGGAAGTGCGAAGTTCTAGTCTAGAATGTTAGGCTAGGGTCAAAAGCCGCGCAGTATGTCAGCGTTTAGTATTCCGTGAGCCCAGGCCCGGCCGGCTAACGGGACCGCCTGTCTGCACCGGCCTTTACTTTCATCGATCGAGCTAACCACGGTTTACTTTCCTTTGTTACTTGCTACTTCTTTATATTCTGATCTATTTAACGATTTTTTTTATATTTAATTAAAGTAGTATTACATACGTAGCCTCTAGGAATGCATATTATAGTTGTGTTTATATCGTTAACAAAACTATTATTTGTCGTTAAAAATGCGTTAAGGTTTATTATGTCAATTAAATATCCTTTATGGCAATGCGGGTTTATAATTATCTACGGTTAGCAAAAAACATTTGAGGCAAGTGTTTGCCCGCTGCAGGTAGAGCTTTTAAGCCGGATGATGACAACGGAGTCTTTGTAGAGGACGTACCGTTAGATTCTTTCGAATCAATAGAGAAATATGATTTACTACAATAGACGTTGTTATGGTTTGTGTTGATATATAATAAATATCGATAAGTTTTTATTCGATAAATACTGTGTTTATATAATACCTGACTCTGAAGTACATTATGTCAAAATTATATGCTATATGATAATAATAAATATATATAGGAATGATGTTAGCACTGACCTCTACATTAAGGAAATTGAACAGGGACAACTTGTTCGCAAGAACGAAGACCAGAACCAGCGAAGTTTAAGGATATTCATGAAGCAATACTCATACGTACCTTAGTAGCGCGGTAGATATTTAGCACGTCTTAATGTAACTGTGCTGTGAATCATGCACTTTGGCTCTCAAATAGGTTTACAGCTTTGGTACGCTATTGCAATATGTAATAACTAAATTCCATGAACAAGAGATAGCTTCGGTTCAGCATATTATGTCAAACTACATTGTATTTACCGATCGTTTGAGTTCCTACTCGAAAAGTTTATAATCAAATAGACAGATAAAGTGGATATGTAATTAATCTGAATGATCAATTTAAATTATATTAGTCACAATTTAACTAAGATTATCATAAATTTGGCCCAATAGAATTGAAATATAATATATTAGGTTGAAACAGTTTAATCCTTGTGTATTTAAGGAGTTTTGATGGATCTAGATCAGAAGTATCTTTCAGTTTGCTCAACTCATTAACAGGTACAACGCACGACTCCAATATGTAGTTGAAATTGGTTCTTTATGATAACATTTATTATTGAGTACCTTGGGTATGGAATTTCTTTTAAACAGGTAGAAACCGATGGGAATCTGTTTTTTTATCAAGTTCCCGCTGGATTTTTGATACGGTGCCCACGGATCGCGCTACCGTTAGGTCAAGACGGTAAAAAATAAAATAGGAGGGTGAAATTAGAGTAGATATAGCGGGATTCTATTCCTTGTCAATGTATTGAAACATTTTGTAAAAGCTATGTTATGTTTTATTCATCCCAAAAAAATACTAGGTTTTATTTTGAAGAATTAAATGGGTATGTTGAAAAGGCGTCGTTTGTTAATATATTCTCATTGTTTTTCTGTTCTTTTCACACAAATATTTGAGCTAATAAATATGATTGTTATATATTTGTATATAATGATGCATTAAGTAACAGCTAAACAAACATTTAATTTAAGACGATGTATATATATAATAAAAGTAACCTTCTATTAAATCAAGTACATAGATTTTTGTAATAATATATTATCTTCCGTATACCGCTAACTTCAATAAGATAGTTGATTAATTATGCAATACTTTACTTTATATACTACGATAATATATTATACTATGCACTACTATACAACGTTATATCTAAATCGATACACGTGTATTCATTCATTGAATAAAATGTCAACTGAAGTCAATGCCGCAGCTGTCTTGTTACGGTTCGAAGGCTTCACGTGTGGATGCCCTCTAAAGTATTTCCCTATTGCATAATGTGATAATTATCTGAATAAATGAACAAAAAAGTGCTATGTGTAGGGCGATAAAAAGTATTGAGTTCATATGTATCTGTATGTAACAGTTTATTGTTGCGGCTACCGGAAGGCTCGCGCCATACCGACTCTATTAAATGTGCTGTGTATGTAGGACATTTCACTGCGGTCCTTTATTCTAGTTATTATAATTTATTCTTGCATGTGCTTGTAGGTGAGCGCTTATTTTCGGTTTCAAATGATTATAATTTTGACGTAATATTTAACAGCTTATAATACTTAGGAGAAAACTCCTTAATATCTTAACAATAATGTCTACGAATAGTATTGGTATTAAAGTAGCAGATACGATATGTCATTGTTATTCGGGTACTTCTGTTGCATCATGGTATGATATATTGTACATTTTAATAACAAAGCTAGTTGAAAGGTCAATACAATACAACACGGAGCTGTCGAAGCATGAAAATGGATATTACATAATAGGTGCGTGTGCGCCCGCGGCCCGGGCATGAGGTACCGTTGCTTGAACAGGTTCCACGCAATGGGTCCCCCCTCACCGCCACGCGTGTTCGATGTTTACCAGGCATTTACTTTCTACCCATGAAGGACCTTCCTGGCACTCCCACGTAAGAGTCAGCGCAAGTGAACCCACCGGATAACTCGTGCTTTTTGTTTTATTACAATTCCTTAGCTCCAGCAATATTGACTCTTCTCATACATACTAGATATTTTAATAGCCCTCAATATAGAGACGGCGCTCATGACAACATCGCGAAGGTAATACACTCACAAAAACTTAAGCAAAGCTTAATTGTGAATGTTACGACTGAGTAAATTGAACATCCGACTTTATATCGTTGAACGTAAACATAAAATCGCATAAGCGAAAGCACTCCGTAGCGAGCGAGTTGCGGTTCAATGACCGAGTTTTCACGGGTTTGTCAGCCTGTTGTTATATCATCGATGTAGTCAGTGTCATTGCCGAATTTACAATCACACTGCGTGCCAATTTGCATCATTTTGCGAACGGCATAAGATTCAAATTGGCAATACGTGTTATTTACCACGTTCGATCAGTAAATATATACTATTTTTTATTACATACGAGTTCAAGTTGATGTCGTTTATGAATATTTTTTACTACTTACAAATACTGATTCCTTACACTGTTGATTTATTTATAAAATTGAAATTTAAATGTTTTTATGGAATCTAATATGCATGTGAATTGAATGAATCTCATAACACATGGAGTAAATTGAATAATGTTTCCCTAATTCCGCCCAGTTGTGGTGATATTAATAAATACAACATACAAACAATTTTTACAACCTTACATGATTGAATTTTGTGGGACACAGTTTTGAAAAACGAGAAAAAATCGGAATTGAAAGAAATGATGGTGCTTAAATCTGTTATTATGAAATATTTCATAATAGATAAGGGTTGTTGAACCAAGTTATACATTGGTTGAATTACGCAATAATGCTTGAAACCACGTGCGCGAAATGTTAACCTTGAGGCTGAACTCAACAGGTTCAAGGCTTCTTTTTTGCTCTCCGACTGCCCAATAACAATTGCTGGTTACATGTTGTGATATAACCAAGTAACTTTATGTAATTACTGGTTAAAACCTGAATGTTTTTTCAATAGTAAATAAGTTAAAAGAGGAGATTTAAACAATATTTTGTGTCTTATTTAATCAATTTAACAATTAAATATTAGCTTTTACTGGTATTGTTATACGTTATTTGTAGAAAGGAATATATATTTGATAATATATATTTATCTACACATAGCATAATTTATACTTCATAAAGCTCAGATATACGTTTTACTTAATTCAGAGTACAAAATTATACACATGTAATGTTCATAAATCCAAATTAAATGGTATAACTTTGGAAAATCCAAAGATTTTAAACACAATGTACTTACACTTATTCCGTAAGATAAACACTAATAATGTATTTATGAATACAAAGGATTTTATAACTTATCAATTAGATTATAACACCCAATACTTACATATGTAAGTTATGTATTCTTTTCATTTAAAATAAACATTTCATTTCATATTTCATGTTCATTAAATAAAAACAATATAAAGTGATAAAACTATAAATAGCAATATATCATCTATAACTAAATTAATTATTTATTTTGAAAAGAGATATAAAGATAAAAAAATTGCAATGTAACGATTAAGACAAAATGATTTCTTATTATTCTAAGATGTAGCTAAAGATTATCATGCGCGTTGAAGTCTTTTTGTCACAAGACGATCAGCATCTCGCGAAGTAAATAAGTGACTTATATACTTTTCTTTCCACATTACATTATAATAGAAAATTCATACCATAACTTACCAATAAGCGCATAGTAATCCAGATAATAATTGTAAATAAAATCCAGATAGTGTAGCAGATATTTTCACTAAACTTAAACTATTCATCACTACACTGGAACCGTCACTTAAATTAATAAGTCTTAAATTGAGATCTAGGTTGCATTCAGTCTAACTTCAACACTTTAGTACATCGTGAGGCGGAGGCGGCGTAGCGCACCGATAGCTCCGTGTAACTGATAAGTGTAGATCGGTTCACGGTCGAAGCCGTCGTCGCCGCGGTTGCCTGCGGTCTGTTCTGACTTCTGTAGTCTGTACTCTGTACCGTCGCCTGCGCTTCTTCCGCACTCACCGGCCGGGTGAATGAACTGCGTGCGAGCGAGACGGAACACACATCCCGACCAATGCCATGGTCGCGTTCTATCTCGGCAAGGTAATCTAGTACAAGTGTCAAACGATATTTATTCTTTAGTATTTATCGTTTCCCCTATGTGTGTGAAAAATTATTTTTACCTATACGTCATAATTCGAACAAATTCATGGTGATTGAAACGTATATTAATGCGTTGGCCTCAATAATAATGAGAATTTGAAGAGATGTTTAAATGTTACAAATACAGTACGCAAAAAATCTAATTGGCGCCATATTTTTCCAAAATACGATTTACACTCTCACACATATACATTACTACTAACTAATATTATATACTAGTGGTCCGCCCCAACTTCGCTCGTGGTATATATATAGCCTTCCAAAATAATAGGCTATCTAACACTGAAATAATTTTTGAAATCGCACCAGCCGTTCCTGATATTTGCGTGTTCAACCAACCAACCAAACAAACAAACCTTTCAGCTTTTTGGACGATGTTGCTCTGTCAAAAAAGGCTACAAGAGGTCAAATGCGTTTTAAGTTCATATGTTTAAATGCTATTGTATAACACAGATGTGTAGTATAACAGATGATCGTCACATCACCCACATAATTATTATATTTAAACTCTAAAAATGATATTAACGAGCTTCTCCTTCTTCTGTAATAATAAAATTGACGAGTATATGGATGCTTGTACGGAAATGTGTCATGACATCACACGTTATTTCATAGTATATTTTTGTATTCCTTAGAATAACGATTTTTTTTTAAGCCTTTTACATTGCAATATATTAAATAACATTGTTGATTGATTCTATTATATATTCACAATGCAGAAATAACAAAGCAAATTATATAACTACGTTGCAAAACATATGTAAATGTAAATCTAATATGTTTTGATTCTTTAAATTGAACATCAAACATCAGTTTTGACTAAATGTGTGGATTCTATAGGCAGATTATGGATTGTCATGTATGGAAACACAACATTTTTATGTAATACTATTATAGAATTTTCCATAATATACGCTTACTAAACGATCATTCTTATCTTTTTTTTATTTAAAAGGAGCCATTTTATGTCCATTTAATTTGTGTGTTACCTTTAAAGTTCTTTTTTTTCTCTCTTTTTTTATTAATAATAATACCTGACAGCATCGTACCGAAAAGAAGAAGAAAATAGAGACTATTTGTATACGACGCATAACTTTGAGAATTTATATTGAAAGTAGGCGTTATTTACTAAACTGATAGCCTTATTGTTAATTTCTATGACACATAACATACTTAAAGTATGATTTTACTTGACTCTTACATTTTCACAAGTACCAAACCCAATTATTGAAGTTTTTTCAAATTCAATTTTGGAAATCTCCACATCCATATAATATAGTTTTTTTATAGTAGTATTATTGTATAAATTGTGTTAGGGCTTGACTTTTTTGAGAAGAGAAATAATGATGTTATAATCACACGAAATTTTCGAATTGAATATGTATTATGTTAACAATTATTACACAACAAATTATAATGCGTTATCAAAAATTAGAATAATGGAAGTACAGATTTCGTAACAGTACATAAATTATAAACGAAATGTGATGTGTATGTTTGTTACGTTAAGATTTTTGTTGTAGTGAGCTTCATTAGTTACCTTTTTTACAACCTTTATCAAAATGAAGGAGGAGGTTCTCAATCCATCTTCAAATATTTTGAGAGAGAAAAAGCAATAAAAGATTGTATTTAAAATCCCTATTTATAACCTGTGTTTTCCCTGTGTTTAAACAAAAAAAACTTCAGTTCAATGTAATCGCATTTCAAAGGGAACTTATAATGTTGGTCAAGGCATTTTAAATTATTTATTACATTATTTGTCACTGGAATCAGTCTGATTATTAATAAAACAATAGTCTTACATTAACTTTAATAAAATGTCATGGCATGCATGCGATTAAATATACGTACTTTTATAAAATTGTATCTGAAACGTGCGGCTAGGCCTACCTTTTTTAATAATCTGATGAATTGGTGCAATCAGCATGCATCTTTATTCAACACAAAGAGTTTACAGTTAAGCAATAACAGTAATCGGAAAAAAAGTCATTATGTAACATAAATCGTTGCATTAATCGCAGTCCTCCATCACAGATTTGCTTACCTGCGATACCCTCAAGTTTTTTGCTACAAAAGGGTGGCCATTATAATGTTACTATTCAAAAAAATATAACGGTTCTACATCCACCCAAGAACACATTGCGACAATGGAATGGAATACATTGACACAAAACTAATGATAAAAATCGCATGAATGAAAAAAGTCATATTTGCGATCCTGGTAAGATGCTTCATGTTATGTATTTTCCTAAAATATTTATAATACGAGCGCTTTGCTGGAAACCTTACCATGGACGAACATGAAATATGTTTTAACTGTCATTTTTGTTATGGAATTAGTTAAGCCTACTGAATGCTTTGTTCACCGGACCCGCACGAAATTATAATATATTCCACTGGATCACTTGTTTCGGAAGTGAAAGATGAAAGTACAAAAGAGTTTTATGATGCAGTAGCTAAACCTGTAACTGTTAAAGGGGTAGCATTCAGACTATTTGTAAGTAACCAGCATTATTATGGTAAGAATGTCGTAAATTACTTGTACTTAAGGATTTACGGCATCTTTTGTGTCACATTTAATAGGATTACAATGTGATACTAATAACAGGATTTCTTCAGAATTTTCATTGTATATTCATACCATAATGTTTTAATTCGTAGCTCTAACTATATCGTGGCAGGGAAACTATTGTTTATATAAAGGCGTAAGATGTTCCGTACATCCATATTCGATAGGATAAAAGTATCGGATTCATAAATAATATTAGATAATATTAATTTTAGTCATTTCAGTATTACTTATTTTTTACAAGGTTTTACATCATACAACCTATGTATGTGCGTGCATAATTTTACTTAAAAATCATCGTATTATCTACAAAAAAAGGTGAATAGGTTTTAATACATTAAGTATAACTGGTAAAATTAATTTCATTCGAATTCTTCAACACTTACATAAAACTCAATCTCAATGTTAATTGCATGTAAAGGTTCATTTTATAGATTCTAAAAGTGTAGATATTTCATTAGACAAAAAAGAAGTGGCCAAACAAGTGGAAGCTTCGGCAGGATGCGATCAGCGATTTGGGAGCAACGGCCGTGGCCTTGGAGATAGATGAACCTACCTCGCCGGCTTCGACACGATACCTCCAAAATATTACTGAGATTTTTTGCGCCACCCACATCATAGGTACTTAAGTTTTGGCATGTAGTCCACGGCAAAAAATACATTAGACAACGTGTACAGCCTTATATACTATGTTATATAATTAAGCTTCAACTACTCACTGATTCGTGAAGTAATCGTGAATGTATTCATAACCATAAGCTTTTCTACATAGAGCACATCGTTGCACGTTGAACTATGTAATCAGTTTGATATTTTTACTTTTAATTAACCTCGTGACTATATGCTCGTATTATGTAAATGTTACCTTACGGAAATTTTAATAATATGTAAATAGAAATAATTTTAATAGGTGGTATGAAATTCTTCTAATACAATCAATCCTACATAATTTTACATACAACTTGTCATTTGTAGGTGTAATTGAATTAATAACAATACCATGCTCGACATGGATATCATTTACATTTACATCTCTTTCGTGGATTATTTCATTCCCCGTGAAACAGCCAAAACTGCAAAGCACGAACTGTGTACTTAATACCTACGTGATGAATTCCTTGATTTCAAATTGGTAGTGTTAGATGATGTCATAACCAAAAGTAAGACTGCACAAAAAGTGCCATTGTGTAAAGAATCGTGAGCTTTGTCGTTTTGACGTGCGTTGAACTCTTTTGAGCGTCGGACGAGTGGCTGCTTTGCTATTAAACAATTATGAAGTACTAACGACATATAAATTGCCATCGAAGGCCTTGATATATCGTAAATTAGATATGAGGTCATCGTTATATGGTGATTTTAAATCTTTTGGATACGGCTTGATATAAAATACCCATATTTATGTAATAATGGTGATTGAAAAATGCACATCAAATAAATGTTCAATATTAATATCATATTAAAATTCATTGTGCGTATTGTGCAATGTTAATAATATATCGTCTTAATGTAGCTCTTTTCTATCAAATATGAAGATTTTATCTATGTATAATAAAGTTTCTTGTGATTGGTTGTATAGATAATGAGTACGTAGCCCGCATCCGCCTGTCGAGGTTTTTGACATTAGCCCGCGTTGCTTGTTTGCGAATTTTGTTAGAAGCGTACCATCGCAAAAATATTGCTCGTAATAAGACTGATTCAGTTTATAAACTATTAAATTCTTTCTTATCATATTAATATTTTATATTCTCGTACATTAACTAATACTTATATAATCCAAACGTTTTGAATAACATACGTTCATAATTATGTTTAGAGTATAACTATTTCTTAATATTAAATATATATTATTGTTAATTTTTGTCTTCTTTGACGTTTGCATATGTTATTTAAAATTTACTGTTTTAATGACATAGTTATATCTGAATGAATTTTTATCTTTATTTAAAATTTGTTAATAATTACTTACAACAACACAATTACCTACAATTAATTTGAATATTTCTTTGATAACGTACGATAATTATGGTTTTTTATTTTATAGGTAAATCTACCAATAAATTATATTTACTACATATGTATAAATACAATTTATAGGTAGATTGTTAAAACTTAATAAAATGAAATTGTAATAAAATAAATTTAAACCACCTTAGTTGATCTGAATATTAATAGAAATTAAGGGAAGGAAAATTGGATCGTTGTCTACCATCTGTGTTTCTATATGCTTAGATCTTTAAAATGACGCAACAGCTTTTAATGTTTTTTTTAATAGGTAGAGAGATTCATGAGGTAGGATCATATGTATAATACGTGCATAATTGCACCCGTGCGAAGCCAGGGCGGCTCGCTAGTAAATAGTAAGTAACGCATTATTTTCATATAACATTGTTTTCACCTATATATGCAGGTAATAAGATCTTCATAGAGTAAATAACGTACAGAATTTTTAATACAATTAACAATTAATTCATTTATCGTATTGTATAATATTTGATCAAATATCACATACAAATAATTTATGTTAAACGATGAAACTGAAACCGCGTGATGTGATAATTAAAAAAGCAACGAATGTTATTGCAAAAATCCTAGCTATAAACGCTTAAATACGTAATTTTATAAGTATTGTTAACAAAGAACTAAACTACTCGTACCTTTAAATTGGCTTAACTAGATCAAATTTAAATGAGACCACACGGGAGGCACCCGCTATCAAATAACATAATCAAAAGAATCAAAATCATCAAAATATGCTATTTATAATCGCAACATATTTTCAGTTAAATGTAAAAAGGTTTTACTATTCAATGGCAATTTACAATTCAATAACTATGGCTTGTTAACTATATTTTTCTAGTTGAAACTTGCAGCTTCACTAGTCGGCTAAAATATAGCCTATGTAGTAATCCAGATTTATTTCTGTATATAATTTTATTTTTCACCAAAGAAAGGTATTTAGGTATTTACGTGCAAGAGCAATAAACATGCATAAATTGATAAACTTTCGGGCCTATAATATTAGTAGGATTTGTAAAACCTGATTTATCAACACGCGATATTTTTTAGACAATATAAATTGCTTAGTGAGTAGCTTCAACCGGCTCACAGGCTTGAATTCAAAATATACAGCAAGTATTAGTTAAATGTAATTGAAGCAAGAAGGGCTGAGCTATGACGTAAGCTCATACATAAGATGTTTTTTATCATAAGTAATAAGCATGTTTCGCAACAAGCGTTGCTAATACACGTCTTGAGTGTTCATGACGGTACGGAGTTCGATCACCCATAGATCAATAGAAAAAACTGGTTCTATTTCTGTATATCATTGTTTTGCTCGGTGTTGTTAAATTTTATTAAACTGTAGACTTTGTAAATTATAAATCGTCATGAGCTTCTTGAGCATGTAAATAGTTAGTTTTTAGATTTATTTTATGACATAACTTGCACTGAAATGATGGTTTGAAGAAGTTGTTTTTGTTGTATGATGCTGATTTTTTTGATTGATTAGACTCACTAAAATTTTGAATGCTAAGTGATAATTTGCTACATTCAAAATGTGAAACTAGCTCGACTAAGACCAAAACAAAAGTGCAGCAAAATCCTTTCCCCGCCGATCCCAAACGTAGGAGGTTCTTAATTCAACTCTATTTTTTTGTTTATTTTCTCGATAACTCCGTGGGTTTTCAACCGATCGACGTGATGCTTTTTGTGTTTGATAGGAAATCGTGTCGTTTTGTATCATTATAGAATATGAATTTGTACCTCGTTCTCCAGGACCTAAAATAATTATCTTTACGTTTTGATTTATTAAAAATATGTTTAATTCATAGATCCATACATAACATCCAGTTTTACGAAATGATTACTATATAATAAAATAATATATATAGAAATAGTCGAATATAGAGTCGAGAGATAGACTTAAGAAAATAATCTATGACTTAACAGTAAAAAGTTTATTTTAAAAGACAGTTATGCAGAACATGCTATTATATTTCATTAAACAGTTAATACGATGACATAACTGAAAAAAGAATTAATTTTATAAAGTTTGATAAACTTTTTCCTGCAACTAATCAACAGCGTATATCAAATTCGTATTTTGTTTTATAAATACATAATTTTTGTTTCAGAATTGCAGAACATCCTGTAAAATAGCCTTTGATCATGAGGTGGGTACTTTTTATTTTTCATGTAAATAAATCTCTACGTAAGAAGAAAATTAGAGGGACGAATAATTTGACTAAAATATAAGCAAACATATTATGTAATTTGAGTAATAAATCATGATAAGCATGATTATGCCATAAAAAATTAATAAATATTTATTTCACCTTAATAATTTGTACCTATATCGTTCTGTTGAGAGGCTCTGGCCCTCTTATAGTAAGATATATAGATACAACAACATGATTGTAACAAGTGAAAATATATATAGTAAAACTTAAGTTTGATACTAGAAATCGCAGTTGTAAGTCAAGTATAAACGTTATTTTATTAATTTTACATTTATAAATTAATTACTAAGAGATTTTTCAAATTGATTCTTAAAAAAATTGCGAGCATGAGAGTGCCTAAGAACAATGATATCAATTTGGTTATGCACCATTCCAAATGAACCATAATATAGATATTTAGAAAACATGAGAATTATATTATAAACAGAAAGATGCATCGATACACATACAACTATCTACGTATTATATTAAAGAAAGTTGTGTTAGTAGTTAGTTATCATTTCTCTAGAAGTAGATACGAATGTTCATATTATATACGTAAGTAAAACAATGCTGTTACATAGCAATACGGGCCCATATGATACAAAGGTTATATTGCCACTGTATGATACACGTTTTTTTGAGAGACACGGTTACATCATACGGGTATTGGCTTTGAACTTATTCATAATTTGCTAAAACATATTTATATGTTAGCATGATCATACACTATCAATTACAAATGAAAACTACAGACACAATGAATTTTAAAGAAATTAAGGACAGGGTCCGTCCGTGACCACGATCGTTGTCTTTGAAACGCCTTTCTAAATGTCGGGATAGTAAAAATGTAATGTGTAAATTGTGTTTTATTTTATTTTAATTGTAAAAATATATTCTTGTTAATAGCATATGCTATTTTTTTATAAGTTTATATAGTTTAGTGTTCCATTCAGAATTTAACTTATAAGGACATATCTGCAAAATTTCAACGTATGAAGTGAAGTAACCAGATAAATGCTGGTTTATTGATGAATCAACTTCTGAGTCAGTTGAAGATGTAGAACATACATACGGTCGTCATATTTTTGTGAGAGAAATAGATTTGCAACGTACAACATTTGCATTTTTATGGCAAGTACAAACGTTTATTAGCTTTCTGTCGATCAGTTATATGGAAGCTGGTCATTGGAAACCATTGATTAAATTTGGAACATAGATAAAGTGATATTTAAAGCATTTATTTGCAATTTAAGGTAGAATGTTATTTTATATATTATTATGTTATTTTATATTTATAAAGATCCCTAGTGTATTTCAATGCGTATTACTTGAAAAGTGTACAATATTCTAAGATAAACATCATCTGTTTTTGTTGCTTTATGAACTGTATATTATAATTGATAATTTTTCCATCGATTCTAAAGTACCAGTATCAACCAGCATTACAAAAAAGGAAATATCAATGCAAAACGATTTTTTTACTGACATTTACTCGTCCTAATCATTTCCCTTGAAAATAGAAAGTAAAAATTCAGGAGTAATTTTATATAGTTTTATGTCCAATGACTAAGTAACCGTCGAATTGTTTTATTTATCAATTAGGTCAGTAATAATATAATATCTTTGGAATGGTTTGATGTCTAGAAACGCTGTGACGGGGTATCGCCTAGTTTTCTATGTTAGAGCGTACAGCGAAGTGCGTCGAGTCAAGGTAAGTGTGCCGACGGCCGGGTGTGACCTACTGTAGCTCCCCACCCTGCGTTCTGCACTCGCGAAAGTTCAACGAACCTATAGCAGATATCTTACAAGACTGTTACATTACCGGAAGGTTGCTGCAATCGTCTACATACTCGCTTATAAGCGCCGCCATTGCCTATTGCACCAATCGCCCTACGCAGCTTGGCTTGCTGTTTCTAGTCTGGAGTTTTGCTAATCTGCTCATGACATGATTCAAATTAACCTTTGTTATAGAGGAACTCTATTCTCTGATATATATTGTCATGAGTATGATTTTTATATCTAGGCCATATATAATGAACTGCTATGGATTTGGATAACTACTAGAGAACTATTTTATAACATCACTACAGTTAAATCTCTTCATAACTTGTATAACTACACATTTCTGCAAAACGATATACTCAAAATTTCCTTATCCTTTCATATGATTCACTTTACAAGTAAAGGGAAATGTTAAGCGTTGTGGAGTTATGGTAATTTAGATCATTATGTCACAGAGTGAGCGAAGTTTCGTGAATCATGGCCGTTCCTCCGCCCGCGCCACTGCATACGTATTTCAACATACACCGTTATTACTTTCTACGAACGCAATGGGTTTTTTTAATTCACACTTTAAAAACGTTTGATTCGAATAATTTTTATGAGTAGAGTCATGTTTGTTTTAGCTGCATATTGATGTCCCTTCAAGCTTATATATTAAGTCAAGGTCTATTTGTGTGCAGTCACAAGTTTGTAAATGTGTGTATTTATATTGTTAATTTTCTTTCTGATTTTTAATAAAAATCTGTAAATTAATTCAAAGCTTATGTTTTCCCTGTATACATGTTCGATACATGACGTAGACATAAAACTGCATACATTATTAAATAATGTACAGTAGAATAAAATCAAGCAACTTCTTTTAAACGTTCCTTTAAAGGCAGTAAAAGATAAAATTGTGTTAAATGTGGTCACATGCATTGCATATAAAGAAAAATCTCGAACATTCGAAACATTTTGGAACAAACATAACAGAAAATGAAAGGCTGTCACTGCGGGTTAACGACCTAATGTTGCAAACCAAAAGCTGGTTGTTTGTATTCGTAATTATTACCAACAGATTACTTAACAGTCGAAAATTTAAATAATTGATTATTGTACATAGAAATAAATGTAAGAATTCATTATCTAGGCTCATAGGCTCTAATTTTAAACCACCGTAATTGAAAAATTACTTTCACCGTGCCTTTGACCGCAAAAGTAAAAGAATCAAAATAGCGGAAAATATGAGCCGTTTAAGTAGTGAATTCACTGCAATACCATTATATCTAATTAGCTATTGTCTTTACACTAGTTAATTAAATCTGTTCAGGAAGATATTATGATTAAGGGTTGTGGATATTACGCCAAGATATTGCGTGAAGCGAGAGCTGCGACCAGCGGTAACGGCGCCATGGAGGCCGATGAACGCTGGTGGCCTTATTACGATGTATCGCAAACGAGAAACGCGACGTACTTTCATTGTCGCCAAGATATGCAACGGCTCATGTACTTTGCTAAATCAAAGACGTGACGTGTTCAGTACTATAAAAAATAAACTATAAAAAGTAAATTGCACTGAAATTAGTCTAACATGTGCATGACACTGCACTTTTGGTAGTGAAACTGGAGTAAATATTAACTCAGTTTGTATTTGACATAAGAAAGCTGATGGTAGACCAGATGCCTACCAGAAATTTTAAAACATTAAAAAATTTATTTATATAATTTATACTATAAAAACCAAGAAACACATCGCTAATAACTATAGTCATTATTATGAGGGTTTAAAAAAGAATTATTCGTTTTTAATTCATAAGGCCGCCATTAGAAATAATTCTAACTCATGCAGTGAGTTACGTTCATTACTATAACTAACAAAAATGTGCATTGTTTGATAGTAATGCATATTTCACAAGAGTTGTGCTACAGCAGACCGTAGCTAACAATGCATTGCCACGCATCGCTACGGCCGCTACGATGCCATTGACCCCGCGACCGTGTCAAGTGCACTTTGCATTCATATTGTATTACTGTTATTACTACGCTTATCAATTAAGCGATGATCGCATGTCGCTCTATACAAATGTTATGATGTCTTATAGGTTATTTTCGATAGCAGATTTTGAGATAATTAATATCAACTCTGAACGAAATGCCGTAGGCCTCGATGGAGGATGATCGTAGGACTCTCGATAAATATAACGTAACATGTTTATAGTTTAATAAAAATACTGTAAATATTATTCGTATACAGAATGTTATATTATATTTGTGTGAACTAATTACTGGAAGAATTTTTTTTAACAGAAAGTGAAACCAATGAGTTACAGTATGTCTATATAGTAAAATATATTTAAACTAAGTACATTAATATATGAAGATGAGGTTAACTGAAACAGGATTTTCGGTTAGGTTTCTTTGTATTTTATTAAACTTAGGATTTTAATAGCATATTAGTTCATATTAGTTTTTCGATTGATGGAACTAATCGAAATGATTTCATGATTTGTAACTGAAACTGCAATTAAATATTTTTTTCTCAAAGTAAACTTAAGTAAAAACAAATCTATGCGTTTCTCTAAGCCCGTGTTTGTGAGTGAAAACTGCATCGCCGCGCGGACGTCATTCCACTTTTCCGAGTCGTCAGTAGCTTATAGCGACACCGAGTTATCTTGAGCTCTGCGATGGTTAGGCGTGACTCTAGGTCTATGATGAGTAATACGAATGAGAAAAATGAGGAGGGGTCTTACGATACTGGCTACGCTAGTCCACGACAGTGAGTGTCGATGCAATTTCGCCGCTGCAGCGTGCAGTAGGTAAGTGTGTCAATGCACTCTAATCCCCTCCTTTGTCACCGCAATTACTTATGACAAGTTCTGTCTAGTATCTGGATATCTGGCACACCTATGTAAGAAGAGAGATTTTGATAAAAAAAACACTATATATCTTTATGACGTTAAAATGTTTTGACCAGTGTTTTGCGAGAAAAAATAGATTAATTATGTCGTTTATTGTCGCTAATAAAAGTAAAGCGCTGTAAACGTAGGCAGTGACAGCGTAATATCTTTGAGATTGCAGACGAGTTCGATGTCCTGTCTCGTTTCCATTAGCGTGCACCACGGATGTTGATTATGACTGAAAAACTTTCCTACGTTGCTTCTGATACATTTTCGCTGACAATATAATTAGTCTTAACCGAGAATTGTTATATTAGCTCCAGAGTAATTGATGTAAAAGTTCTTCTAAATTTAATGAATTTAGGTAAATCAACGGACGAACGAAATTTTAGTCAGTAGTGATTGCCTTTATCAAATATTATATTATATATTAATATATATTATATATTAATATACATTATATATTAATATATATTACGACGATTAATAAAATCAAAAACCATAAAGAAATTATACTAATTCAATTCAATAACGCAGAAAATGATGCAAATTCTGCCAGACGTATTGCAGGCTCTTTCGAGTCAGGAATTTCTCGAGTTGTAATGGTAGGTCGTATAACTTATAACATACTTCCTACGATGATATATCATGAGCGGTGTTTATTTAGAGATGCGCTTAGTTATCGCTTAGATATGAATATTCAATTTAAAATATTATAAAGTAACTCTTTAAAATACTTTTGAAGAATCGTTTATATATTCGCAAGCGTCCTGTCCCGAGTGTGCCCGAATGCCACATCGGCAGGTGGAGCAATGAGCATGGAACAAGCGCATCGCCAGTTTCCTATCCGTATCTAGGCGAGTGACAGTAGTTGCTTGCGAAAGTGCACATAATTGGATCGGTGCTTTAGAAAGGGGGTTATGAGTTTGTAAGTGCAACGAACCCGCGTGCATTTTCTCGGGAAGATGCAGTTCAGCCGACGAGTGGAAAGCGTACGGTTCCTGGAACCGGCGACGTATCGCCTCTTCGTTACAGCTCTCTCACTGCACGCTCGATATGGCGAAAAGTGAAAATAAATTGATAAATTACTAACTGACACCTGAATCTTTATTAGATAGTAGTTACTGAATAGGTGTTAATTTGTTGTGATTTAATGTTTTGATAAGTAACCTTTATACGAATGAAATGAACGACCACATTAGAACTATTTAAAAATAAATCTAATGTGAACATTTGTATAGCATAATTCCAGTTATTTTATAGAGAGTAATTAAAAATAAGTAAAATAAATATCTTGTAGTCATCATGACAAAAACATGTGAAGTATACGTACCATTTTATTAAAATAAAAATTTCATTCAAAGTAGGCAAACTTGATAAATGAACGGAATAGTAGATTAAACGATGCCTTGATAAAATCATAAATCAAACTGTTTAATAAAGACATAAAAGAAATGATAACTCAACCCCATATTTTCTCAATTCGGATTTGATGTTTTCGATGATTAAATTTTATTTATTTGTAGTTACATAAAAAATCTAATCACCTGGCGAATCGTTGAAAAAAGGGATAAAACGCAACTGTTGTTCAACATTATAACGGGGCCAAAGGGTTACGGGACCATATGCTCCATAGCCCAAATATGTACCGGATATGGGTTAAGTAATCACAGGCTTTTTCTGCATCCTTTCTATTAAACCCCTTTCATTAAATGATCCGTAACTGTACTTTGGGGATAAAAAACCACGACATTTGCAAACTCCAGCGGTATGTTAATTGAATTGCTAGCAATTGGTGCCGTCGCCGAAATGGTTTCTAGTATCTAGTGTCTTTTTTTGTGTAACGTACATCCGCTATGGCAAAAATACTGCTTAACCTTATAAATGATTTCAGTTAGGTATGTGAACAATATTGGAATGATGACAACACTAAAGTTACTGTTTAAAAACGAATCGGTCTTATTTGGTTGAAAGTACATCTACTACGCATGTTATTTTTAATTTGGGTATGATTTAAAAATATGAAACCGGAATCGTTTGCCAAATAAGAGTTTTTTTTAATCTTTCATAAATATACATTGCTCTACATATTAACTTTAAAATTGGTTAGTTCCATAGTATTATAATTAATTCTTCCTTTGGTTGCTGTATGTTTACCCCTAGCCTTGTATACCTCACTTTTGCCAATACTATACACTCTATGTAATAAAAAATAATTTTGAATATTGCCTTTTATTTCTGTAAGATTTTGTTGAAATAATATAAAAAGCTACTTTTCACATTATTGTAAACCTCAAATTTGTCACGCTTAGTACAAATTGACGCCCCACACCTACATTGTTTCAAAGGTCCTTTCTTTCTCAGAATCCAGTATTGATCGCTATGGGTCCCGGTTTACGCTAGAAACTGTTACTTTGTAACGGTCTTTGCACGACGGAAAAAGTGCATTTTTACAAACGTCCAGTGACGTCACAAAAGCGTCACACGACTTTGTTCATCTCCCGTTACTCGCACAAAGGGTGTGTAAACAAAGGACCTTCAGCTTGACCACAAAGTAGCTGCCCACTGCAAATTGTTTTCAATGCGCCGTCGTAAATCTATCACTGAGTAAAAGACTTTACTTGTTTTGTCGCCATTTATTTTGTTTGAATGTGACTTCTCATTTGTGTTTATTGCTATCGATTAAAAAAAAGACTATTGTTTATTTTTTTATAATAAATTAATACATGTATTGAATTATAAGTACGCTTGTTTAAAAAGGGATATTTCGTCTTATTGATAATGATTCCGTCATATTTCTGTTATAAAATACATCGAATCGCCGAGTTATGCAACAAATACCACGGTGAGAACTTGTTAGACATATTCAACTTTATCTTAGATTTTATAAAGGGATTTCTAACTCATGTGAACAATAGCAACAAACAAAATGGAACATGAGATTTTAAAACATAAAATTTTGTAGAACTGGTACTAAGTACAGTTTTTAAAAATAATAATAATAAATATAGATTAAGAGAAAATGCTCCTTAATTTTCATAGGCATTTCACAATATTGAAATCATTCCTTTTGCACAATTGCATTTTGGAAATAAAGGTTGGTATATAGATAGTTTGAGACCCTAAAAATTACTTAGGATAGTTTTTATCCCCGAAATTCTTACGGGAATAACAACTACGCGGGTAAAAACCTTTTTCTTTTATTACGAGAACAAAGTAAGGTTTGTAAATAAAATAAACACACACGCAAAGTATGAGAAATACACGAAAACAACATAGCGTACAAAGAGACTGTGCTTTATTAAAAGTGAAGGCATAGCTGTTCCTAGTTGAGAAAAAAGTAAAAAGAAAGGACAAGTCCCGTTACCATTCCGATCCGACGTCCAGCTGAGTAACGATGTATTTAAAGGGACAGGGATAAACGGTCTGGCATTTAAAGTACAGTTCTAAGTTGGTAAAATGTTATCTACATTAGGTGTTACAAGATCTTTTTATCCAATAATTTGACACCAAAAATGTCCTTAGTATTTATTTTATATCAAAACCTTGACACTTGAAAATGTTATATCAATTTAATTGTACTTCCGCTCATTTATCGGGGTATTCATATAAACTCGCTTTCATACAGTCAATGTTTATCAGTGTTTTATAGTATTTGTTTGTATAGGTACGCATAGTAATAAATTATAGGATATATTACTTTTAGAAGATATTCATAAATTTGGGTTGCTGTAGCTAAGTAAAATTTTTTTTTTTGATAATATTATTGGTACTTTGGAATAAAAATATTGATATACTTTATAAGTATCTCATTCTATTCATTATTTTTCTTAATTTTGGATATCAATGCGTACACGGTGATCTTGTATAAACAAACGCAATTTTTTAAGAAGTTTAGTATGTAATTATTATAATAGGTTCGGTTATTTAAATTGTATCTTTTTCTGTACACATACAGGATAACTTAAAGATGGGTCGCTATTAATGCATATTTAATTTTCTTACGTAGATGCGAAATTCACTTCATTACATGATGTGTGTGAAATACCCTGCGATAGAGGTAATAAAGTCGGTTAACTTTAATTATTTGCTAGAAAAGTGGTCGCGAAATAGTTCTTAAGCCGTCCGCAATGTTCAGCGCTGAAGGCAAGCGCAGTGCCAGTAGGAAAGTTGCTTGCTATATCGAGAAGTGTCACATTGAACCATGGTGAACCGCGACCGGAGTCTTCGCGGTGCCTGGCCTACTCGTCAATTTGTCATTCTATCAATCCGTCGCCATGACTTTATCTTTACGATCTCATGGCCGCGAATTAGCATTTGCTCGGACGTTACCGTTGTTTTGTCAACTTAATCCTCTTTTATTTTTTTATGAATCATTTTAACTGGTAGTAATATACCGAGAAGAAAATTTTCGAGTTTAATTACCTGCGAGTTGTATGACTTTTTTCAGAGTTTTGTTCGCCGCGGAGAACGTCATTATGTACGGACAATTATGAGATTCATTTAAGTTTTGTTAATTATTGTTAAGTTGAGTTGTTATAAAATTTGTTCAGGTAGCGTGACGGTATTGCAATCTAGCCTCGCTTCACACTCTCTGGCGAATAGGGGTCAATGACAAGACTAGCGTCAACATCGCTCGGTTTTGATAATATTTTCGCATCGTCAATGTCAGATATTTTTTTATCTGTTTCCGCAATTTGAAAAAAAAAATCCAAAAACTATTTGAGATCCTTTACTAAATAAAATCATATAAGCGAACGAAGTTCTTTTTCTTGTTGTGTTACATCCGTTTGCCTAAACAACGTTTTCTATTTCATATAGGTTATGGTATTGTTTGTAAAGACGAGATGATAAAGGGTATTTCATATCAAATCAATATTTAGACACAAAAGCAAAATAGAGAATTCGCAAACAAAGGATATATGAGATTCAATGAAGGTGTATGGGATAAAGTATCTTGAATTTCGTCTATTCGTGGAGTGTAAATTATCATGTTCGCAAAATGGAGGTTTGCGGTGCTGGGTGCGGGGGGCGGGGAGGAGGACTGAATACTCGACAACTAACGAAACGAAAATTTGTGAGGTCAACGAACGTGAGTGGCCGCAACCAACGTCAGGTTGATTCACTTTTCATCAGCACTTCGCTATAAGCGTATTTGAAAGAAAATCTTAATTTCCCCAAAGAAAGTGAGTCATTAATTTGTTTTTGTTTTTTATTCGGTCCATATGTTGGTAGGGGTTTTTTCGAGTTTTAAAAATATACCTATAATTATAGAATAATCAAGTTGTACACATCTCATTTAAATTAATTTCCATGTTTTTAAATTTGGTTCATATGCCTCAATAAGGAGTTTTTGCAAGTCTAATCTACCATGACATGTATTGGCTGGCTATTTCTTTCAACACATATGAACCATAAATAGCTATTAATATTAGCTAAGAATAATTACTTTAAAGTTGCTACTAAGGTTGCTATGTACATATATCAAACCATCCTTTCACTTCTCAGTTCTATACATTTTTAAGACGTATGGTGATTTCGTTTTACTTATCGCGAGTCGTTATTATTAACTAAAATATAAAGCAGAGTTCATTGGCCCCGGCAACCATTGCTGGGAATTTCGCGGCCATGATCAGATGGCAACTGTTACTTCAAATAAACTCGACCACAGATTAAAAACAACAACCTCGTACATGAACATGGTATGAAATTAAGGTAACTTGTTTGTATTGTATGAATTATGCAATGATGGCATTGATATGGAGTTAATACATATGGAGATGTATTTATTCATATTTGTAGAAAAAAATAATATTATGTTCAGTTGCTATCAGTTGATGGGTTAAGGAATAATAATTTCTTATAGTTAGGAGAAATTAGCAACATACATTTTGGTATATAAAATAATTTTTTTATTGAGGTCTGTGAAATAAAGTATTGTTTATAGTAACAAAGAAATTATAAAGACATTATCAAATGCAATTCGCGCGTTGAACTCGTTTGTATGTGTCTTAAAATTATCGAATAATCTACATAAAATAATGATTTATCATATAATTAATTTATCGTATTAAATAGATACGTGCATTTAAATATAAACAATCTTATAATAAGAGTCTTAAATACATGTTTTTTATAAGAAATTGTAGAATGCACAATTTTAATGCAATATGCTATTGATATTCCTACATCTGGTACTTGGTGTCTATGTGATAGCAATGATAGAAATAATGTTTCCGCATTGCGCAGGACAGCACACGCTATGCAGCTATGCAGTTCTACCAATCCTTGTTAACATTTTATTGGTTCAAGTCCTTATCCTTAACAAAAACTATACAATCTTGCAAATAGGCCCATCGGTATACTTAATAATAAAATAGTTTATAATGGGTTTCAGAAAGAAGATACTAATAAAAAAATTGTTTACGGCATGCCAATGTAAGTAACAATTTAATTTTTAAAGTCTCCAGAGATTGCAGTGATTTTAGATTATGTAAGTATTATGCGCTTGAATATCTTCAACATAATACTAGAATAATATCGTAAGGTAAAATAAATAAATAAATGTCATTGTAGCCTAATTTATCTTCATTCTTAATTGATATTTTGCATATTTGTAAAATCAAAATACAAAATTATTTATTTATGCACTAGATGTTGCACGAAATTGTAGAAACGATAGAAACACGATACTAAAGTTATTTTAAGGAGACTACATGAGTTAAAGGCCTGTTTTATAATGCTTAATTTATAGTATATGCTCCACCTATTAAAAAAACAAAATAGAAACATGTATTTTATCATGCTACAGAATATATAAGCTTATTTTATAGTGTGTTGAAAATATGCTAAAAATTTTATATGAAGGAAAAAATTAGAAAGATGCACCTAATAATTTCTGATAACGATTCAATATCATGTTTTTAAAAAGGAAGTAACTGCGATTTTTTGTCCATTTGTTTTAAAACATAATAATTTAATAGTGATTTTTTTAAATAAAATCATTATCATATTGTATATTTATTGTATCTAATGTGTGCGTACTTTGTACCCTTTGTACTGACAGAGTATAAATGTGTGATTGTATCATTCGAGCTCTTGTAGTAAGTATGTTCATAGAAGTGCTTTTGGCTAAAAACATCAATGTAACTTTATTAGCTGTGTATGGTATGTAGTGTATCTTAAGATATGTGTGATAGTAAGTTTTAATAAAAGTTCCAGTGTCCATAAATAGATAGTATGAAACAATGTGATTGCGATGCACAATAAGATGCAGCTAGGCTCGCGTTGCCAACTGTCGCCAGCAGCGGCTAGCGGTTCGCAAGGTTCAGGTTTACTCGCGTTCATTGCCATAGTTTTGTAACCCTTCTTGTGTAACTCGCTCTTTTCGGCCCTTCCCGCCTCTCACTTGTACTCAATATCGATGCATTCACGCCATATACCGAAATGTCATTAGTTGTTATATATTTCGAGTTCTACAAATACAGAAATTTCTAGAAGTTACCTAAAATCGGAAAAGAGAAAGGCGGCATTTTAACAGGATGTTTTAGGACAGGATTTATCTTTCTGTCTTTGTTCTATATTCTCTTATAATTGTTGTTAAATTTCCCTTCTATCATAATACTACTTTGAAATATGAATTTTTTGAAAACCTGAGTAAGACAGAAAAAAGGAGTTTATTTTCATAGTTCCTTAGTTAAATGTAGACACTTTCAGTCGCATAAGCAGTAGACACGTGCTTGATGTAAGCCAGGCAAGATGCAGGACCCACCCTTTTTGCTTTAAATACTGATTTGCGATGTATTTAGTCCCTTCCAAGTTTTTGAATATGTAGTGTATTATAAAATAAATATACATCCACACACTCATAGGGATATGAGTTAAAATAGTATAGTGATTTATTAAATAAGAAATTAAATTCCAACAATTATTCCTCCGTCTCTCACTTACTCCCTTGATTCCATTATTATTTCATAGCAGAATAAAACAAGTTAAAAGCATATTGTATACCAATAAATTTGAGAAAATCAATGTATAAACGATAATAATCATCTATATTAGAGTCATAAAAAGTTTGGTGAACTTTATGTAAAAGCATTGAATAGTCAGTAGGTGTCGAAATAACATAGTTGCATAGAGCATAGAAATGTGGCAAGTGCGGAAGGTTTAATTGAGCGATCGCGTAGGCCGCGGTTCCGCGTCTAGCGGCCGTCGACCCCACAGCCTTTCAAGAGTATCGAACCGCGTGGATTACGTCACCAGCGCAAGCCTCGGAAGCTTGAAAGTGCCTACTATAGGGCATCTGTGTTAATATATTTCATACAAATTGGACAAAAGTTACATGTACATGTACGTTTACTCCTTTTGCGTTTAATATAATGATCAGGATGCAGGCATTTCATATAAAATTACTGAATTTTAAAAGGATGCAATATTCAAAGCAGGCGAAACAAATATTTAAAGCAAGTCAAAATTATATATAACGTAACTATGTATAACGCACACGTACAACATAATAACAATGACATCAGTTTACAAGTATAAAGACGACTGTGATTTTTTTACAGCAAAGTACTAATTTGGTCAGTCATATAAAATTACAGATAAGTATAAAAGAATTGTGTTATTATTGTTTTTATATATATATGACTATCCTTTCTGAATTAAGACAAGATAGTCGCATAAATATTAATACCTAGATGTACATTGTGCATAGGAGATACATACCTACTATATATACTAAAAAAATATAAAAAAATCCAATACATTATGATCAAGAACACAAAATTAAATTTAAAACTGTTGTATTAATATATGTGCAGAGTGGGTTATATATAAAAATCTTCTTTAATCTCTTCTTACTTCAATCCTGTATAGAGAGAAGTGATAATTATCAATCTAGTTAGAATAATTTTGGAATATTATACAACCTACGCAGTCATAAGATTTTGAAAGGAAACAAAGTATTGATGTGGCAACATTCACTCGATAAAGTAAACATCATCCACGTTAAATGCTTGGCAGTCATCGACCCCAACTTCGTTCGCAAGGCCACTCGCTTACACAACTTGCTTCAAAAACTTTATCGACCTATCTTGGTTTTCTGCCATGTTCCTACATTTTATTATTTACACCCCATTCGTATTTCTATCTGAGTCCAATAAATCTTAATGCAAAACCATAAAAGTTGTACATTATTGCAAGATTCTAAGAGGTCACTGTACGTTGAACTTAGCGCATTCATTGTGGCTACGAAATTTGAAAAGGCAGGCTTTGTTTTGAACAAATATAATGGCAAGTAAACGGTGTTCTCAATACAGTGAACTCGCGATCGGTCATATTATAAGCCAGTGGTAGAAGGCAGCGTTGGCAGCGAGGCAATCGACAAAAGTGCTTTCGGGCGAGTAACGGGACTAAGCGGAGAAATACTCTACGAAATCGAAACAGGCGTTACCGTTAGCCGGCCCTCGCCCTAACAGCCTGCCGGGATAATCTCAATGCATCTATTGTACTTTTCGTTTTTATAAATACCTTACTATAGTCGACTTGGCTTAGCTTAATGTAACAACATTAAGCTTAAGACATTGCGTTCGTGTTAATTCAATTTTGATTGTTTGATGAAAGTAAAATTTTTCAAGTATTTATCGATTTTATCACTAAAAGTGTGCTTTTAGTTTCGTTATTATGCCTGAATATAACATCATAAATTTCTGAATATGAATAGTAATTAATAAGTAAAAAGTTTAAAATGGTTAAAAACCAAAAAAATGTAAATAAAAAAACGAAACATACTCATAAATGTCAAATCCATAACTATTTATTTAAATTAGCTATTTATTTATTTGATATCATGGAATCCATTGAATGTTTTTCGTATGCTTTTGGCCTTCTAGTTAGCTATAATATTGTCGACTTATATTATCGTTAATTTCTCGCATGTACAACTATTTCAGCTGTAACTGCCACCTAGTGTGTGTTCCCTTCGTTATTTCGAAATGATGCTTGGCAGCTGCAGGTTGGTATAGAAGTTTGCATCTAAAAAGTTTTAAGATCGAATCGTGAGATGGCGCAAATATAAGACCGTATAGCCGCCAAGAAAATTCGAAAAATTTATTTTCAAATTTCAAATATTTTTAAATTTCGAATATTTTTAAATTTGGTGTATATTTTTTTTAGTTTGTGTTACTTGTATACAAGGATGTTTTTTAGTTTCTATTCAATGTACTGAATGGAACTCTTTTTTACTTTATTATTATATGAATATATATGATTATCGATAATTTTTAAATTAAAAACTAAATCTAGACGCACGTGACGGAGATCATCATGTTTCGAATTAATCAAATTCTTTATAAAAGTGACATCTACTTGAATTTAGTAAATATTTTTAAAACGTTTATTAGTTGCAACACTTCAAATATGTTCTTGTAGTTACATTAATAAATTTATAGATGGCGCAAAAATATAAAAAATGTCCCCGTGTTAATAATACTCGAAAGAAACACTCCTTAAATAGGTTAAATAGGTTAGGTTTTTGTATTTTATACCCTATATTATTCTGTTATCTATGGTTAAACCTCATTTACATATTCGTGCGAATAGTGAGGCGTTTACAGAAGCATGTTCCTTGTTCGTTATTCACTTCTATATTCGCACAAATGTGTAAATACGATATAACGAGGTACAAGAACAATGTACGTTTTAATTTTGCACGTAGATACTTTGAATTGATTTAGTAATTATGATTGAAAATATATCCATATTTCACTGTAACGTATCTTGATATCTCTTGTAATGAATCGATCTCATAAGCAAATTTTAAAATAATTTGACTATAAGTCAATAGAAGGTTAAATAGATTCCCTTAAAAAATGGAGGACAATACAATCAGAATCATGAGAAAAATAAATTAGTCCTGACTCTCATTGAATATTGAACATTGGCGGAGTCGGAAGCCCTCTATTGGGTGGAGTCATTAACAAAGATAAGAAGAAAAATGCAAATATTTTATGATAATATGTAAATATATATGTAAATATTAGTATAATGCCAGTAATGAAGATTTTTAAATAAAAAGAAACAAGGTAAGAGCTAATTGATGCGATTCTTTATAAAGTAAAAGTTGTTGGTTAAATCGTAGTATATTTTATATCTCGGCTTTTACAAATATCTAAAACTATTCATATATATTAATAAATACTTCGATTACTTTCTGTTATTTCAAACGCAACATTAATTCGTTTTAATAACAATCTCAATTTTAACTAGTAACTATCTTGTACATTTTTTTAATAAGTACTTATGTAGCCAATGTAAGACCATTTGTTACTGTTACATAAGGGAACATGGGTATGGTCTATCGTTTTTTATCATTTTTATGTTCTTTATTTAAAAAATGAAGGAATTGATTGGCTGCGCAGAGTTGTGATCGACCCTCGACCCTGCGCATAGCGTCCCTCCGAAAATCAACCAATCGTATTGTATTCTAACCTAAAGGGTCCGCGCCCTAAGTACATGTTCGCAAAAAATTCAACAGAGAACAATATTAATGAAATTTGTAATCAGTTATTTTATGCATATTCTGTAGATTCCTACATTTCAAAGATTTTTTTTTGTTAAATACAAACAAAGTTTATGACGTTATAAAATTTCAATATATATACGTATATATATTGAAATTTTCATATACCTACTCGTTATAAATATAATGTTATAAAAGATTTTGATTCCAAGTAACATTTCTATGTTTCATACAAAAAACATTTATTGAAAAATTGAAAAAAAAATGTTTAGTGCAGTAAAATGTAATAAACAATAAAAAATAACAGCCGATTTTCGGAAATCGTCTTAAATCTAGATTTTTGAATAAAAGTATTTTAGTCGAATCTCAACACCGAATCAGCGTTACTTCTTGTTTAAGCTTTGAAACCGTTTCCAAATTTTCTAAAATAAAAGAAAATGTGGTCTAACAGTCACAGATAACATAGCTTTATGTTGATAAAATATTTTTTAATTTGGTTCAGTAGATTCAGAGATGTAGGGGTACCTACAAAGTCACAAATTCACCTACAATTCACAAACTTTGCCTGTTTATAATATTGTAATGGATAATCAATACTATAATAAAATTGAGAACTCTGGAAATGGGTACTGCCTACTTCTTATGAGTGCTTAAATAATATTTGTGTAAATACCCATTTGGCTTGTAACTTATTATAATTTGTATTGTTTATTAAACTTTGTGATGAATTAAATTAATTTTATTTAATGTAGATGCAGAATCTAAAAATGCAGGCCATACATCTAGGAAAATTAAAACTTTATTTAAGTAAATTTATTGGATTACAATTCTTAATGTAATATTATACTGGAACAGAAAATACGTTTACAGGAAAATGTTTAAATAAGCAGGTATGTAAAAATGCACTTGCTCCATCTGAATGAAACATGCAATATCATAGTTAAATTCCACATCCAAATTTTCTTATGTGAATATAGACTTTAACTAAAATGTTGCATGTTTCATTAAGAAGGAGCAAGTGATAGTGGAATTACTAGTATCACGTTCTCATTGCATAAAAAAAAAATAGATTCAATTTATAAAAGACGTTTTGAATCAAATAGAGATAACAAATATTATAACATGGATTATAAGCACTTATGCTTCGATTGAATTCACAACGAACCACTCACTCCCTAAATTTGCAATATTTGGCATTTGGAATATGCGATAAGCAAACTAATCATCACATTTTAACATGTCATTCAGTTTTGTCATATTTTAATTCATGTATTGTAGTTTTATTCACAAGAGAGCTTGTGAGAGGGCTCCGAGTGAAGAGCATTGTCAAATAGGCAAAAAGTTGTCATTTTTGTTGCGTCGTGGGTCCAAACGCCCCCACACCGTTTATGGGGGCTATATCGGTACCCTTATATTAAAATGACGCATGCGCAAAATTATTATGCAATACATACTATCTACACATATTTAGTAAAAAATTACGGTTTTCAGTAAAAACATATTATTGCGACGCTATGATATCTGTGTTTTGTAATGATTATTAAAAAAGATTTTTTTTTCTCTTGTAACTAATTTTTAAAATATTTATTAATAGGTAGTATCGTACGTAGGTCTGCCTAAAGAAAAAGTTAAATATAACATTAATCGCCTCATTTTTGTTCTTAATTATATATAGTTTTAGAACCAATTTCAACTGTACTACTTATTTAAAAATTCGAAAGATACACCAGTTTAAATGATGGAAATCTGCAAATTTTGGCACGCGAATGTCGTTGGATTGAACAGAACTCCCATTAATTTTGGCTTATTCCAGGACTTTAATGCTTTTTTCGTTCTATTGTGATTTTTTATGTGGTCAACGAGGGGTCAGTTTTTTAGTCGCCCTTGTTCTGATTGATTGACAGGCAACGGTCATTCGCAAATTATCGAATTCACCGTAAAAAAATAAAGCTGCACATGGCTATTCGTGCTTTCTGTTGCTATTTATTATTATTAGCTCTTAATGTTAAAAATTGAATGCATTTTGAATTTAAATAAGTAATATTATATTCATTAGGTCTTCAGCTTCAATACCTCTTTTTGAAACTGAAAATAGCAAATTTAATAAAACGTGAGAGAATAGAGCTTTGTTTTAAAAATAACTCAATTTATCATCAAGTAAGCATGATAAATTGTGATTTGATTTCAAAAATCAGAGACGTATATTTCGAAAAAAAAAACAAATAATATTTTAATCATCACCACAATTGTTATTTTGATGCAATTCAATTTTTTATGTAAAACGTCGATCCTTATTATCACGCCCATTGTGTTTGCCACGCGCGAGATTACTTTTTGTGGACATTTTTTATTTGACGCTTTTTACGTAAAAAATTTATCCTCCCCTATTTACAAAAGAGCATGGCCTTTGATCCGAATGCATATTAAATATAAATATTTCACGAAACATTATCGCATCGTTTTTTAACCTTTTTTATGAAGAGTCATCAATACGATGATTCAATCATTAATTTTGATAAAAATCCTTTTTATTTAGGTCTGTATACGACGTGTAATAAATCGAACACATTTTATCTGATTGTTAAAGTCAAAACTACATTGTCTTTTTTGTTTTATTTTATATAGCAATAAAATATGTAAATTGTATGTACAAGGTTTTTGTGGCGTACTTAACAACTAATAAAAATTAAGAGGCGTTAAAATAATTGATAATCTACATTTCCATAAATGTAGAGCGTTAAACGTGCAGTTGTATTTGTGATTTAAGGGTGGATCAGGTAATACCAGGGTAGCCATGTTTCTTCCTAAAGTAAAATTGCGTTTGTTTAAATTTGTGTTAAATTTTAAAGTTGATATGTAAAATATGAAATAAAATTGAATTTAATTTCTTAATCTTCTCTATTTGGTTCATGAATTTGTAAATAAAATAAATACAAAAGCTCTCTTTTATAAGACAATGATTTCATTCAAGGGAAATATAAAGTGAACAGTATGAATAAATAATTAGTGAAGGGCTGAGTAAGTAACAATTGATATGTTAGCCATTATCTCTTTGGTAGATAAAATTTTTATAACACTTGTAATATAATAATATACTATTTATAGTTATAAAATATATGCACTTTAAAATGATCTACATCCAACTCAAATCATGGATACGTTAGTGAAAGCATTGTGTCCACGAGCTGACCAGCAGATGTGCGGACGGCCGGCTGTCTGCATTCGCCAGTACTGCGCATGCGTCGCCAAAGCTCTCAAATATGGCCGCTAACAACAATGTATTATATTTTTTTGCAAGCGTTATTAAGTAACAGCAAATATTTAATAGATTTCCAAGTCGATCTAGCTAGGGTACCTAGTTGACATGAAATATTTGATTGCCAAAACTGCATAGATTTTGTAATTGGGTAAATCATGATTTTTGTGGTTAATTTTTGCAATAAATATTTTTGAGATGACAAAGAATAGTGAAAGGATACGGAGACTAGCCATATCAATATCGAGTAAATTGAAGTACTATCTATATGCATGGATAAATGTATAATTATAGAATGAAATAATGCGAACTGTTTAGGTGCCTAAACTAAAGTAAGACCATTTGGTCGTCATTTTTTTTTTAACATTAGATATATGTTTCAAAAATATTGAAAGGGTGTATATAAAAAAGAAAAAAAAAACACCCAGCAATCCGATTGACCGATTTCAACGATTAAGATACGATTACATAGTTACATTTCTTAGGAAAGGTTGAAATTCTTGTGCAAATATATAAAATGTAACAATAGCTAACAATTGTTGTTTCATAATTCATCTAAATAAGTATCTGTTGCTTTTTCATTTTATATTATTATTTAGGTATATTACTCCTTTAAGCTTTTCGGATTGATGTAAAGGATAAAATATGGCTCAATTTATTATAATGCAGATATTCCTTTGTTTGTTGTTTCATATTATTGAAATTTTAATATTTTTTGGTAATATCTGTAACGTGTTTTCTACAAATTATTATGAAAATATTACTAAACACATAATTTGGTTATTATAATACCATCGGATAGATTTTTTCACTTATTAGTAGCAATTGAATGAGGAGAAGTAATCAAATTAATTTAATATATCTAAAAGCTCTAAGCTCATAAAGATCTAGCTAACATATTTAATTCCTCAGTGGTGCTAATCTCTTCCAAATTAATTTTATTTTCACATGTTATTAGCAATGGTATGTAGATAAGAAATCAAATTATTTAATATTTGTAAAAGCTGTAAGCTCATAAACATCTAGCTAACATTTTTACTTCACACCACTATGTGAACCTCATTATTTTCTAAAATCAGTATTTATAATATCAGCCTGTATTTGTAATGCACTACGATTATACAAATAAATAGCAGCGAATATATTGTTGAACTTTTGTTAGATCGAAATTGCTTATTTACTAAAAATAAAGCCAGCATCCCCATTCTTGCGCGTCACCCTTGGACCTTGGTCCACGAAAAAATTATACGCAGTACTTCGTATAACCTCATGCGCGCCACGTCGGTAGCATGTTTGTTATCATTTACACCATCATTATAAATGATGTTACCACCTATGTGAATTAATATACGATTTTTGAAGCACTTATAAATTTTTTGATCCGCAAAATCGCCATTTATGAGGATTTTTATAAATTGTCCCACAATTATCATCGATAATTATCGATTTTTCAAAATGGTCTCAGAGTTATAAACAAGAATTGTAATGTGGTGACTTGGGGTGCCTTTTTGTCTTCAGAGTGGAGGGCTATCATATTCATGAAGGGTAAGAGCTTATATATCTAATATATTATGTGATTCAATTTTATCCTTAGATTCGTCCATTATCTAAATTATATGAATCATCTAGTCTTACTAGTTAATTTAGCTAGTAGAAAACCAGTCTAATAAGTCAAAAATTAATATATTGATTCCAACTAGAACGCTGTAAATTGTATCGAATAGTTTATTCTTATGACCATGCAAATGTAATGCCTTAATGAAATAAATTAAAATATCATCAAGGGCTGATTTTTCAATCGTCGCATAAATCTTATTTTATTTTTCTGATATCGCATCAAGCAACCAATTCCACAATGTGTTTAATTGTTCGACTTATGGCATTTACAGGTGGTATTTTTTAATTATTGTGTAATATCATAGCTGACTGATAATGTTTTTAAAAAATAGAACCGTAACCTCAAGTTTTCAAAAATAAATTTAAATTAGAAATATCAAATAAAAAGAAACCGATTTAACAAATATTTCAACATTGTCTTAGTTCATTTAGTAGAAATTATATGTAGGGCTCCATTTATAAGAATTCTAAAAAATATTAAAACATTTCTGTTACAATTTGATACTTAAGTAATATTGGTATTATATACAAGCAAATTGAGACATAAATAAATTATCATGCATACATATGTACTTCTTTTTCAACACTGTTTTGCTCTTCAAAGAGGAAACATATGACCAATTAACATAAACATGACCCAAAAAATATTTGTGGTATACATTATTTGTTATTAATGATTTGAAAAATTTAAACCAAGTATCCGTTACAGGTATAGCCTTTTAATAGTAATATAGAAGTGTAAATCGTGTAATATTTAAAATATTACTGTATTTATTTCATCATAATGACAAATAGTTTAAGTTTATATAAATTTATCAGAAACTTTAATTTAGTAAGCAGAAATTAAAGTTGTACGTGTATGTTTCTTTGCTAACGGGCTTTTAACATTTTGTTCACGGGCGTCCCACTGTACCAAACCCATATTAACCGTATACAATTATTAGAGTAGACTAGATTAAGCATACTTGTATTAATGTATAAATAAAACAAAACAAAAAATTATCTGATAAACACAAAAAAAAGAAACAAAAATGATGTAAGAGACCAAGAGCCTGCTTCATAATCTGAAAGAAAAACGAGGAGATCCATGAATCTTATATTCTATTGATTTCCTAAAAATACATGAAAATATAATAAATTACAAGTACATAGGTATAACAAGTACATAAGCCTCGAAAACATGCAATTTATAAATATTGCAAGTGTTCTAAAAAGTATTTTATAATACTGTATTTATTTATTTATTGTTTCTTAAGTAATGCCTTGGTAAATAATTATGTAAGGATAATGTAACAATGATAACCAAAAAAGTGATCCACATCTATTTCAGTGTTTGTATATTATTTAATTTATATCAATATTTAATTTAAACTGAAAAAGAGACTCCAGCAAAACCGCGTACCAATTTACTATACACACATCTAAATTCTATGATTCTTCATTTACCGTACAAGCCGTAAGCAAGCCCAATCTTTACATACATTTAAATCTCTTGTTAAGGATTATTTTCTATCTCCATAATGTTGTTTTTGACTCTGTTCTATGTTATATTGCTTTTCTCTCCTCTGTTATTTATCTCTCTTTACTGCATATTTATACTATCCTTGCTCCTATATGCATTAATTTCTTATCTATATATTTGTACACTTTCTTGTATATATTTATAAATGGGTTATTTACATATATACCATTCATATTTAAGATATAAAATTACATCAAGAAAATACAATTGTACTCAACAACTATCGACCCATTTTATGAAATATATACAGCATTTGGTTTTTCACATTCAAATTTTTCACAACGCAGTTTGTCAGATAACTAATTCGTTAAAATTTTAAATAACCTATTTTTCCCACTTCGAATCATGGCTGTATCGACTGACAATAGTATGAGTATATAAACTTACCATAGAACTATTCTGGTGATACCTACAACCTGAACTGTTTCTTAGTAAATCCGGAGTTCGGGCTCGTTACTATCGTCTGGACGTTAATTTCTCTTGGTGCCGTAAGTGCTTGCCATCAGTATTTTAAATTAATAATTATTTCATGTATTTCCAGAGTGCAGCGTTTGCGCGGCCGCGGCGGCTGCAGCAGCGGCAGCCGTTTCTTGGATCCCAGCTCATGAGCTGGAGTATACGAAGTCTCCGCCTGTACCTATAGTCAATGGTACATTGAATGGTGACTCAGCCGTATATACCAAAGTTTGTAAGTTATTTATCACTACGGGTCGCCCCAGCGTTATACTGTTGTCATAGTATACATCAGGTACATAATCAATAATGAAATAATTTTTAAAATCGGTCCAGTATTTCACGAGATAAGCGTCTTCAAATAAACAATCTCATCGCTTTTATGTTATTAAGTACTAGCGATCCGCTCCAGCTTCGTATGGGAGCAATAAATTTTTCTTGAATCACTCTATCTGACAAAAATCTCTACATCGGAACCCGATGCGTTATTTTCAAAATCTTATTATGCAAAGGGACATATATTTGGATGCGACTTAGTTTTAGAAAATATACTTAGGATTATATATCCGCGGCAAGTTATGTTTATTTTATAAAGTCTAAAGAAAAATTTATATGAACTATATAATGTATAGAGTGGCTATACATTTCTTTGTATGTGGTTAGCCCAATACGATTCTGATATGAAATATTGCATTGAAATTCTCAGTTAAAATGCATTTTTAAGCGAATAAATTAAGAGTGTAAATTCTTATCCTATTGCACAAAGATCTAACATTATGATTGTTAATTGTTTGTGAAACGTGATGTTAATGTGAAAGTTTGCATACTAACGGTAATCACAACAAAACCATGGTCTAGGGGACTTATACTTCTTTTGCGAACGTAATGCATATAATATTCATTAATAAGGTTCCATATAAGTAGGTAATCAGTAAGTAAAACTCAGATATTGTAAATTGTAAGATTTTTCTTTTTTTATACTCGAATTATAATGTTATAAGTTTATAATTCAATAAACATAATCGGTGAGATCAAATTTGGAACTAAAAAGTTCGGAAATGGAAAAAACTAACGGCAAAAACTATATTTTACTTCTATATTATATACCCATTTTTAACTTTAATACATAACATTTAACAATGGTACAAACTTTGTATTTGTTGCAAAATTTCCATATCTTTAATTTTAAATTTATGCTATAATTGGCGTAAGGAGAAATGTTAAGGAATTAAAATTCAAACAAGTATTCCAATTATTTGGCCTAAACTTTTCTATTAATCGATAAAGGACTCCCAAAATTATTTGCTTTTTTTAAATTTTTTTTTCGTATCTATTTTTTGTTTTTCATATTTTTCTCATAAAAGTTAAGGTGATATAACCTTATAATTTTGGAATATATTATAAATAGCTGCGACTTCTTATACGGAATTTCCCCTGATATTATAAAATACCTAAAAATGTAGATACAAAAGGTTACACCCCCTAGCACCGCCCCATTCCAAATAATATATTTCATGAAGGGTGATTTTTCTTTCCTCAAAACGTGTTACAAAGCGCTGCCAAACATTTTGATATTGATCCCGTTATTTCCATTATTCGTAACTAGAGGGCAGTGTAAAATACTGCCATCCTGCTAGATGGCAGTATTTGACTGCTCTAAAAAAGTAGAAATATTAAAACTGCCATCTATACATTGAAGCAGGAACTAAGTTCAGCAAAAGGTTTGTAAGTTTTAAGTTAGTTCACCATAAACTTACAAATCGCTAGCATCAGGTTTTTTTGAAACTGTTATAATTTTAAAGACCGTTAATGTCTTTGTTTGTAAAAACTACTAAATATATAACTAACTATAACAAATCGGATTCAATACGAATTTAATTTGAAAAAAAAGCTTGATACATAAGATATATGGTACCAGAGCAATAATTTGTTTGGATTTTTGAATACTCAAACGCATAAAATGAGTAAAAAATATAGAACCGCTTCAACCGCGCAATCTTCATAATCTTTAATTAAAATGACATTTTTAATTTACCTCCATTAAAATGTTCGGTAATACGTAATCCGGTAATAATCTTTTCTGTTTAAACTTACACCTTGGAAAGTTTAATGCAAATGCTGTAAATAAAACCTGTTCAACTAGTTTAAAGTTTTGCTTAAAGCTGCGCTATGCAGGTGCAACGGACAAATTGGTCGAAACATAGGTAAATTGTGATGCCCTAATTTTAATTAATACATTCCGAAATCGATATAAGCATAAGCTTACCACACTAGTTTGTGTTACAATAATATCTCTGAG
This sequence comes from Zerene cesonia, assembly GCF_012273895.1. Classification (NCBI taxonomy): domain Eukaryota; kingdom Metazoa; phylum Arthropoda; class Insecta; order Lepidoptera; family Pieridae; genus Zerene; species Zerene cesonia. Next base: position 5,584,572 of record NC_052114.1, read on the forward strand.
TATTTGAATGACTCAATACCATTAAAAATGAGAATAATCTGTGTAAGCTATGAATCGTTTTCATGAAATAACATGTAGTAATTTTATCGTCATAGTTAACTGGGTCAAAGGGCTTTAATGAATTGATAAAGTTCAATGGAATATTATAGTTTGCTTATGACTGTTTTAATAGTACATATTTAATAGTTTATTTAGAGTATTTCTGTTATATCATTAATATTAACAATAGGAAATCATCTAGAATTTTAATTTCTTTTTTTTTGTTTTATTATTGATGATAAAATAATAAATTTGATTTTCATAATACATTTTAGAAATAATGACTTTTAAATGGATTTTAAACGCGAATTATTCATTATATTAATTAACCCGACGTTTCGAACACTTTAATTTCTAAATGTACTATACTACTGATAATACTCACGTAAAATCAAATACAAGAAAATTAAATACCTAAAAATTTAATGAAATACATTTTATTAAAATGTTTAAGATTGTGATTCATCATCATTCATCATGAAACAGCGGAACTATTTATTTTGTGTTGTCAATTTAATATTAAATATTTTAAATAATTTGCTTTTGAACACATTATAATGAATATAGAAATTAATAACATACTTGTATATTATTATCTATTCATAAAATAGTCATTGTTAGTAAGCACCGTAAGTGAAGCTGATAATTATGAATCATCTTTAAAAATAAGTAAAACGTTAAAAGAAATTATAATAAAATTTATAAACCGACAGAATCTATAAGATATAAGAGTGGAAATTCCATTTATTCATAAGGGGAGCGAGGTACAATTCTCGAAATTAGTTTATGTAATTTATTTTATATTTATGCATATCGAAAAATAATATCTCTAACTAGCAAAATTAATAATATACGGGGTGAAAGTGAACGTGACAATCAGTCGAGTTTTATTATTTTCCAAACTTGTATTTTTTTCTTTTTTGTGCGCGATCCATTGTTGTTGCATAATAATCATTCATGGATTAGATTAGCGACAATAGTCTTGACGAGCAAGTTTGTCAGAATTTGACAAGTCCACGAGGGGACTTCCTTCGGCTTAGGGTAGGTGAAAATACTTCACCTCATTTTAATTTACCGTCTTTATTAACAGTTTAACAGTTTGGTAGCGATCACATAAAATGTTTGGTTTATTCAAAATGTAACCCTTTAATTTGAAGTTTTGTAACATTTATTTTCACTTCCTTATTTATTGCCAAAAAACATAAGTTTATAAACAAAAGCTTATGCGTTTGTTTTGGTTATCCAAAAAGGCGTAAGCTGCGTGTGCGTCGATACGAAAAAGAATCATAGTTTTTTAATAAATCGCTATTACTGATAATATTTTAAAATATTGAAAATGTTTATTTTTAATAATAATAAAGTAACGTTAAAATTAATAATTTCTACTAAATCGAAATCTAATTTACTTAAAGGTTGTAAACCTTTTCTTACTATTTTATTTTTATATATCTTGTACATTTTGTCTGGTTAGGATTTCATAGCCATCATATAGAATATTTGAAAATAAGTTGATTAATTGATAATTTGTTGATATTGAAGCATATAATATTATTACACCAGGTAGTGGATTTGATTCTTATTTTCATTGAACAGTTGCATATTTAGTAGAGATTGTTATTGCGTGAATGGAGGAGTACGGCGGGAGGCGTGTTGTTGTAGTGTGGTATTCCGTATCTTGCGACTGCTAGGAATGTTCTCCACACTGCGCCTCGCCTACAAGTCACAAGTGACACATTTTGGATTGGGGTAAAGCAGCCGGCGCTTTCGGGCAGCGTACACGTTCCGTTAACTTCTCTATTTTAAAAACTACTTGCTTGGCTATATCCGGGAAGGGACAGACCGCATCAGTGCGCGCCGAGTGTCGACACCACTATTTTCGTTGCAGTCGAGTCGACTTGTCGGCCTACACGCCGATTGCCGCTCCGCGCGCACGCGCGTCCGCTCCCATGCACTCCACAAATTTTGATAGTTGATAACTTGTTTTTAATTTACCGAGAACGTTGAATGAACTTGATGTTAATAGTGATTTTACGAAATAAAGAGGATGGATTGTAATCGAAGGTGATATTTATGGTGCATGTTGTTATATTTTTGTTAACATGAGCGGAAGCACTAGCGGAAATGCAGTTCCGTCTTCGAGTAAGTTTTATATTATTATCTTATTTTGTTTTCTTTTTTTAATGGGGGTAAGTTTTTTTTTGTTTACATATATATACATGTATATTATAAAATTCTGATTTATGCTATGACATTCTTCAAAACCAATCTTATGTCTGACAAGTCATTCAAAATATCTGTTTTTAAATAACAGCACAGAAAGTCAACATTAGAAATTGTTTACTACATTGATAATATTTGAATTGAGGTTAATGTCTCGTTCATTGATGTCGCACATATGCGTACCATTACCCAGTATAACGTTAATCAACAACATCGTATATCTAATTATAAATATTCCATTACAAAGGGTGCATGTTTTTAATGAATTAAATGCTTTTTAATATGAACTTGTTAAGCTATTCAGTTTATTTTTTATACAAACAATATGCACATTAATAGTAATTCAATTATATAAATAATTCATATGCTTAACAAATTTTACTATATAAATCTAAATTTACTCAAGTTGAGTTTCTTATTAACACCATGTTTAACTGTATGGTATGCTTAATATTTTCGCATTTATTAACAAATTGGTTAAGGGAATAAAAATAAGCAAATAATTGTTTACTGTGTTCAACGCAGCGCTCTACGTTTCTGTTCTAAGTTACTAGCATCGCGGTCGCGCCGTGTGAATACATCGAACGCATTACTTCGAAACCAATGAACTGTATTTCTTTGCAGCAGGGCTTATATTATTAAGGAATTCAGCGGTCTCTAGCTTTGTGTGAGTTAAAGGAACGTGTGTGCGTTATAGGTCGACTGCATTTTCGAAGGACTATAATCTTTGATCCCCACCACTACTCTACTACGTGTTTTTGTCGTTGACATACCAATGTTTTGGTTAGGAGAGTTGTATCGACATTCTACTCGGTTATCGCTTACAATTTTATTGTTTACAAGTCAAGGTATGGATATCCCCTATTGCATCGTGACTGAGTATACATTGAATTTAAATTAACTATTGAGTGGTTGTAATACTTTGGTCGTGAGGCGTAAGTCATTCAGATTAAACAAATGCAGGGTATTCCAAAAAAGAATTGTTATTCATGCAGAGTAACCTAAGAACTACACATTTGGAATTTTTAGAAAGTCGATGTTAAGTAACGTTACGTCCCTACGGCCGCGGCAGGGTCCGAGTTCGTAACCAGTCAATTAAATCTGAATGGTGGCACATTTAACTATCTCTTTCACTCCAAGCAAAAGATCCCGAAGAGTACGCGCCACTTGACGATGATTCATGTTTGAATTCCATACCTGCGATTGATAACAGAACTAGTGAATGACACAACATTTTAAAGTACGTATCACTTAAATACTGAATAATCATTTTTGCCAAAAACACGTTTCTTAGACAGATTAAATTGTGCGCATTAGTTTTGATACATATCAGATGAAATAAAAATATATGCGCAGTATACACAGTTAATGCGTCAGACAATTTTTTTCAGATTGATTCTTATAATATTCTTAATACAATGTACGGGCAAGGTGGTTAGCTGGGCTTTATCAAATAACTATCATATCGGCCTCTCCTTGCCTCGGTTTTAGTGAAAATATGTGACTGGTAAAGTTAGATCTCAGCATTGTACAGAAGGAAATCAAATGACAACTTTAGCAGATTTAATTACAAATGGACTATTTTGTATTTATTACCTAGGTGTAACCCATTAGCAACGGCAGACGTGATAGTAAATTATTTTTTCACCAATAAGGAAATTAAGCAAAATCTTTAATATTTTGTTGTCTATTCAGAAAGTCCACATTCAAGTAATGTTTATAAAGGATTTATCTGTTATTATCTATAAATAAAAGTCTTTGCTAAACTTTTCCCTACCGTATTAATTAATAATAAAAGAGATGATTTTCTTAAAACAACAGCTGAAATAAAACTTTTGCTCACAAATCAGTATTTCAACAGCTAACTCACGTACACATAGAAGGCAACACAAGTTACTGGCGTGGTAGAAATACTTGAAGCACGCATAGTGTTTCCCTTCCTGATTTTAAAATAAGTCGAGCTTAAATTAACTCTGCTTTTAAAATAGTTTAGGTAATCGCTAGGAACAAGTCATAAATTGGAAACGTCACGACTTCCTCGTATTTGTTATTTGATCAAATGTATTTGGGGACGCGATTTTAGTATTTTTCATGTTATTATACTTTCACAACTTTTGTGTAAATTTATAGGAAAGCTTAGTAGAAGTAGGGCTGTTACAGCGTTATAAATTCACAAACGAAACTAATCGTATGCATATCATCTTTATATCATCAATATAGTATGTGGAGTGTTTAATGTAGAGTATTTTATAACAGTTATTGCGACATATGATACTATTTATCACAATTTATTTAATTTACAATTAATCCTATTCTGGTAGTATAAAAATTACCTTTATATATTCATTACAACATAGAAGACAAGAAAAACCATTAAAAAGTAACTATAGCAAAACGTAAACAAAGTAGACGTTGCGTATGATGATGAAATCATACAATTAATGACATGTAACCTTGTTTAAATTAACGATGCCACTTTTATACTTTTATCGGCATATGCCTGCAGTCTTGCTTTGATTTGTTTTTCTATGCTTTGACAACTGAAACTTAATTTTTTTTTATTTTATTTAAATTTTGTATCACAAACAATCTCAGTATCGATGTGTATAAAACAGAGAATATTTAAAAATACGCAAATACAACCCTACATGTGCGGCGCGAGCGCGTCACCTCGCACCACGCTGAGTAAACACAGCCCATACACGACGCGGGTGCGTCTGCTACCAGAATGCACTTGCCTTACACACACATTCTTTTGGAAGGTACTACATGATACAGAACAATCTTTGAATATTTATACTTTAATCCCTATTGACTGCTATTCATGTCTCAGATGACATAGATGTAAGCTTCTGTTTTTCTTGTTACTGAGGCACCCAACCTTGTTAAAATAAAGATGTTAGAAAATGTTTGAATCGATAAGTCTTTTTGCATTAAAACGTATATGTTAATTTTCGTAAAGCTCACATTCCTTACTCGTTTAGTAACATTTAAAATACACTGTTGTGGTATTTTCTTTCTGTACAAAGGCTGTGTACAACCGCCTTATGACAAGACCAGTTATCTTTATTTTGGAATGTTTTGTACAAATATTACTCCTTTAAGTACATAGGTCAACACGATAGTAGGAGAAAATGTTTGTGAGTAACTTCACTTAAGATGTTAATGTATGTGAATGAAATTTGTGTGTTGTTCAAATTAAACACGCCCTATTCGTTTTAAACTAAATTGCTGCTAACGTAATTTTCATGCTTTGTAATTTCTTCTCTTTATGGGTATCTATAATAATTAATGAATAAGCAATTTATCAACTTAAAACATACTATGTTTTATGAAAGTATATTTTGTAAAGACATTATATTTGGTTATTTAAATAAAAATGTATCTGTAACAAACAGAATATCAAATAATACAGTTAAATAAAACGTCGTTACATATCCACATTCTAATAAACGTTGACGTAAAATATGGACAAATACGTTAAATGTAAATATTGGTTGTAAAGATCGCCGGCATCGGCATTGTACGGCATGGTGTCGGAACGCAACGCACGGTGCAATGTGACGGGCTACGGCAATGAATGAAGAGGTACCAGAAACGCAACCTAAATACCGTACATTCTTTAGTCCCCGTCGTTGCCACGTGTGCCGTCGCTTTTACCTACCGCCGGCGCGCCGGCTGCTTCTCTGAACTCTGAAATGCATAGAGTGGCATCTCACTTAGATGCCACTCTACTCTCGACCGACCGAACAAACAATTAACCAACTATTACTTTAAAATAAACACCATCCATTAGTCATATTAATAAACTATAATTAGTCATCAATAAAATTATAGCTAAAGACGAATTTTCGTTTTTAGCCCGGATATTTGCCATTAAAATAATTGAGTCAAAATACACGGAAGCATAGTCATCAATACTAAGAAATATGAATAATACGTTTAAAACTATTTGAATACAAAGGTACGACATGTTGTGTGTTACCCCGACGCTTAATTAAAAGTGGGTATTGGTATTATTGAGTCCCTTGAAATGAGGTCTTTAACCTTACCAGCTAGCTTTGGTGATATCTACACATAAAAAGAAGAGTTCATTCTTTCATTCGTTTCCCACGTTATTTTTTGTGAAGAAGTCCGATAAGGGGAATAGTAATACCCTTTCGTAGTCCTGTAAACGATCGTGGGCCCTTATTTATTGCTAATAGATTTCCAAACGGTAAAATGTCTTAGTGTGTATGCATTTAGAAAGAGGGGACAATCCACTTAATGCAATCTAACAAAAAATCAATTACGTTTTAATATTCATTTTAAATAGTTACTGAGAACGCTCTTGATATACATTTGGTGAATAGTCAGAGCCACGAAAATAACAATTAAAAATATAACATACATCGTATTATTTGGAGTTAAATATTTGATAGACGGATTGAATTTTTGATAGCATTCTCCATTTATCTTTACGACAATATTGATTTTATCACCCTGTTTTGTCGAATAAGAAAGTTCATATCTGATTAATTATTTATATAAGACAGAACAAATTAATTTATTCATAATGTACAGCAGTTTTGAAATTCTTTAGGAATGTTATATGGATAACAGTATTATATTTATAATACCACCGCGCATAAATTTATTTATTTAAAGAAGTACCGCTGAGAGTTTATAAATGTTCTATTTAACGCGTTAAATATGGTCTGGCGATATAGAATTGAGCCCTTATTCTATTTTACCTGGATACAAATTGCGTAGATTTTAATACAAAGACCGTTCTTTATTTTTGAAAGGTGATACAAAAGATTTTTTGCTTGCTGACAAAAGGTGTGTTTTTTACAGGTGCGGGTAGCGCGAGCGGCGGCGGTGTGACGGGCGTGACGCGGCGCGGCCGATGCAAGTGGTTCAACGTGGCGAAGGGATGGGGCTTCATCACCCCGGAGGATGGTGGACAGGATGTGTTCGTGCACCAGGTGATTGATTATACGTTCCTAGTATCACGATTCATGTACAAGCGCATGTGCTGACTGTTGTTTAACATCAGTGCTCATAATAAAATAACTCTACTGTATACTTGCGGCCGGTGCAAATGATTCACAGTGGTGAAACGTCTAGGGCTTTCTCGTTCCAGAGGACGGATACTGGTCTATATACATGGAACAGGTGATTTTTTTTTTTTTATGTCACAGTCGGCAATAGAGCTGGTGGGACGCCTGATGGTAAGCGCTACCACCGCCCATGAACATTTGGAGAGGCATAAGGTCCATTCTTACGCCTCTGAAAATAGATTGCCGACTTTAAATTGGGAAGGGATTAAGAAAGGATTGGGGAGAGGAATAAAGGAAAGGACTGGGAATGGTAAGAAAAAGAATATAAGGGCATCCGGCTCCCCCACTCACCGAACGAAACACAGCAGAATGCTATTTCACGCCTGTCTTCTCTGGGGGTATGGTACTTCCCCGGAGCGAGCTGTCCCAATTCGTGCCGAAGCGTGCTCGACTAACACATAAAGAATCTCGAATCCTCCACATTATTGATCCGTATTCCTAGTAACCAGCGTGTATGTTCAAATATGAGAGTAGATGTATATCACATGAAGAAATTAAATAACAACAGCTGTTGATTTGAGAAGGAGTATGTGTTGGTTGTAAGTTTTCACTGAGCTTAGCCGTTTAGTAACTAATTCTGACTTAAATAAAAATAACAACACATGCTTTTAAATGCCACATTGTGAACCCTTCAAAATAAAATTGGCTAAATGTAAACGTGTATCATCTACTCCAATTATTTTGCATCTCTTTTTCACTTCTATACTGTGCAATCACAACTTAACAAGCACATACTTGGGAATTCACTCAAAAATTATGACGCTATGATGATAGATGGAGTGAGAATATTCTAGATCTAGATAAAATAGCAAATTCTGTTTTTATTATGTAATTTTCGAACTAAACGTAAAATAATTAATGGAAATATATAACACTATAACCAAAAACTAATAAATAAAAGTATAATAAATTTTGTTACACTTAGGTTTAACTCAAGAACGGCTGATTGGATTCTAATGAATTTTCCTTAATGATTTTCTCTCATCGTTGGATTATAGTTATTATATTTGAAATTGTAAAAATAGAGTTCCCGGCCAAACCAATGTTGTTTTTATGATAGAAAATATAACAACAAAAAGTTTGGGACAAATTCTTCTTTTTATAGTTGCCTAATACCTTTGCTGATTAATTAATAATAGTAAACATATTTCACCCATTTGGCTTCAAAATTTTAAATATCTACAATAATTGTAAAAATAAAATCCAATAGGGAAAAAGCTTAAGACATTCGAGCTTTTTTAAAAACAAGATCAACGTTTCAACGAAGGCTTGGGTTTAGCTACTTTTGTTACTACAAGTTCAGCAAGAAATATTAAGACTATAGAAAACCATATGCCATATTTTATCTTACAATGTTTGACACATGCTGATTTAATATTTATTTCAATTTACGTGTAGTACTTCATAGAACTATGAGATTGCATCATACCACGAACCTTGTATCTATTCTGTAGTTGATTTATTTTAAAAGAAATCGTAAGAGTAAGAAGCCCGTTGACAAAACACAGCGTATCTAGCGGTTGACCTGATAGTGAGCTTATTTGTTTGTTCGGCTTATCAAGTCCGGATGTTTTTTTTATATACATTTACGCCACTAAAGTTGTACTTCGGTCGACTGCAAGCACGTTAGCGTTAGAATTTTGTAATAACAAGCCAAAAGCATGTAATTGAGTATCAATAAGGTTCATTTTATTGGCATGAAATGTTACTTCATTTTTCTATCGGGCACAGGGTGACGATAAGGTTATTTGGAGTACAAGAAAAACTCGATAATGTATGGATTGACTTCATTCATAAATGATTTGATTATTATTGATTTCACCTTAAATATGTGGATTGAAAGACTAAAAACAAATCCATTAAAAATAGTTTCTTACGATAATATTAATGGTTTGTTAAAAAGCACACATCGAAGCTAGATAAGTAAAAATTAGAAACAACATTTCTGAAGTTTAGATCTTATCACATGTATTGTCAATTTTAATATAAAACGTTCTCACATCTAGTCCGTGTGTCTGTGTGAAATCACACCCTATTTTCACTTTACTATAAGATAAACACGTGCAGCATGGTGTATGAATTGACTCGGAGAACTGTTACCAATGTGTTGGATAACAAATCTGCATCTTGAGTCTCAGGATTTCAATTAGATCGATTTGAATGAGAATAATTGAAATGGGTACGTTTAGACCATGATAAGGCAAATGGATACTTATAGCACAGCCAGTTTATCTCTAAGAATTCGCGTTAATTTCCTTTGTGTAACCAGTTTCTTCTCTCGTACCCGAACGTGAGATTGGTTAAAAGAGTTTAAAGAGTCGTACACTTGCTCGATGATGTTGATATATAGATATAAATTTATATACACATTTTAAGATAGTTAACAGCTAAGGTTATTAACCACGTGTTCTATAGTACAGTGATATCTTTATAACATAATATTCTTCCAGAGTGTGATACAAATGCCAGGCTTTCGGTCACTTGGGGATGATGAATTGGTTGAATTCGAATGCAAAGAATCAGACAAAGGGCTAGAAGCGACACGTGTTTCCGGGCCTTCATCTGTGGACTGCCAGGGCTCACACCGACGCCCACTTTCTAAAAAACGCTTTAGAAAGATACGGTATGGTTCATATTTATATTGACTTTATTATTTTTTATTATAAATTGTTTTGTGGTCAAATTTTAAACTCACATCACCTCAAAAACAATAAGTTTAAAACCTGTATATTCTGTCTGTCCCTTCATTTTGTCATCTCTCTCGATATAGTGAATAGGTTTTGCAATGAAAATAATGTGTGTAGTGCCACATTCTCTAAAGTTTGTAAGGATGTGTATGTATTTGTTACTCTTTCACGCAAAAAGTACAGAACCGATTGCAATGGAATTTATTTATTTTATTTTAAACACTTTATTGTGCTGTTAACGCAGCAGAAACAAATACAACAAAAAATTTAGTACGTAGACAGGCGCAGCTGGTAGTTAATATTGCAACAATATAAACCATACTAAAACCAGCCTATTATATATCAACCATACAATTTAAAATAATTAATAAATCTTAATTGAGTTATTAATTTTAAGAATTTAATTTTATGTATAATATTCTAATCTTTACTTGTATTATACAGAATAAAAAGTTTAGCTATTCAAAGGTTAAACTTTGACTGTTTGTAGGGGGTATTCTAAAAATGTATTTATTCAATGGTGAAAATTTTAATGAAAACAGAAAGCTACTCATGAGTAACATAGGCAAGAAAAGCCAAGGTCAGCGGCTACTCTGGACATAAACTGAAATATTAAATCACTTTTTCAAAATACATATCACGGTTATGTCTACTATGACTACTGATACTGATACTGATATAGATATATATTCACGTACATCTTTTGTTTACCTAATCAGGGATGCCTGATTAAACTGACAAGTTCTCAAAATGGTGTAATTTTGGGGTTGTTCCAGGTGTTACAACTGCGGGGAATTCGCCAATCACATTGCAGCCAAATGCAGCATAGGACCACAACCAAAGAGATGTCATAACTGCAAGAGCGAGGATCATCTTATCGCAGATTGCCCTGTAAAGGTCTTGTTTATTACTAGTCATATCGAAGACAAATTAACTAAGGCTGTCTGAAATTATGCAAATATGGATTTGATATTAGCACATACATGTGAAACATGAACGGTACTAAAACCAAAGCAGATAAAGAATTGATGAGCTAGCCTAAACAACAATTTATTTTCAAAATCCACAATTTCATTAAGATGTCTTTTATTTTTTATTTCAAATATATTTCATTATAAATTCGAAGGCTCGAGACTAGATCAACGTTTAAGAAATAAATAGATTTTCACATAGCAATTTATGAAATTTGCATCGCGAGCAGAGCCGTTTTGTACATAAATTAAAAATTCGAAGACATATTACTTGCCAACTCGAACTTATCCAGTGTGGTGGATTATGGCCCGAACCCTCATAGAAAGCCTGTATAGCTGTAGTGGTATTTGTATATGCCTATGATGATGATAATTTGAACTGTTTAGTTAAAGCTTAAAATAATTCAGAAACGAAACATTTTCCTTCCTAGGTGGAGAAAAAGAAAGATGATTCGCAGTCGAAACACTCCAGCAGCTCTCAAGGAAGCCAAGAGGAGAGTCCGCAATAGCATCGCAACAGACGCTGTATAACCGGCTTCGAACAAAATTTAGTTAGATATTAAGTAGAATTTTAACGTTGTTTTCTGTTTGTATGACGATACGTATACGTATCATGGAAATTTTATTCGATTAATCTTTATGTTTCGGTATGCATTTACTTTATTCATCAAAATTCTAAAAAACGTAGCCAAAGAAGTCGGTTATGAAAATCTTCACACTCACACCGAAAGAGAGATGAGCGGAATTTCTATAATCACGTTGAAATATTTCTATAAGTTTTAGTGTCATGTAACCTAAGTATGAAATCCAACTACCTCATTTAATAAAGACAAGTAAAATATTATTTTGTATTTAAGTACAAGACTGATGAGAACAAATACACAAAGTACAAAAATATTTTACTTATAGACTTTTATGACTTAAGTTTAAAAACGTAACGTAGTACAAATTTTATGTGTTCGAGTGTTTTATACTCTAATTTTTTTTTTACAAAATAATTATACCCAAAGTTGTGTGTCTCTATGATATGACTATTTTATATATATGTTATTGTTATATTACGCCCAATTTTATGTCATTTAGGATTTATAATTTAAGTTATAAGGTATTATTTAATTTTGAAGTAAGGATAATTATAATACCACCGAATGTTCAAATGTTATTTTAACTGAAGTGCTGTAAATACCTCTGATAACAATATAAGAGTTCCGTTGGGCGATGCAAAAAGAAAAATGGACACTAAAAAGTTTTAGTTTATCACACGTTACATAGCAGAAACAAACAAAATAAAAGGAACAAACGAAAATACCAATGGAATCATGTATTCGGAAAACAATTCAATGGAATGAGCGATTTACATTTTAATATAATAATTTATATTTAGATATACAAGAGGAAAATGCATGTTCATATTTTTCTTTAATATCCATTTCTACACCATTTTTTAGTTCTATTATCACGTATTTACTAATATAACTATGGATATATCTAATCATGTGCAGTCCGCAACACAATTTTAATTAAAGGTATTGAGGTTATTATTGAAATGTTGACTGGAATTGAAAATCAACTTACTTAAATAATATAAATATTTTTGGTTTATTTTCGCTCGTCTCCGAAATTCTTGTTTTACAGCTGTTCATGTTTTTCCTGTTACATAATAACCTGCCGTAATGTAAAATTTGGTGATTTAGTATGTGAAATATTTAGTTTGCTCAAATTTTGTACAAATCACTCAGAGCTCGATGCAAATTATTAGGTAAGAAACATCGAAAACATCCAAATTTTCAAACGTCTTGAAAAAAGAAGAGGTTCTCATTTCGACTGTTTTTTGGAGGTTATCTCAGAACATTCGACAGGGTGAAGCGATTTTAAACTTATGCTTCAGTGTGGGCCTATTAAATTTAGACTAGTTCTGACAATTATGATGCCGCTTAGTTTTTTTTTGTGTATAAATATGTCTATGAAGTCTATGCAGTTGAGGTCTAGCAAGAATACGAAAAAAATTAAACGAAAACTTACTCATACCTTTTAATTTTACACCACAGAATGTGCAAATTGTTAATTAGCATACAAATGTTATCTTTGAAATCGTAAAATGACATTTCCACATGTAAATCACGTCCACTGAACGTAATTTTTATAAGTAGGTTCTTGTATTTCTCGTTCCCGGTTGCCTTCGACTGAAGAAATTTTGATTGATGTTCTTTCCACCGAAGTATTTCAAGCTATCTACAAACTAGTCATTAAGATTATTTTCCCATAGACAAGGACGTTCCGAATAACTGCATACAGTAATGTGACACCCCTCTCGTGTTTTTGTTTTCCTAAAAAAGTAAGTTTTAATGTTAATACACTTAATTTTCTGAAAAGCTAGTGCGTTGATATCCCAACTCTATTGAAAAAAGTTATGGATTTTTATCGAAGCATACTATATGTATACTTATTAGCTTCCTAGCTCAATAAAATTTCACTGTTTATTCCCGTAAGCAATTATCTATCATAGTTACGCAGTTACACGCCGGGTGCACACGAGTTTAAATTCAAAGGAAGTCCTTTATCACGTTATCAAAAACTTTTTGTCTAATTGATGATGCAATTAACACATTCGTGTCACATTTACAATTACCCATGATAAGTTCTTCCACTACAGATCTGTTAAATTTAATGGTATTGTAAAATACACGTCAGTTTATACATGTGCGGTTCAGCTTTAAATTTAATTGTTTTTTGAATTAATAATTAGCTTGTTTGCAATTTAAAATTAAAATTATATCGTGTTTTGTGAAATGACCAATCAACTGTTAAGAATGATAAATTGTACTTACATTGTCTAAACGAAGCATCAAGTATCGTGAATATTAAAATTTGTCTATGAAGTGTAATGCTGGTGGCGTGTTGAGTTGCATTAAACTGATTGTTTTTAACTTCAAAAGTGTTCTGAATATAAAAACAAATACAATTTTATAGAAGTAAGCTGTAGTATTACATTTAAACTGATAAATAAAATTAGGTATTACATATACGGGTTTTAAGTGTCTATTTTAGGTTAGAAGTGTAGTTATTTATCTATAAGTTTTTGAAGACTATTGAAATCATCTACCTCACAATTTATTAAAGTAAGAGAGTCTATTAATAAGTTAATATCGTAAACATATACAAAGTCTAGAATTATTATTATTTTCAACGTATCTTTGCCAAATGTGTAAAGATTATTAGTATTTCATATGTTTAGAGTTTAATTTTTGTTCTTTTTTTATTTTTCAAAGAAAAATAAAATTTTAAATATAGTATTGATGTTTTATTGAAATGATCACAACTACCGCTCAGTACCCAAATATTTAAATTAATTTTCATATCCAGTAACATCTATCACGTTGACCCAAACACAAATGACCTTGATCTGACTTTTTCTGAAAATACCTACTTGTATTATATCATTCAATATTTAATATTTCCATATGAAAATATAAGTATAAATTACAATATTTTTTCCTATTATCATGAAACTACCGAACGCTACTTAAAGTGAAATGAGTTAGTGGAAGACAGTCTCGTTTAGAGTGCAGCAAGTAATTCAACTCGTGTAGGACGTCATTACTCTTTTAGAGAAACGCGGGGGCGATCGACGATGGCACGTTTTTCAGCTGCGCTGGCCCAACCGCCCAAGGATGGGCGCTCCGAGGATGCAGCAGTTCGGAACACCTCGTCCCC
>NC_052114.1:5600304-5680412 GCF_012273895.1 Zerene cesonia
GGGGACGAGGTGTTCCGAACTGCTGCATCCTCGGAGCGCCCATCCTTGGGCGGTTGGGCCAGCGCAGCTGAAAAACGTGCCATCGTCGATCGCCCCCGCGTTTCTCTAAAAGAGTAATGACGTCCTACACGAGTTGAATTACTTGCTGCACTCTAAACGAGACTGTCTTCCACTAACTCATTTCACTTTAAGTAGCGTTCGATATTTTCATGATAATAGGAAAAAATATTGTAATTTATACTTATATTTTCATATGGAAATATTAAATATTGAATGATATAATACAAGTAGGTATTTTCAGAAAAAGTCAGATCAAGGTCATTTGTGTTTGGGTCAACGTGATAGATGTTACTGGATATGAAAATTAATTTAAATATTTGGGTAATGAGCGGTAGTTGTGATCATTTCAATAAAACATCAATACTACATTTAAAATTTTATTTTTCTTTGAAAAATAAAAAAAGAACAAAAATTAAACTCTAAACATATGAAATACTAATAATCTTTACACATTTGGCAAAGATACGTTGAAAATAATAATAATTCTAGACTTTGTATATGTTTACGATATTAACTTATTAATAGACTCTCTTACTTTAATAAATTGTGAGGTAGATGATTTCAATAGTCTTCAAAAACTTATAGATAAATAACTACACTTCTAACCTAAAATAGACACTTAAAACCCGTATATGTAATACCTAATTTTATTTATCAGTTTAAATGTAATACTACAGCTTACTTCTATAAAATTGTATTTGTTTTTATATTCAGAAAACTTTTGAAGTTAAAAACAATCAGTTTAATGCAACTCAACACGCCACCAGTATTACACTTCATAGACAAATTTTAATATTCACGATACTTGATGCTTCGTTTAGACAATGTAAGTACAATTTATCATTCTTAACAGTTGATTGGTCATTTCACAAAACACGATATAATTTTAATTTTAAATTGCAAACAAGCTAATTAATTATTAATTCAAAAAACAATTAAATTTAAAGCTGAACCGCACATGTATAAACTGACGTGTATTTTACAATACCATTAAATTTAACAGATCTGTAGTGGAAGAACTTATCATGGGTGATTGTAAATGTGACACGAATGTGTTAATTGCTTCATCAATTAGACAAAAAGTTTTTGATAACGTGATAAAGGACTTCCTTTGAATTTAAACTCGTGTGCACCCGGCGTGTAACTGCGTAACTATGATAGATAATTGCTTACGGGAATAAACAGTGAAATTTTATTGAGCTAGGAAGCTAATAAGTATACATATAGTATGCTTCGATAAAAATCCATAACTTTTTTCAATAGAGTTGGGATATCATCGCACTAGCTATTCAGAAAATTAAGTGTATTAACATTAAAACTTAGTTTTTAGGAAAACAAAAACACGAGAGGGGTGTCACATTACTGTATGCAGTTATTCGGAACATCCTTGTCTATGGGAAAAAAATCTTAATGACTAGTTTGTAGATAGCTTGAAATACTTCGGTGGAAATAACATCAATCAAAATTGCTTCAGTCGAAGGCAATCGGGAACTAGAAATACATGAACCTACTTATAAAAATTACGTTCAGTGGACGTGATTTACATGTGGAAATGTCATTTTACGATTTCAAAGATAACATTTGTATGCTAATTAACAATTTGCACATTCTGTGGTGTAAAATTAAAAGGTATGAGTAAGTTTTCGTTTAATTTTTTTCGTATTCTTGCTAGACCTCAACTGCATAGACTTCATAGACATGTTTATACACAAAAAAAAACTAAGCGGCATTATAATTGTCAGAACTAGTCTAAATTTAGGCCCACACGGAAGCATAAGTTTTCAAATAAAAACGGAATCATGAAAATCGCTTCACCCTGTCGAATGTTCTGAGATAACCTCCAAAAAAACAGTCGAAATGAGAACCTCTCCTTTTTTTAAGACGTTTGAAAATTTTGATGTTTTCGATGTTTCTTACCTAATAATTTGCATCGAGCTCTGAGTGATTTGTACAAAATTTGAGCAAAATAAATATTTCACATGCTAAATCACCAAATTTTACATTACGGCAGGTTATTATATAACAGGAAAAACATGAACAGCTGTAAAATAAGCATCTCGGAGACGAGCGAAAATAAACCAAAAAATGTTTATATTATTTAAGTAAGTAGATTTTCAATTCCAGTCAACTTTTCAATAATAACTTTGATATCTTTAATTAAAATTGTGTTGCGGAATGCACGTGATTAGGTATATCCATAGTTATATTAGTAAATACGTGATAATAGAACTAAAAAATGGTGTAGAAATGGATATTAAAGAAAAATATGAACATGCATTTTCCTCTTGTATATCTAAATATACATTATTATTTTAAAATGTAAATCGCTCATTCCATTGAATTGTTGTCCTGTTTGCCGAATACATGATTCCATTGGTATTTTCGTTCGTTCCTTTTATTTTGTTTGTTTCTGCTATGTAACGTGTGATAAACTAAAACTTTTTAGTGTTCATTTTTCTTTTTGCATCGCCCATCGGAACTCTTATATTGTTATCAGAGGTATTTACAGCACTTCAGTTAAAATAACATTTGAACATTCGGTGGTATTATAATTATCCTTACTTCAAAATTAAATAATACCTTATAACTTAAATTATAAATCCTAAATGACATAAAATTGGGCGTAATATAACAATAACATATATATAAAATAGTCATATCATAGAGACACACAACTTTGGGTATAATTATTTTGTAAAAAAAAATTAGAGTATAAAACACTCGAACACATAAAATTTGTACTACGTTACGTTTTTAAACTTAAGTCATAAAAGTCTATAAGTAAAATATTTTTGTACTTTATGTATTTGTTCTCATCAGTCTTGTACTTAAATACAAAATAATATTTTACTTGTCTTTATTCAATGAGGTAGTTGGATTTCATACTAAGGTTACATGACACTAAAACTTATAGAAATATTTCAACGTGATTATAGAAATTCCGCTCATCTCTCTTTCGGCGTGAGTGTGAAGATTTTCATAACCGACTTCTTTGGCCACGTTTTTTAGAATTTTGATGAAAAATGCATACCGAAACATAAAGATTAATCGAATAAAATTTCCATGATACGTATACGTATCGTCATACAAACAGAAAACAACGTTAAAATTCTACTTAATATCTAACTAAATTTTGTTCGAAGCCGGTTATACAGCGTCTGTTGCGATGCTATTGCGGACTCTCCTCTTGGCTTCCTTGAGAACTGCTGGAGTGTTTCGACTGCGAATCATCTTTCTTTTTCTCCACCTAGGAAGGAAAATGTTTCGTTCCTGGATTATTTTAAGCTTTAACTAAACAGTTAAAATTATCATCATCATAGGCATATACAAATACTACTACAGCTATACAGGCTTTCTATGAGGGTTCGGGCCATAATCCACCACACTGGATAAGTTCGAGTTGACAAGTAATATGTCTTCGAATTTTTAATTTATGTACAAAACGGCTCTGCTCGCGATGCAAATTTCGTAAATTGCTATGTGAAAATCTATTTGTTTCTTTAACGTTGATCTAGTCTCGAGCCTTCGAATTTATAATGAACTATATTTAAAATAAAAAAAACAAAAGACATCTTAATGAAATTGTGGATTTTGAAAATAAATTGTTGTTTAGGCTAGCTCTTTATCTGCTTTGGTTTTAGTACCGTTCATGTTTCACATGTATGTGCTAATATCAAATCCATATTTGCATCATTTCAGACAGCCTTAGTTAATTTGTCTTCGATATGACTAGTAATAAACAAGACCTTTACAGGGCAATCTGCGATAAGATGATCCTCGCTCTTGCAGTTATGACATCTCTTTGGTTGTGGACCTATGCTGCATTTGGCTGCAATGTGATTGGCGAATTCCCCGCAGTTGTAACACCTGGAACAACCCCAAAATTACACCATTTTGAGAACTTGTCAGTTTAATCAGGCATCCCTGATTAGGTAAACAAAAGATGTACGTGGGAGCTATGAATATATATCTATATCAGTATCAGTATCAGTAGTCATAGTAGACATAACCGTGATATGTATTTTGAAAAAGTGATTTAATATTTCAGTTTATGTCCATAGTAGCCACTGAACTTGGCTTTTCTTGCCTATGTTAGTCATGAGTAGTTTTCTGTTTTCATTAAAATGTTCACCATTGAATAAATACATTTTTAGAATACCCCCTACAAACAGTCAAAGTTTAACCCTTGAAAAGCTAAACTTTTTATTCTGTATAATACAAGTAAAGATTACAATATTATACATAAAATTAAATTCAATTACTCAATTAAGATTTTAATTATTTTAAATTGTATGGTTGATATATAATAGTCTGGTTTTAGTATGGTTTATATTGTGGCAATATAAACTACCAGCTGCGCCTGTCTACGTACTAAATATTTTGTTGTATTTGTTTCTGCTGCGTTAACAGCACAATAAAGTGTTTTAAATAAAATAAATAAATTCCATTGCAATCGGTTCTGTACTTTTTGCGTGAAAGAGTAACAAACACATACACATCCTTACAAACTTTAGAGAATGTGGCACTACACTCATTATTTTCATGGCAAAACCTATTCACTATATCGAGAGAGATGACAAAATGAAGGGACAGACAGAATATACAGGTTTTAAACTTATTGTTTTTGAGGTGGTGTGAGTTTAAAATTTGACCACAAAACAATTTATAATAAAAAATAATAAAGTCAATATAAATATGAACCATACCGTATCTTTCTAAAGCGTTTTTTAGAAAGTGGGCGTCGGTGTGAGCCCTGGCAGTCCACAGATGAAGGCCCGGAAACACGTGTCGCTTCTAGCCCTTTGTCTGATTCTTTGCATTCGAATTCAACCAATTCATCATCCCCAAGTGACCGAAAGCCTGGCATTTGTATCACACTCTGGAAGAATATTATGTTATAAAGATATCACTGTACTATAGAACACGTGGTTAATAACCTTAGCTGTTAACTATCTTAAAATGTGTATATAAATTTATATCTATATATCAACATCATCGAGCAAGTGTACGACTCTTTAAACTCTTTTAACCAATCTCACGTTCGGGTACGAGAGAAGAAACTGGTTACACAAAGGAAATTAACGCGAATTCTTAGAGATAACTGGCTGTCCTATAAGTATCCATTTGCCTTATCATGGTCTAAACGTACCCATTTCAATTATTCTCATTCAAATCGATCTAATTGAAATCCTGAGACTCAAGATGCAGATTTGTTATCCAACACATTGGTAACAGTTCTCCGAGTGAATTCATACACCATGCTGCACGTGTTTATCTTATAGTAAAGTGAAAATAGGGTGTGATTTCACACAGACACACGGACTAGATGTGAGAACGTTTTATATTAAAATTGACAATACATGCGATAAGATCTAAACTTCAGAAATGTTGTTTCTAATTTTTACTTATCTAGCTTCGATGTGTCCTTTTTAACAAATCATTAATATCACGTAAGAAACTATTTTTAATGGATTTGTTTTTAGTTTTTCAATCCACATATTTTAGGTGAAATCAATAATAATCAAATCATTTATGAATGAAGTCAATCCATACATTATCGAGTTTTTCTTGTACTCCAAATAACCTTATCGTCACCCTGTGCCCGATAGAAAAATGAAGTAACATTTCATGCCAATAAAATGAACCTTATTGATACTCAATTACATGCTTTTGGCTTGTTATTACAAAATTCTAACGCTAACGTGCTTGCAGTCGACCGAAGTACAACTTTAGTGGCGTAAATGTATATAAAAAAAACATCCGGACTTGATAAGCCGAACAAACAAATAAGCTCACTATCAGGTCAACCGCTAGATACGCTGTGTTTTGTCAACGGGCTTCTTACTCTTACGATTTCTTTTAAAATAAATCAACTACAGAGTAGATACAAGGTTCGTGGTATGATGCAATCTCATAGTTCTATGAAGTACTACACGTAAATTGAAATAAATATTAAATCAGCATGTGTCAAACATTGTAAGATAAAATATGGCATATGGTTTTCTATAGTCTTAATATTTCTTGCTGAACTTGTAGTAACAAAAGTAGCTAAACCCAAGCCTTCGTTGAAACGTTGATCTTGTTTTTAAAAAAGCTCGAATGTCTTGAGCTTTTTCCCTATTGGATTTTATTTTTACAATTATTGTAGATATTTAAAATTTTGAAGCCAAATGGGTGAAATATGTTTACTATTATTAATTAATCAACAAAGGTATTAGGCAACTATAAAAAGAAGAATTTGTCCTAAACTTTTTGTTGTTATATTTTCTATCATAAAAACAACTTGGCTTGGCCGGGAACTCTATTTTTACAATTTCAAATATAATAACTATAATCCAACGATGAGAGAAAATCATCAAGGAAAATTCAATAGAATCCAATCAGCCGTTCTTGAGTTAAACCTAAGTGTAACAAAATTTATTATACTTTTATTTATTAGTTTTTAGTTATAGTGTTATATATTTCCATTAATTATTTTATGTTTAGTTCGAAAATTACATAATAAAAACAGAATTTGCTATTTTATCTAGATCTAGAATATTCTGACTCCATCTATCATCATAGCGTCATAATTTTTGAGTGAATTCCCAAGTATGTGCTTGTTAAGTTGTGATTGCACAGTATAGAAGTGAATAAGAGATGCAAAATAATTGGAGTAGATGATACACGTTTACATTTAGCCAATTTTATTTTGAAGGGTTCACAATGTGGCATTTAAAAGCATGTGTTATTATTTTTATTTAAGTCAAAATTAGTTACTAAACGGCAAAGCTCAGTGAAAACTTACAACCAACACATACTCCTTCTCAAATCAACAGCTGTTGTTATTTAATTTCTTCATGTGATATACATCTACTCTCATATTTGAACATACACGCTGGTTACTAGGAATACGGATCAATCATGTGGAGGATTCGAGATTCTTTATGTGTTAGTCGAGCACGCTTCGGCACGAATTGGGACAGCTCGCTCCGGGGAAGTACCATACCCCCAGAGAAGACAGGCGTGAAATAGCATTCTGCTGTGTTTCGTTCGGTGAGTGGGGGAGCCGGATGCCCTTATATTCTTTTTCTTACCCTTCCCAGTCCTTTCCTTTATTCCTCTCCCCAATCCTTTCTTAATCCCTTCCCAATTTAAAGTCGGCAATCTATTTTCAGAGGCGTAAGAATGGACCTTATGCCTCTCCAAATGTTCATGGGCGGTGGTAGCGCTTACCATCAGGCGTCCCACCAGCTCTATTGCCGACTGTGACATAAAAAAAAAATCACCTGTTCCATGTATATAGACCAGTATCCGTCCTCTGGAACGAGAAAGCCCTAGACGTTTCACCACTGTGAATCATTTGCACCGGCCGCAAGTATACAGTAGAGTTATTTTATTATGAGCACTGATGTTAAACAACAGTCAGCACATGCGCTTGTACATGAATCGTGATACTAGGAACGTATAATCAATCACCTGGTGCACGAACACATCCTGTCCACCATCCTCCGGGGTGATGAAGCCCCATCCCTTCGCCACGTTGAACCACTTGCATCGGCCGCGCCGCGTCACGCCCGTCACACCGCCGCTGCTCGCGCTACCCGCACCTGTAAAAAACACACCTTTTGTCAGCAAGCAAAAAATCCTTTGTATCACCTTTCAAAAATAAAGAACGGTCTTTGTATTAAAATCTACGCAATTTGTATCCAGGTAAAATAGAATAAGGGCTCAATTCTATATCGCCAGACCATATTTAACGCGTTAAATAGAACATTTATAAACTCTCAGCGGTACTTCTTTAAATAAATAAATTTATGCGCGGTGGTATTATAAATATAATACTGTTATCCATATAACATTCCTAAAGAATTTCAAAACTGCTGTACATTATGAATAAATTAATTTGTTCTGTCTTATATAAATAATTAATCAGATATGAACTTTCTTATTCGACAAAACAGGGTGATAAAATCAATATTGTCGTAAAGATAAATGGAGAATGCTATCAAAAATTCAATCCGTCTATCAAATATTTAACTCCAAATAATACGACGTATGTTATATTTTTAATTGTTATTTTCGTGGCTCTGACTATTCACCAAATGTATATCAAGAGCGTTCTCAGTAACTATTTAAAATGAATATTAAAACGTAATTGATTTTTTGTTAGATTGCATTAAGTGGATTGTCCCCTCTCTCTAAATGCATACACACTAAGACATTTTACCGTTTGGAAATCTATTAGCAATAAATAAGGGCCCACGATCGTTTACAGGACTACGAAAGGGTATTACTATTCCCCTTATCGGACTTCTTCACAAAAAATAACGTGGGAAACGAATGAAAGAATGAACTCTTCTTTTTATGTGTAGATATCACCAAAGCTAGCTGGTAAGGTTAAAGACCTCATTTCAAGGGACTCAATAATACCAATACCCACTTTTAATTAAGCGTCGGGGTAACACACAACATGTCGTACCTTTGTATTCAAATAGTTTTAAACGTATTATTCATATTTCTTAGTATTGATGACTATGCTTCCGTGTATTTTGACTCAATTATTTTAATGGCAAATATCCGGGCTAAAAACGAAAATTCGTCTTTAGCTATAATTTTATTGATGACTAATTATAGTTTATTAATATGACTAATGGATGGTGTTTATTTTAAAGTAATAGTTGGTTAATTGTTTGTTCGGTCGGTCGAGAGTAGAGTGGCATCTAAGTGAGATGCCACTCTATGCATTTCAGAGTTCAGAGAAGCAGCCGGCGCGCCGGCGGTAGGTAAAAGCGACGGCACACGTGGCAACGACGGGGACTAAAGAATGTACGGTATTTAGGTTGCGTTTCTGGTACCTCTTCATTCATTGCCGTAGCCCGTCACATTGCACCGTGCGTTGCGTTCCGACACCATGCCGTACAATGCCGATGCCGGCGATCTTTACAACCAATATTTACATTTAACGTATTTGTCCATATTTTACGTCAACGTTTATTAGAATGTGGATATGTAACGACGTTTTATTTAACTGTATTATTTGATATTCTGTTTGTTACAGATACATTTTTATTTAAAATAACCAAATATAATGTCTTTACAAAATATACTTTCATAAAACATAGTATGTTTTACGTTGATAAATTGCTTATTCATTAATTATTATAGATACCCATAAAGAGAAGAAATTACAAAGCATGAAAATTACGTTAGCAGCAATTTAGTTTAAAACGAATAGGGCGTGTTTAATTTGAACAACACACAAATTTCATTCACATACATTAACATCTTAAGTGAAGTTACTCACAAACATTTTCTCCTACTATCGTGTTGACCTATGTACTTAAAGGAGTAATATTTGTACAAAACATTCCAAAATAAAGATAACTGGTCTTGTCATAAGGCGGTTGTACACAGCCTTTGTACAGAAAGAAAATACCACAACAGTGTATTTTAAATGTTACTAAACGAGTAAGGAATGTGAGCTTTACGAAAATTAACATATACGTTTTAATGCAAAAAGACTTATCGATTCAAACATTTTCTAACATCTTTATTTTAACAAGGCTTGTGTGCCTCAGTAACAAGAAAAACAGAAGCTTACATCTATGTCATCTGAGACATGAATAGCAGTCAATAGGGATTAAAGTATAAATATTCAAAGATTGTTCTGTATCATGTAGTACCTTCCAAAAGAATGTGTGTGTAAGGCAAGTGCATTCTGGTAGCAGACGCACCCGCGTCGTGTATGGGCTGTGTTTACTCAGCGTGGTGCGAGGTGACGCGCTCGCGCCGCACATGTAGGGTTGTATTTGCGTATTTTTAAATATTCTCTGTTTTATACACATCGATACTGAGATTGTTTGTGATACAAAATTTAATAAAAAAAATTAAGTTTCAGTTGTCATAGCATAGAAAAACAAATCAAAGCAAGACTGCAGGC
This sequence comes from Zerene cesonia, assembly GCF_012273895.1. Classification (NCBI taxonomy): domain Eukaryota; kingdom Metazoa; phylum Arthropoda; class Insecta; order Lepidoptera; family Pieridae; genus Zerene; species Zerene cesonia. The sequence continues at coordinate 5,610,287 of NC_052114.1, forward strand.
ATATGCCGATAAAAGTATAAAAGTGGCATCGTTAATTTAAACAAGGTTACATGTCATTAATTGTATGATTTCATCATCATACGCAACGTCTACTTTGTTTACGTTTTGCTATAGTTACTTTTTAATGGTTTTTCTTGTCTTCTATGTTGTAATGAATATATAAAGGTAATTTTTATACTACCAGAATAGGATTAATTGTAAATTAAATAAATTGTGATAAATAGTATCATATGTCGCAATAACTTTTATAAAATACTATACATTAAACACTCCACATACTATATTGATGATATAAAGATGATATGCATACGATTAGTTTCGTTTGTGAATTTATAACGCTGTAACAGCCCTACTTCTACTAAGCTTTCCTATAAATTTACACAAAAGTTGTGAAAGTATAATAACATGAAAAATACTAAAATCGCGTCCCCAAATACATTTGATCAAATAACAAATACGAGGAAGTCGTGACGTTTCCAATTTATGACTTGTTCCTAGCGATTACCTAAACTATTTTAAAAGCAGAGTTAATTTAAGCTCGACTTATTTTAAAATCAGGAAGGGAAACACTATGCGTGCTTCAAGTATTTCTACCACGCCAGTAACTTGTGTTGCCTTCTATGTGTACGTGAGTTAGCTGTTGAAATACTGATTTGTGAGCAAAAGTTTTATTTCAGCTGTTGTTTTAAGAAAATCATCTCTTTTATTATTTATTAATACGGTAGGGAAAAGTTTAGCAAAGACTTTTATTTATAGATAATAACAGATAAATCCTTTTAAACAAGGTTTCATTACTTGAATTTGGACTTTCTGAATATACAATAAAATATTAAAGATATTACTTAATCTCCTTTTTGGTGAAAAAATAATTTACTATCACCTCTGCCTTTGTTAATGGGTTACACCTAGGTAATAAATACAAAATTAGTCCATTTGTAATTAAATCTGCTAAAGTTGTCATTTGATTTCCTTCTGTACAATGCTGAGATCTAACTTTACCAGTCACATATTTTCACTAAAACCGAGGCAAGGAGAGGCCGATATGATAGTTATTTGATAAAGCCCAGCTAACCACCTTGCCCGTACATTGTATTAAGAATATTATAAGAATCAATCTGAAAAAAATTGTCTGACGCATTAACTGTGTATACTGCGCATATATTTTTATTTCATCTGATATGTATCAAAACTAATGCGCACAATTTAATCTGTCTAAGAAACGTGTTTTTGGCAAAAATGATTATTCAGTATTTAAGTGATACGTACTTTAAAATGTTGTGTCATTCACTAGTTCTGTTATCAATCGCAGGTATGGAATTCAAACATGAATCATCGTCAAGTGGCGCGTACTCTTCGGGATCTTTTGCTTGGAGTGAAAGAGATAGTTAAATGTGCCACCATTCAGATTTAATTGACTGGTTACGAACTCGGACCCTGCCGCGGCCGTAGGGACGTAACGTTACTTAACATCGACTTTCTAAAAATTCCAAATGTGTAGTTCTTAGGTTACTCTGCATGAATAACAATTCTTTTTTGGAATACCCTGCATTTGTTTAATCTGAATGACTTACGCCTCACGACCAAAGTATTACAACCACTCAATAGTTAATTTAAATTCAATGTATACTCAGTCACGATGCAATAGGGGATATCCATACCTTGACTTGTAAACAATAAAATTGTAAGCGATAACCGAGTAGAATGTCGATACAACTCTCCTAACCAAAACATTGGTATGTCAACGACAAAAACACGTAGTAGAGTAGTGGTGGGGATCAAAGATTATAGTCCTTCGAAAATGCAGTCGACCTATAACGCACACACGTTCCTTTAACTCACACAAAGCTAGAGACCGCTGAATTCCTTAATAATATAAGCCCTGCTGCAAAGAAATACAGTTCATTGGTTTCGAAGTAATGCGTTCGATGTATTCACACGGCGCGACCGCGATGCTAGTAACTTAGAACAGAAACGTAGAGCGCTGCGTTGAACACAACACACACACAGTAAACAATTCTTTGGTTATTTTTATTCCCTTAACCAATTTGTTAATAAATGCGAAAATATTAAGCATACCATACAGTTAAACATGGTGTTAATAAGAAACTCAACTTGAGTAAATTTAGATTTATATAGCAAATTTGTTAAGCATATGAATTATTTATATAATTGAATTACTATTAATGTGCATATTGTTTGTATAAAAAATAAACTGAATAGCTTAACAAGTTCATATTAAAAAGCATTTAATTCATTAAAAACATGCACCCTTTGTAATGGAATATTTATAATTAGATATACGATGTTGTTGATTAACGTTATACTGGGTAATGGTACGCATATGTGCGACATCAATGAACGAGACATTAACCTCAATTCAAATATTATCAATGTAGTAAACAATTTCTAATGTTGACTTTCTGTGCTGTTATTTAAAAACAGATATTTTGAATGACTTGTCAGACATAAGATTGGTTTTGAAGAATGTCATAGCATAAATCAGAATTTTATAATATACATGTATATATATGTAAACAAAAAAAACTTACCCCCATTAAAAAAAGAAAACAAAATAAGATAATAATATAAAACTTACTCGAAGACGGAACTGCATTTCCGCTAGTGCTTCCGCTCATGTTAACAAAAATATAACAACATGCACCATAAATATCACCTTCGATTACAATCCATCCTCTTTATTTCGTAAAATCACTATTAACATCAAGTTCATTCAACGTTCTCGGTAAATTAAAAACAAGTTATCAACTATCAAAATTTGTGGAGTGCATGGGAGCGGACGCGCGTGCGCGCGGAGCGGCAATCGGCGTGTAGGCCGACAAGTCGACTCGACTGCAACGAAAATAGTGGTGTCGACACTCGGCGCGCACTGATGCGGTCTGTCCCTTCCCGGATATAGCCAAGCAAGTAGTTTTTAAAATAGAGAAGTTAACGGAACGTGTACGCTGCCCGAAAGCGCCGGCTGCTTTACCCCAATCCAAAATGTGTCACTTGTGACTTGTAGGCGAGGCGCAGTGTGGAGAACATTCCTAGCAGTCGCAAGATACGGAATACCACACTACAACAACACGCCTCCCGCCGTACTCCTCCATTCACGCAATAACAATCTCTACTAAATATGCAACTGTTCAATGAAAATAAGAATCAAATCCACTACCTGGTGTAATAATATATGCTTCAATATCAACAAATTATCAATTAATTAACTTATTTTCAAATATTCTATATGATGGCTAAAAATAAAATAGTAAGAAAAGGTTTACTACCTTTAGGTAAAGTAGGTTTCGATTTTGTAGAAATTATTAATTTTAACGTCACTTTATTACTATTTAAAAATAAACATTTTTATTATATAAATATTATTATCAGTAATAACGATTTACTAAAAAAACTATGATTTTTTTTTCGTATCGACGCAGACGCAGCTTTTTGGTTATGCTTTTGATTATACACTTATGTTTTTTGGCAAAAATAAAGAAGTGAAAATAAATGTTACTAAATTTCAAATTAAAGGGTTACATTTTGGATTAAATAAACTAAACATTATATTTAATCGCTACCAAACTGTTAAACTGTTAATAAAGACGGTAAATTAAAATGAGGTGAAGTATTTTCACCTACCCTAAGCCGAAGGAAGTCCCCTCGTGGACTTGTCAAATTCTGACAAACTTGCTCGTCAAGACTATTGTCGCTAATCTAATCCATGAATGATTATTATGCAACAACAATGGATCGCGCACAAAAAAGAAAAAAATACAAGTTTGGAAAATAATAAAACTCGACTGATTGTCACGTTCACTTTCACCCCGTATATTATTAATTTTGCTAGTTAGAGATATTATTTTTCGATATGCATAAATATAAAATAAATTACATAAACTAATTTCGAGAATTGTACCTCGCTCCCCTTATGAATAAATGGAATTTCCACTCTTATATCTTGTAGATTCTGTCGGTTTATAAATTTTATTATAAATTCTTTTAATGTTTTACTTATTTTTAAAGATGATTCATAATTATCAGCTTCACTTACGGTGCTTATTAACAATGACTATTTTATGAATAGATAATAATATACAAGTATGTTATTAATTTCTATATTCATTATAATGTGTTCAAAAGCAAATTATTTAAAATATTTAATATTAAATTGACAACACAAAATAAATAGTTCCGCTGTTTCATGATGAATGATGATGAATCACAATCTTAAACATTTTAATAAAATGTATTTCATTAAATTTTTAGGTATTTAATTTTCTTGTGTTTGATTTTACGTGAGTATCATACATTTAGAAATTAAAGTGTTCGAAACGTCGGGTTAATAATACAATGAATAATTCGCGTTTAAAATCCATTTAAAAGTCATTAATTTCTAAAATGTATTATGAAAATCAAATTTATTATTTTATCATCAATAATAAAACAAAAAAAAAAGAAATTAAAATTCTAGATGATTTCCTATTGTTAATATTAATGATATAACAGAAATACTCTAAATAAACTATTAAATATGTACTATTAAAACAGTCATAAGCAAACTATAATATTCCATTGAACTTTATCAATTCATTAAAGCCCTTTGACCCAGTTAACTATGACGATAAAATTACTACATGTTATTTCATGAAAACGATTCATAGCTTACACAGATTATTCTCATTTTTAATGGTATTGAGTCATTCAAATACTCAGAGATATTATTGTAACACAAACTAGTGTGGTAAGCTTATGCTTATATCGATTTCGGAATGTATTAATTAAAATTAGGGCATCACAATTTACCTATGTTTCGACCAATTTGTCCGTTGCACCTGCATAGCGCAGCTTTAAGCAAAACTTTAAACTAGTTGAACAGGTTTTATTTACAGCATTTGCATTAAACTTTCCAAGGTGTAAGTTTAAACAGAAAAGATTATTACCGGATTACGTATTACCGAACATTTTAATGGAGGTAAATTAAAAATGTCATTTTAATTAAAGATTATGAAGATTGCGCGGTTGAACGGTTCTATATTTTTTACTCATTTTATGCGTTTGAGTATTCAAAAATCCAAACAAATTATTGCTCTCGTACCATATATCTTATGTATCAAGCTTTTTTTTCAAATTATTCGTATTGAATCCGATTTGTTATAGTTAGTTATATATTTAGTAGTTTTTACAAACAAAGACATTAACGGTCTTTAAAATTATAACAGTTTCAAAAAAACCTGATGCTAGCGATTTGTAAGTTTATGGTGAACTAACTTAAAACTTACAAACCTTTTGCTGAACTTAGTTCCTGCTTCAATGTATAGATGGCAGTTTTAATATTTCTACTTTTTTAGAGCAGTCAAATACTGCCATCTAGCAGGATGGCAGTATTTTACACTGCCCTCTAGTTACGAATAATGGAAATAACGGGATCAATATCAAAATGTTTGGCAGCGCTTTGTAACACGTTTTGAGGAAAGAAAAATCACCCTTCATGAAATATATTATTTGGAATGGGGCGGTGCTAGGGGGTGTAACCTTTTGTATCTACATTTTTAGGTATTTTATAATATCAGGGGAAATTTCGTATAAGAAGTCGCAGCTATTTTATATATATTTCAAAATTATAAGGTTATATCACCTTAACTTTTATGAGAAAAATATGAAAAACAAAAAATAGATACGAAAAAAAAAATTAAAAAAAGCAAATAATTTTGGGAGTCCTTTATCGATTAATAGAAAAGTTTAGGCCAAATAATTGGAATACTTGTTTGAATTTTAATTCCTTAACATTTCTCCTTACGCCCATTATAGCATAAATTTAAAATTAAAGATATGGAAATTTTGCAACAAATACAAAGTTTGTATCATTGTTAAATGTTATGTATTAAAGTTAAAAATGGGTATATAATATAGAAGTAAAATATAGTTTTTGCCGTTAGTTTTTTCCATTTCCGAACTTTTTAGTTCCAAATTTGATCTCACCGATTATGTTTATTGAATTATAAACTTATAACATTATAATTCGAGTATAAAAAAAAGAAAAATCTTACAATTTACAATATCTGAGTTTTACTTACTGATTACCTACTTATATGGAACCTTATTAATGAATATTATATGCATTACGTTCGCAAAAGAAGTATAAGTCCCCTAGACCATGGTTTTGTTGTGATTACCGTTAGTGTGCAAACTTTCACATTAACATCACGTTTCACAAACAATTAACAATCATAATGTTAGATCTTTGTGCAATAGGATAAGAATTTACACTCTTAATTTATTCGCTTAAAAATGCATTTTAACTGAGAATTTCAGTGCAATATTTCATATCAGAATCGTATTGGGCTAACCACATACAAAGAAATGCCACTCTATACATTATTTAGTTCATATAAATTTTTCTTTAGACTTTATAAAATAAACATAACTTGCCGCGGATATATAATCCTAAGTATATTTTCTAAAACTAAGTCGCATCCAAATATATGTCCCTTTGCATAATAAGATTTTGAAAATAACGCATCGGGTTCCGATGTAGAGATTTTTGTCAGATAGAGTGATTCAAGAAAAAGTTTCATTGCTCCCATACGAAGCTGGAGCGGATCGCTAGTACTTAATAACATAAAAGCGATGAGATTGTTTATTTGAAGACGCTTATCTCGTGAAATACTGGACCGATTTCAAAAATTATTTCATTATTGATTATGTACCTGATGTATACTATGACAACAGTATAACGCTGGGGCGACCCGTAGTGATAAATAACTTACAAACTTTGGTATATACGGCTGAGTCACCATTCAATGTACCATTGACTATAGGTACAGGCGGAGACTTCGTATACTCCAGCTCATGAGCTGGGATCCAAGAAACGGCTGCCGCTGCTGCAGCCGCCGCGGCCGCGCAAACGCTGCACTCTGGAAATACATGAAATAATTATTAATTTAAAATACTGATGGCAAGCACTTACGGCACCAAGAGAAATTAACGTCCAGACGATAGTAACGAGCCCGAACTCCGGATTTACTAAGAGATAGTTCAGGTTGTAGGTATCACCAGAATAGTTCTATGGTAAGTTTATATACTCATACTATTGTCAGTCGATACAGCCATGATTCGAAGTGGGAAAAATAGGTTATTTAAAATTTTAACGAATTAGTTATCTGACAAACTGCGTTGTGAAAAATTTGAATGTGAAAAACCAAATGCTGTATAAATTTCATAAAATGAGTCGATAGTTGGTTGAGTACAATTGTATTTTCTTGATATAATTTTATATCTTAAATATGAATGGTATATATGTAAATAACCCATTTATAAATATATACAAGAAAGTGTACAAATATATAGATAAGAAATTAATGCATATAGGTGCAAGGATAGTATAAATATGCAGTAAAGAGAGATAAATAATAGAGGAGAGAAAAGCAATATAACATAGAACAGAGTCAAAAACAACATTATGGAGATAGAAAATAATCCTTAACAAGAGATTTAAATGTATATAAAGATTGGGCTTGCTTACGGCTTGTACGGTAAATGAAGAATCATAGAATTTAGATGTGTGTATAGTAAATTGGTACGCGGTTTTGCTGGAGTCTCTTTTTCAGTTTAAATTAAATATTAATATAAATTAAATAATATACAAACACTGAAATAGATGTGGATCACTTTTTTGGTTATCATTGTTACATTATCCTTACATAATTATTTACCAAGGCATTACTTAAGAAACAATAAATAAATAAATACAGTATTATAAAATACTTTTTAGAACACTTGCAATATTTATAAATTGCATGTTTTCGAAGCTTATGTACTTGTTATACCTATGTACTTGTAATTTATTATATTTTCATGTATTTTTAGGAAATCAATAGAATATAAGATTCATGGATCTCCTCGTTTTTCTTTCAGATTATGAAGCAGGCTCTTGGTCTCTCACATCATTTTTGTTTCTTTTTTTTTTTGTGTTTATCAGATAATTTTTTGTTTTGTTTTATTTATACATTAATACAAGTATGCTTAATCTAGTCTACTCTAATAATTGTATACGGTTAATATGGGTTTGGTACAGTGGGACGCCCGTGAACAAAATGTTAAAAGCCCGTTAGCAAAGAAACATACACGTACAACTTTAATTTCTGCTTACTAAATTAAAGTTCCTGATAAATTTATATAAACTTAAACTATTTGTCATTATAATTAAATAAATACAGTAATATTTTAAATATTACACGATTTACACTTCTATATAACTATTAAAAGGCTATACCTGTAACGGATACTTGGTTTAAATTTTTCAAATCATTAATAATAAATAATTTATACCACAAATATTTATTGGGTCATGTTTATGTTAATTGGTCATATGTTTCCTCTTTGAAGAGCAAAACAGTGTTGAAAAAGAAGTACATATGTATGCATGATAATTTATTTATGTTTCAATTTGTATATAATACCAATATTACTTAAGTATCAAATTGTAACAGAAATGTTTTCTATATTTTTTAGAATTCTTATAAATGGAGACCTACATATTATGGCTGCGATAATTCCTACTAAATGAACTAAGACAATGTTGAAATATTTGTTAAAACGGTTCCTTTTTATTTGATATTTCTAATTTAAATTTATTTTTGAAAACTTGAGGTTACGGTTCTATTTTTTAAAAACATTATCAGTCAGGTATGATATTACACAATAATTAAAAAATACCACCTGTAAATGCCATAAGTCGAGCGATTAAACACATTGTAGAATTGGTTGCTTGATGCGATATCAGAAAAATAAAATAAGATTTATGCGACGATTGAAAAATCAGCCCTAGATGATATTTTAATTTATTTCATTAAGGCATTACATTTGCATAGTCATAAGAATAAACTATTCGATACAATTTTCAGCGTTCTAGTTGGAATCAATATATCAATTTTTGACTTATTAGACTGGTTTTCTACTAGCTAAATTAACTAATAAGACTAGATGATTCTTATAATTTAGATAATGGACGAATCTAACGATAAAATTGATTCACATAATATATTAGATATATAAGCTCTTACCCTTCATGAATGCGATAGCCCTCCACTCTGAAGACAAAAAGGCACCCCAAATCACCACATTACAATTCTTGTTTATAACTCTGAGACCATTTTGAAAAATCGATAATTATCGATGATAATTGTGGGACAATTTATAAAAATCCTCATAAATGGCGATTTTGCGGATCAAAAAATTTATAAGTGCTTCAAAAATCGTATATTAATTCACATAGGTGGTAACATCATTTATAATGATGGTGTAAATGATTACAAACATGCTACCGACGTGGCGCGCATGAGGTTATACGAAGTACTGCGTATAATTTTTTCGTGGACCAAGGTCCAAGGGTGACGCGCAAGAATGGGGATGCTGGCTTTATTTTTAGTAAATAAGCAATTTCGATCTAACAAAAGTTCAACAATATATTCGCTGCTATATATTTGTATAATCGTAGTGCATTACAAATACATGCTGATTTTATAAATACTGATTTTAGAAAATAATGAGGTTCACACCACCAAGAAATTAAAAATGTTAGCTAGATGTTTATGAGCTTTTAGAAATATGAAATTAATTTGTTTACTTATCAACATGCAATTGCTAATAACATGTGAAAATAAATTTAATTAATAAGAGATTAGCACCACTGAGGAATTATATATGTTAGCTGGAGCTTTATGAGCTTAGAGCTTTTAGAAATATTAAATTAATTTGATTACTTCTCCTCATTTAATTGCTAATAATAAGTGAAAAAATCTATCCGATGGTATTATAATAACCAAATTATATGTTTAGTAATATTTTCATAATAATTTGTAGAAAACGCGTTACAGATATTACCAAAAAATATAAAAATTTCAATAATATGAAACAACAAACAAAGGATCACGACAGAACAGAACAAGAAAAGGAATATCTGCATTATACTAAATTGAGCCATATTTTATCCTTTACATCAATCCGAAAAGCTTAAAGGAGTAATATACCTAAATAATAATATAAAATGAAAAAGCAACAGATACTTATTTAGATGAATTATGAAACAACAATTGTTAGCTATTGTTACATTTTATATATTCGCACAAGAATTTCAACCTTTCCTAAGAAATTTAACTATGTAATCGTATCTTAATCGTTGAAATCGGTCAATCGGATTGCTAGGTGTTTTTTTTTTTCTTTTTTATATACACCCTTTCAATATTTTTGAAACATATATCTAATGTTAAACAAAAAATGACGACCAAATGGTCTTACTTTAGTTTAGGCACCTAAATAGTTCGCATTATTTCCTTCTATAATTATATATTTATCCATGCATATAGATAGTACTTCAATTTACTCGATATTGATATGGCTAGTCTCCGTATCCTTTCACTATTCTTTGTCATCTCAAAAATATTTATTGCAAAAATTAACCACAAAAATCATGATTTACCCAATTACAAAATCTATGCAGTTTTGGCATTCAAATATTTCATGTCAACTAGGTACCCTAGCTAGATCGACTTGGAAATCTATTAAATATTTGCTGTTACTTAATAACGCTTGCAAAAAAATATAATACATTGTTGTTAGCGGCCATATTTGAGAGCTTTGGCGACGCATGCGCAGTACTGGCGAATGCAGACAGCCGGCCGTCCGCACATCTGCTGGTCAGCTCGTGGACACAATGCTTTCACTAACGTATCCATGATTTGAGTTGGATGTAGATCATTTTAAAGTGCATATATTTTATAACTATAAACAGTATATTATTATATTACAAGTGTTATAAAAATTTTATCTACCAAAGAGATAATGTCAATACTAAGACTTTTTAACTGGTTAACATATCAATTGTTACTTACTCAGCCCTTTACTAATTATTTATTCATACTGTTCACTTTATATTTCCCTTGAATAAAATCATTGTCTTATAAAAGAGAGCTTTTGTATTTATTTTATTTACAAAGTCATGAACCAAATAGAGAAGATTAAGAAATTAAATTCAATTTTATTTCATATTTTACATATCAACTTTAAAATTTAACACAAATTTAAACAAACGCAATTTTACTTTAGGAAGAAACATGGCTACCCTGGTATTACCTGATCCACCCTTAAATCACAAATACAACTGCACGTTTAACGCTCTACATTTATGGAAATGTAGATTATTAATTATTTTAACGCCTCTTAATTTTTATTAGTTGTTAAGTACGCATCAAAAACCTTGTACGTACAATTTGCATATTTTACTGCTAAAATAAAACAAAGAAGACAATGTAGTTTTGATTTTAACAATCAGATAAAATGTATTCGATCTGATTAGTTACACGTATACAGACCTAAATAAAAAGGATTTTCATCAACATTAATGATTAAATCATCGTATTGATGACTCTCCATAAAAAAAGGTTAAAAAACGATGCGATAATGTTTCGTGAAATATTTATATTTAATATGCATTCGGATCAAAGGCCATGCTCTTTTGTAAATAGGGGAGGATAAATTTTTTACGTAAAAAGCGTCAAATAAAAAATGTCCACAAAAAGTAATCTCGCGCGTGGCAAACACAATGGGCGTGATAATAAGGATCGACGTTTTACATAAAAAATTGAATTGCATCAAAATAACAATTGTGGTGATGATTAAAATATTATTTGTTTTTTTTTCGAAATATACGTCTCTGATTTTTGAAATCAAATCTCAATTTATCATGCTTACTTGATGATAAATTGAGTTATTTTTAAAACAAAGCTCTATTCTCTCGCGTTTTGTTAAATTTGCTATTTTCAGTTTCAAAAAGAGTTATTTAAGCTGAAGACCTAATGAATATAATATTACTTATTTGAATTCAAAATGCATTCAATTTTTAACATTAAGAGCTAATAATAATAAATAACAACAAAAAGCACGAATAGCCATGTGCAGCTTTATTTTTTTACGGTGAATTCGATAATTTGCGAATGACCGTTGCCTGTCAATCAATCAGAACAAGGGCGACTCTAAAAAACTGACCCCTCGTTGACCACACAAAAAATCACAATAGAACGAAAAAAGCATTAAAGTCCTGGAATAAGCCAAAATTAATGGGAGTTCTGTTCAATCCAACGACATTCGCGTGCCAAAATTTGCAGATTTCCATCATTTAAACTGGTGTATCTTTCGAATTTTTAAATAAGTAGTACAGTTGAAATTGGTTCTAAAACTATATATAATTAAGAACAAAAATGAGGCGATTAATGTTATATTTAACTTTTTCTTTAGGCAGACCTACGTACGATACTACCTATTAATAAATATTTTAAAAATTAGTTAGAAGAGAAAAAAAAATCTTTTTTAATAATCATTACACAACACAGATATCATAGCGTCGAAATAATATGTTTTTACTGAAAACCGTAATTTTTTACTAAATATGTGTAGATAGTATGTATTGCATAATGATTTTGCGCATGCGTCATTTTAATATAAGGGTACCGATATAGCCCCCATAAACGGTGTGGGGGCGTTTGGACCCACGACGCAACAAAAATGACAACTTTTTGCCTATTTGACAATGCTCTTCACTCGGAGCCCTCTCACAAGCTCTCTTGTGAATAAAACTACAATACATGAATTAAAATATGACAAAACTGAATGACATGTTAAAATGTGATGATTAGTTTGCTTATCGCATATTCCAAATGCCAAATATTGCAAATTTAGGGAGTGAGTGGTTCGTTGTGAATTCAATCGAAACATAAGTGCTTATAATCCATGTTATAATATTTGTTATCTCTATTTGATTCAAAACGTCTTTTATAAATTGAATCTATTTTTTATGCAATGAGAACGTGATACTGGTAATTCCACTATCACTTGCTCCTTCTTAATGAAACATGCAACATTTTAGTTAAAGTCTATATTCACATAAGAAAATTTGGATGTGGAATTTAACTATGATATTGCATGTTTCATTCAGATGGAGCAAGTGCATTTTTACATACCTGCTTATTTAAACATTTTCCTGTAAACGTATTTTCTGTTCCAGTATAATATTACATTAAGAATTGTAATCCAATAAATTTACTTAAATAAAGTTTTAATTTTCCTAGATGTATGGCCTGCATTTTTAGATTCTGCATCTACATTAAATAAAATTAATTTAATTCATCACAAAGTTTAGTAAACAATACAAATTATAATAAGTTACAAGCCAAATGGGTATTTACACAAATATTATTTGAGCACTCATAAGAAGTAGGCTGAGTACCCATTTCCAGAGTTCTCAATTTTATTATAGTATTGATTATCCATTACAATATTATAAACAGGCAAAGTTTGTGAATTGTAGGTGAATTTGTGACGTTGTAGGTACCCCCTACATCTCTGAATCTACTGAACCAAATTAAAAAATATTTTATCAACATAAAGCTATGTTATCTGTGACTGTTAGACCACATTTTCTTTTATTTTAGAAAATTTGGAAACGGTTTCAAAGCTTAAACAAGAAGTAACGCTGATTCGGTGTTGAGATTCGACTAAAATACTTTTATTCAAAAATCTAGATTTAAGACGATTTCCGAAAATCGGCTGTTATTTTTTATTGTTTATTACATTTTACTGCACTAATTTTTTCTTCCAATTTTTCAATAAATGGTTTTTGTATGAAACATAGAAATGTTACTTGGAATCAAAATCTTTTATAACATTATATTTATAACGAGTAGGTATATGAAAATTTCATTATATATACGTATATATATTGAAATTTTATAACGTCATAAACTTTGTTTGTATTTAACAAAAAAAATCTTTGAAATGTAGGAATCTACAGAATATGCATAAAATAACTGATTACAAATTTCATTAATATTGTTCTCTGTTGAATTTTTTGCGAACATGTACTTAGGGCGCGGACCCTTTAGGTTAGAATACAATACGATTGGTTGATTTTCGGAGGGACGCTATGCGCAGGGTCGAGGGTCGACCACAACTCTGCGCAGCCAATCAATTCCTTCATTTTTTAAATAAAGAACATAAAAATGATAAAAAACGATAGACCATACCCATGTTCCCTTATGTAACAGTAACAAATGGTCTTACATTGGCTACATACGTACTTATTAAAAAAATGTACAAGATAGTTACTAGTTAAAATTGAGATTGTTATTAAAACGAATTAATGTTGCGTTTGAAATAACAGAAAGTAATCGAAGTATTTATTAATATATATGAATAGTTTTAGATATTTGTAAAAGCCGAGATATAAAATATACTACGATTTAACCAACAATAACTTTTACTTTATAAAGAATCGCATCAATTAGCTCTTACCTTGTTTCTTTTTATTTGAAAATCTTAATTACTGGTATCATACTAATATTTACATATCATCATAAAATATTTGCATTTTTCTTCTTATCTTTGTTAATGACTCCACCCAATAGAGGGCTTCCGACTCCGCCAATGTTCAATATTCAATGAGAGTCAGGACTAATTTATTTTTCTCATGATTCTGATTGTATTGTCCTCCATTTTTTAAGGGAACCTATTTAACCTTCTATTGACTTATAGTCAAATTATTTTAAAATTTGCTTATGAGATCGATTCATTACAAGAGATATCAAGATACGTTACAGTGAAATATGGATATATTTTCAATCATAATTACTAAATCAATTCAAAGTATCTATGTGCAAAATTAAAACGCACATTGTTCTTGTACCTCGTTATATCGTATTTACACATTTGTGCGAATATAGAAGTGAATAACGAACAAGGAACATGCTTCTGTAAACGCCTCACTATTCGCACGAATATGTAAATGAGGTTTAACCATAGATAACAGAATACTATAGGGTATAAAATACAAAAACCTAACCTATTTAACCTATTTAAGGAGTGTTTCTTTCGAATATTATTAACACGGGGACATTTTTTATATTTTTGCGCCATCTATAAATTTATTAATGTAACTACAAGAACATATTTGAAGTGTTGCAACTAATAAACGTTTTAAAAATATTTACTAAATTCAAGTAGATGTCACTTTTATAAGGAATTTGATTAATTCGAAACATGATGATCTCCGTCACGTGCGTCTAGATTTAGTTTTTAATTTAAAAATTATCGATAATCATATATATTCATATGATAATAAAGTAAAAAAGAGTTCCATTCAGTACATTGAATAGAAACTAAAAAACATCCTTGTATACAAGTAACACAAACTAAAAAAAATATACACCAAATTTAAAAATATTTGAAATTTAAAAATATTTGAAATTTGAAAATAATTTTTTCGAATTTTCTTGGCGGCTATACGGTCTTATATTTGCGCCATCTCACGATTCGATCTTAAAACTTTTTACATGCAAACTTCTATACCAACCTGCAGCTGCCAAGCATCATTTCGAAATAACGAAGGGAACACACACTAGGTGGCAGTTATAGCTGAAATGGTTGTAGATGCGAGAAATTAACGATAATATAAGTCGATAATATTATAGCTAACTAGAAGGCCAAAAGCATTCGAAAAACATTCAATGGATTCCATGATATCAAATAAATAAATAGAGTATTTAAATAAATAGTTATGGATTTGACATATATGAGTATGTTTCGTTTTTTTATTTACATTTTTTTTGGTTTTTAACCATTTTAAACTTTTACTTACATTAGTAAGTATTCACATTCAGAAATGTATGATGTTATATTCAGGCATAATAACGAAACTAAAAGCACACTTTTAGTGATAAAATCGATAAATACTTGAAAAATTTTACTTTCATCAAACAATCAAAATTAACTTTAAATGAATTAACACGAACGCACAATCTTAAGCTTAATGTTGTTACATTAAGCTAAGCCAAGTCGACTATAGTAAGGTATTTATAAAAACGAAAAGTACAATAGATGCATTGAGATTATCCCGGCAGGCTGTTAGGGCGAGGGCCGGCTAACGGTAACGCCTGTTTCGATTTCGTAGAGTATTTCTCCGCTTAGTCCCGTTACTCGCCCGAAAGCACTTTTGTCGATTGCCTCGCTGCCAACTCTGCCTTCTACCACTGGCTTATAATATGACCGATCGCGAGTTCACTGTATTGAGAACACCGTTTACTTGCCATTATATTTGTTCAAAACAAAGCCTGCCTTTTCAAATTTCGTAGCCACAATGAATGCGCTAAGTTCAACGTACAGTGACCTCTTAGAATCTTGCAATAATGTATAACTTTTATGGTTTTACATTAAGATTTATTGGACTCAGATAGAAATACGAATGGGGTGTAAATAATAAAATGTAGGAACATGGCAGAATACCAAGATAGGTCGATAAAGTTTTTGAAGCAAGTTGTGTAAGCGAGTGGCCTTGCGAACGAAGTTGGGGTCGATGACTGCCAAGCATTTAACGTGGATGATGTTTACTTTATCGAGTGAATGTTGCCACATCAATACTTTGTTTCCTTTCAAAATCTTATGACTGCGTAGGTTGTATAATATTCCAAAATTATTCTAACTAGATTGATAATTATTACTTCTCTCTATACAGGATTGAAGTAAGAAGAGATTAAAGAAGATTTTTATATAAAACCCACTCTGCACATATTATATTAATACAACAGTTTTAAATTTAATTTTGTTTTCTTGATCATAATGTATTGGATTTTTTTATATTTTTTTAGTATATATAGTAGGTATGTATCTCCTATGCACAATGTACATCTAGGTATTAATATTTATGCGACTATCTTATCTTAATTCAGAAAGGATAGTCATATATATATAAAAACAATAATAACACAATTCATTTATACTTATCTGTAATTTTATATGACTGACCAAATTAGTACTTTGCTGTAAAAAAATCACAGTCGTCTTTATACTTGTAAACTGATGTCATTGTTATTACGTTGTACGTGTGCGTTATACATACTTACGTTATATGTAATTTTGACTTGCTTTAAATATTTGTTTCGCCTGCTTTGAATATTGCATCCTTTTAAAATTCAGTAATTTTATATGAAATGCCTGCATCCTGATCATTATATTAAACGCAAAAGGAGTAAACGTACATGTACATGTAACTTTTGTCCAATTTGTATGAAAGATATTAACACATATGCCCTATAGTAGGCACTTTCAAGCTTCCGAGGCTTGCGCTGGTGACGTAATCCACGCGGTTCGATACTCTTGAAAGGCTGTGGGGTCGACGGCCGCTAGACGCGGAACCGCGGCCTACGCGATCGCTCAATTAAACCTTCCGCACTTGCCACATTTCTATGCTCTATGCAACTATGTTATTTCGACACCTACTGACTATTCAATGCTTTTACATAAAGTTCACCAAACTTTTTATGACTCTAATATAGATGATTATTATCGTTTATTACATCGATTTTCTCAAATTTATTGGTATACAATATGCTTTTAACTTGTTTTATTCTGCTATGAAATAATAATGGAATCAAGGGAGTAAGTGAGAGACGGAGGAATAATTGTTGGAATTTAATTTCTTATTTAATAAATCACTATACTATTTTAACTCATATTCCTATGAGTGTGTGGATGTATCTTTATTTTATAATACACTACATATTCAAAAACTTGGAAGGGACTAAATACATCGCAATTCAGTATTTAAAGCAGAAAGGATGGGTCCTGCATCTTGCCTGACTTACATCAAGCACGTGTCTTCTGCTTATGCGACTGAAAGTGTCTACATTTAACTAAGGAACTATGAAAATAAACTTCTTTTTTCTGTCTTACTCAGGTTTTCAAAAAATTCATATTTCAAAGTAGTATTATGATAGAAGGGAAATTTAACAACAATTATAAGAGAATATAGAACAAAGACAGAAAGATAAATCCTGTCCTAAAACATCCTGTTAAAATGCCGCCTTTCTCTTTTCCGATTTTAGGTAACTTCTAGAAATTTCTGTATTTGTAGAACTCGAAATATATAACAACTAATGACATTTCGGTATATGGCGTGAATGCATCGATATTGAGTACAAGTGAGAGGCGGGAAGGGCCGAAAAGAGCGAGTTACACAAGAAGGGTTACAAAACTATGGCAATGAACGCGAGTAAACCTGAACCTTGCGAACCGCTAGCCGCTGCTGGCGACAGTTGGCAACGCGAGCCTAGCTGCATCTTATTGTGCATCGCAATCACATTGTTTCATACTATCTATTTATGGACACTGGAACTTTTATTAAAACTTACTATCACACATATCTTAAGATACACTACATACCATAGACAGCTAATAAAGTTACATTGATGTTTTTAGCCAAAAGCACTTCTATGAACATACTTCCTACAAGAGCTCGAATGATACAATCACACATTTATACTCTGTCGGTACAAAGGGCCCCACGCACATACGATACAATAAATATACAATATGATTATGATTTTATTTAAAAAAATCACTATTAAATTATTATGTTTTAAAACAAATGGACAAAAAATCGCAGTTATTTCCTTTTAAAAACATGATATTGAATCGTTATCAGAAATTATTAGGTGCATCTTTGTAATTTTTTCCATCATATAAAATTTTTAGCATATTTTTAACACACTATAAAATAAGCATATACATCCTATAGCATGATAAAATACATGTTTCTATTTTGTTTTTTTAATAGGTGGAGCATATACTATAAATTAAGCATTATAAAACAGGCCTTTAACTCGTGTAGTCTCCTTAAAATAACTTTAGTGTCGTGTTTCTATCGTTTCTACAATTTCGTGCAACATCTAGTGCATAAATAAATAATTTTGTATTTTGATTTTACAAATATGCAAAATATCAATTAAGAATGAAGATAAATTAGGCTACAATGACATTTATTTATTTATTTTACCTTACGATATTATTCTAGTATTATGTTGAAGATATTCAAGCGCATAATACTTACATAATCTAAATTCACTGCAATATCTGGAGACTTTAAAAATTAAATTGTTACTTACATTAGCATGCCGTAAACAATTTTTTTATTAGTATCTTCTTTCTGAAACCCATTATAAACTATTTTATTATTAAGTATACCGATGGGCCTATTAGCAAGATTGTATAGTTTTTGTTAAGGATAAGGACTTGAACCAATAAAATGTTTACAAGGATTGGTAGAACTGCATAGCTGCATAGCGTGTGCTGTCCTGCGCAATGCGGAAACATTATTTCTATCATTGCTATCACATAGACACCAAGTACCAGATGTAGGAATATCAATAGCATATTGCATTAAAATTGTGCATTCTACAATTTCTTATAAAAACATGTATTTAAGACTCTTATTATAAGATTGTATATATTGAAATGCACGTATCTATTTAATACGATAAATTAATTATATGATAAATCATTATTTTATGTAGATTATTCGATAATTTTAAGACACATACAAACGAGTTCAACGCGCGAATTGCATTTGATAATGTCTTTATAATTTCTTTGTTACTATAAACAATACTTTGTTTCACAGACCTTAATAAAAAAATGTTTTATATACCAAAATGTATGTAGCTAATGTCTCCTAACTATAAGAAATTATTATTCCTTAACCCATCAACTGATAGCAACTGAACATAATATTTTTTTTTCTACAAATATGAATAAATACATCTCCATATGTATTAACTCCATATCAATGCCATCATTGCATAATTCATACAATACAAACAAGTTACCTTAATTTCATACCATGTTCATGTACGAGGTTGTTGTTTTTAATCTGTGGTCGAGTTTATTTGAAGTAACAGTTGCCATCTGATCATGGCCGCGAAATTCCCAGCAATGGTTGCCGGGGCCAATGAACTCTGCTTTATATTTTAGTTAATAATAACGACTCGCGATAAGTAAAACGAAATCACCATACGTCATAAAAATGTATAGAACTGAGAAGTGAAAGGATGGTTTGATATACATAGCAACCTTAGTAGCAACTTTAAAGTAATTATTCTTAGCTAATATTAATAGCTATTTATGGCTCATATGTGTTGAAAGAAATAGCCAATACATGTCATGGTAGATTAGACTTGCAAAAACTCCTTATTGAGGCATATGAAGCAAACTTAAAAACATGGAAATTAATTGAAATGAGATGTGTACAACTTGATTATTCTATAATTATAGGTATATTTTTAAAACTCGAAAAAACCCCTACCAACATATGGACCGAATAAAAAACAAAAACAAATTATTGACTCACTTTCTTTGGGGAAATTAAGATTTTCTTTCAAATACGCTTATAGCGAAGTGCTGATGAAAAGTGAATCAACCTGACGTTGGTTGCGGCCACTCACGTTCGTTGACCTCACAAATTTTCGTTTCGTTAGTTGTCGAGTATTCAGCCCTCCTCCCCGCCCCCCCGCACCCAGCACCGCAAACCTCCATTTTGCGAACATGATAATTTACACTCCACGAATAGACGAAATTCAAGATACTTTATCCCATACACCTTCATTGAATCTCATATATCCTTTGTTTGCGAATTCTCTATTTTGCTTTTGTGTCTAAATATTGATTTGATATGAAATACCCTTTATCGTCTCGTCTTTACAAACAATACCATAACCTATATGAAATAGAAAACGTTGTTTAGGCAAACGGATGTAACACAACAAGAAAAAGAACTTCGTTCGCTTATATGATTTTATTTAGTAAAGGATCTCAAATAGTTTTTATTTTTTTTTCAAATTGCGGAAACAGATAAAAAATATCTGACATTGACGATGCGAAAATATTATCAAAACCGAGCGATGTTGACGCTAGTCTTGTCATTGACCCCTATTCGCCAGAGAGTGTGAAGCGAGGCTAGATTGCAATACCGTCACGCTACCTGAACAAATTTTATAACAACTCAACTTAACAATAATTAACAAAACTTAAATGAATCTCATAATTGTCCGTACATAATGACGTTCTCCGCGGCGAACAAAACTCTGAAAAAAGTCATACAACTCGCAGGTAATTAAACTCGAAAATTTTCTTCTCGGTATATTACTACCAGTTAAAATGATTCATAAAAAAATAAAAGAGGATTAAGTTGACAAAACAACGGTAACGTCCGAGCAAATGCTAATTCGCGGCCATGAGATCGTAAAGATAAAGTCATGGCGACGGATTGATAGAATGACAAATTGACGAGTAGGCCAGGCACCGCGAAGACTCCGGTCGCGGTTCACCATGGTTCAATGTGACACTTCTCGATATAGCAAGCAACTTTCCTACTGGCACTGCGCTTGCCTTCAGCGCTGAACATTGCGGACGGCTTAAGAACTATTTCGCGACCACTTTTCTAGCAAATAATTAAAGTTAACCGACTTTATTACCTCTATCGCAGGGTATTACACACACATCATGTAATGAAGTGAATATCGCATCTACGTAAGAAAATTAAATATGTATTAATAGCGACCCATCTTTAAGTTATCCTGTATGTGTACAGAAAAAGATACAATTTAAATAACCGAACCTATTATAATAATTACATACTAAACTTCTTAAAAAATTGCGTTTGTTTATACAAGATCACCGTGTACGCATTGATATCCAAAATTAAGAAAAATAATGAATAGAATGAGATACTTATAAAGTATATCAATATTTTTATTCCAAAGTACCAATAATATTATCAAAAAAAAAATTTTACTTAGCTACAGCAACCCAAATTTATGAATATCTTCTAAAAGTAATATATCCTATAATTTATTACTATGCGTACCTATACAAACAAATACTATAAAACACTGATAAACATTGACTGTATGAAAGCGAGTTTATATGAATACCCCGATAAATGAGCGGAAGTACAATTAAATTGATATAACATTTTCAAGTGTCAAGGTTTTGATATAAAATAAATACTAAGTACATTTTTGGTGTCAAATTATTGGATAAAAAGATCTTGTAACACCTAATGTAGATAACATTTTACCAACTTAGAACTGTACTTTAAATGCCAGACCGTTTATCCCTGTCCCTTTAAATACATCGTTACTCAGCTGGACGTCGGATCGGAATGGTAACGGGACTTGTCCTTTCTTTTTACTTTTTTCTCAACTAGGAACAGCTATGCCTTCACTTTTAATAAAGCACAGTCTCTTTGTACGCTATGTTGTTTTCGTGTATTTCTCATACTTTGCGCGTGTGTTTATTTTATTTACAAACCTTACTTTGTTCTCGTAATAAAAGAAAAAGGTTTTTACCCGCGTAGTTGTTATTCCCGTAAGAATTTCGGGGATAAAAACTATCCTAAGTAATTTTTAGGGTCTCAAACTATCTATATACCAACCTTTATTTCCAAAATGCAATTGTGCAAAAGGAATGATTTCAATATTGTGAAATGCCTATGAAAATTAAGGAGCATTTTCTCTTAATCTATATTTATTATTATTATTTTTAAAAACTGTACTTAGTACCAGTTCTACAAAATTTTATGTTTTAAAATCTCATGTTCCATTTTGTTTGTTGCTATTGTTCACATGAGTTAGAAATCCCTTTATAAAATCTAAGATAAAGTTGAATATGTCTAACAAGTTCTCACCGTGGTATTTGTTGCATAACTCGGCGATTCGATGTATTTTATAACAGAAATATGACGGAATCATTATCAATAAGACGAAATATCCCTTTTTAAACAAGCGTACTTATAATTCAATACATGTATTAATTTATTATAAAAAAATAAACAATAGTCTTTTTTTTAATCGATAGCAATAAACACAAATGAGAAGTCACATTCAAACAAAATAAATGGCGACAAAACAAGTAAAGTCTTTTACTCAGTGATAGATTTACGACGGCGCATTGAAAACAATTTGCAGTGGGCAGCTACTTTGTGGTCAAGCTGAAGGTCCTTTGTTTACACACCCTTTGTGCGAGTAACGGGAGATGAACAAAGTCGTGTGACGCTTTTGTGACGTCACTGGACGTTTGTAAAAATGCACTTTTTCCGTCGTGCAAAGACCGTTACAAAGTAACAGTTTCTAGCGTAAACCGGGACCCATAGCGATCAATACTGGATTCTGAGAAAGAAAGGACCTTTGAAACAATGTAGGTGTGGGGCGTCAATTTGTACTAAGCGTGACAAATTTGAGGTTTACAATAATGTGAAAAGTAGCTTTTTATATTATTTCAACAAAATCTTACAGAAATAAAAGGCAATAATCAAAATTATTTTTTATTACATAGAGTGTATAGTATTGGCAAAAGTGAGGTATACAAGGCTAGGGGTAAACATACAGCAACCAAAGGAAGAATATAATACTATAGAACTAACCAATTTTAAAGTTAATATGTAGAGCAATGTATATTTATGAAAGATTTAAAAAAAACTCTTATTTGGCAAACGATCCCGGTTTCATATTTTTAAATCATACCCAAATTAAAAATAACTTGCGTAGTAGTAGGTGTAGGTGTCCTTACAACCAAATAGGACCGATTCGTTTTTTTAAACAGTAACTTTAGTGTTGTCATCATTCCAATATTGTTCACATACCTAACTGAAATCATTAATAAGGTTAAGCAGTATTTTTGCCATAGCGGATGTACGTTACACAAAAAAAGACACCAGATACTAGAAACCATTTCGGCGACGGCACCAATTGCTAGCAATTCAATTAACATACCGCTGGAGTTTGCAAATGTCGTGGTTTTTTATCCCCAAAGTACAGTTACGGATCATTTAATGAAAGGGGTTTAATAGAAAGGATGCAGAAAAAGCCTGTGATTACTTAACCCATATCCGGTATTTGGGCTATGGAGCATATGGTCCCGTAACCCTTTGGCCCCGTTATAATGTTGAACAACAGTTGCGTTTTATCCCTTTTTTCAACGATTCGCCAGGTGATTAGATTTTTTCTGTAACTACAAATAAATAAAATTTAATCATCGAAAACATCAAATCCGAATTGAGAAAATATGGGGTTGAGTTATCATTTCTTTTATGTCTTTATTAAACAGTTTGATTTATGATTTTATCAAGGCATCGTTTAATCTACTATTCCGTTCATTTATCAAGTTTGCCTACTTTGAACGAAATATTTAATTTAATTAAAAGGAACGTATACTTCACATGATTTTGTCATGATGACTACAAGATTTTTGTTTTATTTATTTTTAATTACTCCATATATAATAACGGAAACTATACTATACAAATGTTCACATTAGATTTATTTTTAAATAATCGTTGATTTCATTCGTATAAAGGTTACTTATCAAAAGATTAAATCACAACAAACTAACACCTATTCAGTAACTACATCTAATAAAGATTCAGGTGTCAGTTAGTAATTTATCAATTTATTTTCACTTTTCGCCATATCGAGCGTGCAGTGAGAGAGCTGTAACGAAGAGGCGATACGTCGCCGGTTCCAGGAACCGTACGCTTTCCACTCGTCGGCTGAACTGCATCTTCCCGAGAAAATGCACGCGGGTTCGTTGCACTTACAAACTCATAACCCCCTTTCTAAAGCACCGATCCAATTATGTGCACTTTCGCAAGCAACTACTGTCACTCGCCTAGATACGGATAGGAAACTGGCGATGCGCTTGTTCCATGCTCATTGCTCCACCTGCCGATGTGGCATTCGGGCACACTCGGGACAGGACGCTTGCGAATATATAAACGATTCTTCAAAAGTATTTTAAAGAGTTACTTTATAATATTTTAAATTGAATATTCATATCTAAGCGATAACTAAGCGCATCTCTAAATAAACACCGCTCATGATATATCATCGTAGGAAGTATGTTATAAGTTATACGACCTACCATTACAACTCGAGAAATTCCTGACTCGAAAGAGCCGTCTGGCAGAATTTGCATCATTTTCTGCGTTATTGAATTGAATTAGTATAATTTCTTTATGGTTTTTGATTTTATTAATCGTCGTAATATATATTAATATATAATGTATATTAATATATAATATATTAATATATAATATAATATTTGATAAAGGCAATCACTACTGACTAAAATTTACAGATTGTCCGTTGATTTACCTAAATTCATTAAATTTAGAAGAACTTATACATCAATTACTCTGGAGCTAATATAACAATTCTCGGTTAAGACTAATTATATTGTCAGCGAAAATGTATCAGAAGCAACGTAGGAAAGTTTTTCAGTCATAATCAACATCCGTGGTGCACGCTAATGGAAACGAGACAGGACATCGAACTCGTCTGCAATCTCAAAGATATTACGCTGTCACTGCCTACGTTTACAGCGCTTTACTTTTATTAGCGACAATAAACGACATAATTAAACTATTTTTTCTCGCAAAACACTGGTCAAAGCATTTTAACGTCATAAAGATATATAGTGTTTTTTTTATCAAAATCTCTCTTCTTACATAGGTGTGCCAGATATCCAGATACTAGACAGAACTTGTCATAAGTAATTGCGGTGACAAAGGAGGGGATTAGAGTGCATTGACACACTTACCTACTGCACGCTGCAGCGGCGAAATTGCATCGACACTCACTGTCGTGGACTAGCGTAGCCAGTATCGTAAGACCCCTCCTCATTTTTCTCATTCGTATTACTCATCATAGACCTAGAGTCACGCCTAACCATCGCAGAGCTCAAGATAACTCGGTGTCGCTATAAGCTACTGACGACTCGGAAAAGTGGAATGACGTCCGCGCGGCTATGCAGTTTTCACTCACAAACACGGGCTTAGAGAAACGCATAGATTTGTTTTTACTTAAGTTTACTTTGAGAAAAAAATATTTAATTGCAGTTTCAGTTACAAATCATGAAATCATTTCGATTAGTTCCATCAATCGAAAAACTAATATGAACTAATATGCTATTAAAATCCTAAGTTTAATAAAATACAAAGAAACCTAACCGAAAATCCTGTTTCAGTTAACCTCATCTTCATATATTAATGTACTTAGTTTAAATATATTTTACTATATAGACATACTGTAACTTATTGGTTTCACTTTCTGTTAAAAAAATTCTTCCAGTAATTAGTTCACACAAATTTAATATAACATTTTGTATACGAATAATATTTACAGTATTTTTATTAAACTATAAACATGTTACGTTATAGTTATCGAGAGTCCTACGACCATCCTCCATCGAGGCCTACGGCATTTCGTTCAGAGTTGATATTAATTATCTCAAAATCTGCTATCGAAAATAACCTATAAGACATCATAACATTTGTATAGAGCGACATGCGATCATCCTTAATTGATAAGCGTAGTAATAACAGTAATACAATATGAATGCAAAGTGCACTTGACACGGTCGCGGGGTCAATGGCATCGTAGCGGCCGTAGCGATGCGTGGCAATGCATTGTTAGCTACGGTCTGCTGTAGCACAACTCTTGTGAAATATGTATTACTATCAAACAATGGACATTTTTGTTAGTTATAGTAATGAACGTAACTCACTGCATGAGTTAGAATTATTTCTAATGGCGGACTTATGAATTAAAAACGAATAATTCTTTTTTAAACCCTCGTAATAATGACTATAGTTATTAGCGATGTGTTTCTTGGTTTTTATAGTATAAATTATATAAATAAATTTTTAAATGTTTTAAAATTTCTGGTAGGCATCTGGTCTACCATCAGCTTTCTTATTTCAAATACAAACTGAGTTAATATGGAGATAACTGGAGTAACCAGTTTCACTACCAAAAGTGCAGTGTCATGCACATGTTAGACTAATTTCAGTGCAATTTACTTTTTATAGTACTGAACACGTCACGTCTTTGATTTAGCAAAGTACATGAGCCGTTGCATATCTTGGCGACAATGAAAGTACGTCGCGTTTCTCGTTTGCGATACATCGTAATAAGGCCACCAGCGTTCATCGGCCTCCATGGCGCCGTTACCGCTGGTCGCAGCTCTCGCTTCACGCAATATCTTGGCGTAATATCCACAACCCTTAATCATAATATCTTCATGAACAGATTTAATTAACTAGTGTAAAGACAATAGCTAATTAGATATATTAATTAAATTGTAATGGTATTGCAGTGAGTTCACTACTTAAACGGCTCATATTTTCCGCTATTTTGATTCTTTTACTTTTGCGGTCAAAGGCACGGTGAAAGTAATTTTTCAATTACGGTGGTTTAAAATTAGAGCCTATGAGCCTAGATAATGTATTCTTACATTTATTTCTATATACAATAATCAATTATTTAAATTTTCGACTGTTAAGTAATCTGTTGGTAATAATTACGAATACAAACAACCAGCTTTTGGTTTGCAACATTAGGTCATTAACCCGCAGTGACAGCCTTTCATTTTCTGTTATGTTTGTTCCAAAATGTTTCGAATGTTCGAGATTTTTCTTTATGTGCAATGCATGTGACCACATTTAACACAATTTTATCTTTTACTGCCTTTAAAGGAACGTTTAAAAGAAGTTGCTTGATTTTATTCTACTGTACATTATTTAATAATGTATGCAGTTTTATGTCTACGTCATGTATCGAACACGTCTACAGGGAAAACATAAACTTTGAATTAATTTACAGATTTTTATTAAAAATCAGAAAGAAAATTAACAATATAAATACACACATTTACAAACTTGTGACTGCATACAAATAGACCTTGACTTAATATATAAGCTTGAAGGGACATCAATATGCAGCTACAACAAACATTACTCTACTCATAAAAATTATTCGAATCAAACGTTTTTAAAGTGTGAATTAAAAAAACCCATTGCGTTCGTAGAAAGTAATAACGGTGTATGTTGAAATACGTATGCAGTGGCGCGGGCGGAGGAACGGTCATGATTCACGAAACTTCGCTCACTCTGTGACATAATGATCTAAATTACCATAACTCCACAACGCTTAACATTTCCCTTTACTTGTAAAGTGAATCATATGAAAGGATAAGGAAATTTTGAGTATATCGTTTTGCAGAAATGTGAAGTTATACAAGTTATGAAGAGATTTAACTGTAGTGATGTTATAAAATAGTTCTCTAGTAGTCCAAATCCAATCCATAGCAGTTCATTATATATGGCCTAGATATAAAAGTCATACTCATGACAATATATATCGGAGAGTAGAGTTCCTATAACAAAGGTTAATTTGAATCATGTCATGAGCAGATTAGCAAAACTCCAGACTAGAAACAGCAAGCCAAGCTGCGTAGGGCGATTGGTGCAATAGGCAATGGCGGCGCTTATAAGCGAGTATGTAGACGATTGCAGCAACCTTCCGGTAATGTAACAGTCTTGTAAGATATCTGCTATAGGTTCGTTGAACTTTCGCGAGTGCAGAACGCAGGGTGGGGAGCTACAGTAGGTCACACCCGGCCGTCGGCACACTTACCTTGACTCGACGCACTTCGCTGTACGCTCTAACATAGAAAACTAGGCGATACCCCGTCACAGCGTTTCTAGACATCAAACTATTCCAAAGATATTATATTATTACTGACCTAATTGATAAATAAAACAATTCGACGGTTACTTATTAATTGGACGTAAAACCATATAAAATTACTGCTGAATTTTTACTTTCTATTTTCAAGGGAAATGATTAGGACAAGTAAATGTCAGTAAGAAAATCGTTTTGCATTGATATTTCCTTTTTTTGTAATGCTGGGTGATACTGGTACTTTAGAATCGATGGAAAAATTATATTCATAAAGCAACAAAAACAGATGATGTTTATCTTAGAATATTGTACACTTTTCCAGTAATACGCATTGAAATACACTAGGGATCTTTTTAAAAGTCAATGAATTTTAAGTAAAATAACATTCTACCTTAAATTGCATTATCACTCTATCTATGTTCCAAATTCAATCAATGATTTCCAATGACCAGCTTCTATATAACTAATCGACAAAAAGCTATTTACACGTTTGTACTTGACATAAAAATGCAAATGTTGTTCGTTGCAAATCTATTTCTCCCACAAAAATATGACGACCGTATGCATGTTCTACATCTTCAACTGACTCAGAAGTTGATTCATCAATAAACCAGCATTTATCCGGTTACTTCACTTTATACGTTGAAATTTTGCAAATATGTCCTTATAAGTTAAATTCTGAATGGAACACTAAACTTATAAAAAATAGCATATGCTGTTAACAAGAATATCTTTTTACAATTAAAATAAAATAAAACACAATTTACACATTACATTTTTACTATCCCGACATTTAGAAAGGCGTTTCAAAGACAACGATCGTGGTCACGGACGGACCCTGTCCTTAATTTCTTTAAAATTCATTGTGTTTGTAGTTTTCATTTGTAATTGATAGCGTATGATCATGCTAAAACATAAATATGTTTTAGCAAATTATGAATAAGTTCAAAGCCAATACCCGTATGATGTAACCGTGTCTCTCAAAAAAACGTGTATCATACAGTGGCAATACAACCTTTGTATCATATGGGCCCGTATTGCCATGTAACAGCATTGTTTTAGTTACGTAATATAATATGAACATTCGTATCTACTTCTAGAGAAATGATAACTAACTACTAACACAACTTTCTTTAATATAATACGTAGATAGTTGTGTGTGTATCGATGCATCTTTTTGTTTATAATATAATTCTCATGTTTTCTAAATATCTATATTATGGTTCATTTGGAATGGTGCATAACCAAATTGATATCATTGTTCTAAGGCACTCTCATGCTCGCAAATTTTTTAAGAATCAATTTGAAAAATCTCTTAGTAATTAATTTATAAATGTAACGTTCGTTTATACTTGACTTACAACTGCGATTTCTAGTATCAAACTTAAGTTTTACTATATATATTTTCACTTGTTACAATCATGTTGTTGTATCTATATATGTTACAATAAGAGGGCCAGAGCCTCTCAATAGAACGATATAGGTACAAATGATTAAGGTGAAATAAATATTTATTTATTTTTGATGGCATAATCATGCTTATGCTATCATGATTTTTTACTCAAATTACATAATATGTTTGCTTATACCTATATATTAATCAAATTATTCGTCCCTCTAATTGTCTTCTTACGTAGAGATTTTTTTACATGAAAAATAAAAAGTACCCACCTCATGATCGAAGGCTATTTTACAGGATTTTCTGCAATTCTGAAACAAAAATTATGGATTTATAAAACAAAATACGAATTTGATATACGCTGTTGATTAGTTGCAGGGAAAAGTTTATCAAACTTTATAAAATTAATTCTTTTTTCGGTTATGTCATCGTATTAACTGTTTAATGAAATATGTATGCATGTTCTACATAACTGTCTTTTAAAATAAACTTTTTACTGTTAAGTCATAGATTATTTTCTTAAGTCTATCTCTCGACTCTATATTCGACTATTTTGAAATATCTTCAAAGGATGTACACTACGACTATACAGTAATCATTTCGTAAAACTGGATGTTATGTATGGATCTATGCATTAAAAATATTTTTTATAAATCAAAACATAAAGATAATTATTTTAGGTCATGGGGAACGAGGTACAAATTCAGATTCTATAATGATACAAAACGACACGATTTCCTATCAAACACAAAAAGAATCAAGTCGATCGGTTGAAAACCCACGGAGTTATCGAGAAACAAAACAAAAAAATAGAGTTGAATTAAGAACCTCCTACGTTTGAGATCGGCGGGGAAAGGATTTTGCTGCACTTTTGTTTTGATCTTAGTTGAGCTAGTTTCACATTTTGAATCTAGCAAATTATCACTTAGCATTCAAAATTTGTTCAAAAATAGCCAAATGAGTGAATTTGTCAATCAAAATTAGTGAGTCTAATCAATCAAAAAAGTCAGCATCATACAACAAAAACAACTTTTTCAAACCATCATTTCAGTGCATGTTATGTCATAAAATAAATCAGAAACCAACCATTTACATGCTTAAGCTCATGACGATTTATAATTTACACAGTCTACAGTTTAATAAAATTTAACAACATAGAGCAAAACAATGATATACAGAAATAGAACCAGTTTTTTCTATTGATCTATGGGTGATCGAACTCCGTACCGTCATGAACACTCAAGACGTGTATTAGCAACGCTTGTTGCGAAACATGCTTATTACTTATGATAAAAAACATCTTATGTATGAGCTTACGTCATATCTCAGCCCTTCTTGCTTCAATTACATTTAACTAATACTTGCTGTATATTTTGAATTCAAGCCTGTGAGCCGGTTGAAGCTACTCACTAAGCAATTTATATTGTATAAAAAATATCGCGTGTTGACAAATCAGGTTTTACGAATCCTACTAATATTATAGGCGCGAAAGTTTATCAATTTATGCATGTTTATTGCTCTTGCATGTAAATAAATAAATACCTTTGTTAGGTGAAAAATAAAATTATGTACAGAGATAAATCTGGATACTACATAGGCTATATTTTAGCCGGCTAGTGAAGCCGCAAGTTTCAACTAGAAAAATATAGCTAACAAGCCATAGTTATTGAATTGAAAATTGCCATTGAATAGTAATAAAACCTTTTTGCAATTAACTAAAAATATGTTGCGATTATAAATAGCATAATTTGATGATTTGGATTCTTTTTGTTATTTGATAGCGGGTGCCTCCCGTGTGGTCTCATTTAAATTTGATCTAGTTAAGCCAATTTAAAGGTAAGAGTAGTTTAGTTCTTTGTTAACAATAGTTATAAAATTACGTATTTAAGCGTTTATAGCTAGGATTTTTGCAATAACATTCGTTGCTTTTTTAATTATCACATCACACGGTTTCAGTTTCATCGTTTAACATAAATTATTTGTATATGATATTTGATCAAATATTATACAATACGATAAATGAATTAATTGTTAATTGTATTAAAAATTCTGTACGTTAATTACTCTATGAAGATCTTTTTACCTGCATATATAGGTGAAAACAATGTTATATGAAAATAATGCGTTACTTACTATTTACTAGCGAGCCGCCCTGGCTTCGCACGGGTGCAATTATGCACGTATTATACATATGATCCTACCTCATGAATCACTCTACCTATTAAAAAAAACATTAAAAGCTGTTGCGTCATTTTAAAGTTCTAAACATATAGAAACACAGATGGTAGACAACGATCCAATTTTCCTTCCCTTAATTTCTATTAATATTCAGATCAACTAAGGCGGTTTAAATTTATTTTATTACAATTTCATTTTATTAAGTTTTAACAATCTACCTATAAATTGTATTTATACATATGTAGTAAATATAATTTATTGGTAGATTTACCTATAAAATAAAAAACCATAATTATCGTACGTTATCAAAGAAATATTCAAATTAATTGTAGGTAATTGTGTTGTTGTAAGTAATTATTAACAATTTTAAATAAAGATAAAAATTCAAGAGATATAACTATGTCATTAAAACAGTAAATTTTAAATAACATATGCAAACGTCAAAGGAGACAAAAATTAACAATAATATATATTTAATATTAAGAAATAGTTATACTCTAAACATAATTATGAACGTATGTTATTCAAAACGTTTGGATTATTTAAGTATTAGTTAATGTACGGCAATATAAAATATTAATATGATAAGAAAGAATTAAATAGTTTACAAACTGAATCAGTCTTATTGCGAGCAACATTTTTGCGATGGTACGCTTCTAACAAAATTCGCAAACAAGCAACGCGGGCTAATGTCAAAAACCTCGACAGGCGGATGCGGGCTACGTACTCATTATCTATACAACCAATCACAAGAAACTTTATTGTACATAGATAAAACCTTCATTTTTGATAGAAAAGAGCTACGGTAAGACGATATATTATTAATATTGCAAATTATGCACAATGAATTTTAATACGTCATTAATATTGAACATTTATTTGATGTGCATTTTTCAATCACCATTATTACATAAAAATGGGTATTTTATATCAAGCCCTATCCAAAAGATTTAAAATCACCATATAACGATGAACTCATATCTAATTTACGATATATCAAGGCCTTCGATGGCAATTTATATGTCGTTAGTACTTCATAATTGTTTAATAGCAAAGCAGCCACTCGTCCGACGCTCAAAAGAGTTCAACGCACGTCAAAACGACAAAGCTCACGATTCTTTACACAATGGCACTTTTTGTGCAGTCTTACTTTTGGTTATGACATCATCTAACACTACCAATTTGAAATCAAGGAATTCATCACGTAGGTATTAAGCACACAGTTCGTGCTTTACAGTTTTGGCTGTTTCACGGGGAATGAAATAATCCACGAAAGAGATGTAAATGTAAATAATATCCATGTCGAGCATGGTATTGTAATTAATTCAATTACACCTACAAATGACAAGTTGTATGTAAAATTATGTAGGATTGATTGTATTAGAAGAATTTCATACCACCTATTAAAATTATTTCTATTTACATATTATTAAAATTTCCGTAAGGTAACATTTACATAATACGAGCATATAGTCATGAGGTTAATTAAAAGTAAAAATATCAAACTGATTACATAGTTCAACGTGCAACGATGTGCTCTATGTAGTAAAGCTTAAGGTTATGAATACATTCACGATTACTTCACGAATCAGTGAGTAGTTGAAGCTTAATTATATAACATAGTATATAAGGCAGTACACGTTGTCTAATGTATTTTTTACCGTGGTCTACATGCCAAAACTTAAGTACCTATGATGTGGGTGGCGCAAAAAATCTCAGTAATATTTTGGAGGTATCGTGTCGAAGCCGGCGAGGTAGGTTCATCTATCTCCAAGGCCACGGCCGTTGCTCCCAAATCGCTGATCGCATCCTGCCGAAGCTTCCACTTGTTTGGCCACTTCTTTTTTGTCTAATGAAATATCTACACTTTTAGAATCTATAAAATGAACCTTTACATGCAATTAACATTGAGATTGAGTTTTATGTAAGTGTTGAAGAATTTGAATGAAATTAATTTTACCAGTTATACTTATTGTATTAAAACCTATTCACCTTTTTTTTGTAGATAATACGATGATTTTTAAGTAA
The DNA here is from genome assembly GCF_012273895.1 of Zerene cesonia. Taxonomy (NCBI): domain Eukaryota; kingdom Metazoa; phylum Arthropoda; class Insecta; order Lepidoptera; family Pieridae; genus Zerene; species Zerene cesonia. The sequence goes on from NC_052114.1 coordinate 5,644,289, forward strand.
AATTATGCACGCACATACATAGGTTGTATGATGTAAAACCTTGTAAAAAATAAGTAATACTAAAATGACTAAAATTAATATTATCTAATATTATTTATCAATCCGATACTTTTATCCTATCGAATATGGATGTACGGAACATCTTACGCCTTTATATAAACAACAGTTTCCCTGCCACGATATAGTTAGAGCTACGAATTAAAACATTATGGTATGAATATACAATGAAAATTCTGAAGAAATCCTGTTATTAGTATCACATTGTAATCCTATTAAATGTGACACAAAAGATGCCGTAAATCCTTAAGTACAAGTAATTTACGACATTCTTACCATAATAATGCTGGTTACTTACAAATAGTCTGAATGCTACCCCTTTAACAGTTACAGGTTTAGCTACTGCATCATAAAACTCTTTTGTACTTTCATCTTTCACTTCCGAAACAAGTGATCCAGTGGAATATATTATAATTTCGTGCGGGTCCGGTGAACAAAGCATTCAGTAGGCTTAACTAATTCCATAACAAAAATGACAGTTAAAACATATTTCATGTTCGTCCATGGTAAGGTTTCCAGCAAATCGCTCTATTATAAATATTTTAGGAAAATACATAACATGAAGCATCTTACCAGGATCGCAAATATGACTTTTTTCATTCATGCGATTTTTATCATTAGTTTTGTGTCAATGTATTCCATTGTCGCAATGTGTTCTTGGGTGGATGTAGAACCGTTATATTTTTTTGGATAGTAACATTATAATGGCCACCCTTTTGTAGCAAAAAACTTGAGGGTATCGCAGGTAAGCAAATCTGTGATGGAGGACTGCGATTAATGCAACGATTTACGTTACATAATGACTTTTTTTCCGATTACTGTTATTGCTTAACTGTAAACTCTTTGTGTTGAATAAAGATGCATGCTGATTGCACCAATTCATCAGATTATTAAAAAAGGTAGGCCTAGCCGCACGTTTCAGATACAATTTTATAAAAGTACGTATATTTAATCGCATGCATGCCATGACATTTTGTTAAAGTTAATGTAAGACTATTGTTTTATTAATAATCAGACTGATTCCAGTGACAAACAATGTAATAAATAATTTAAAATGCCTTGACCAACTTTATAAGTTCCCTTTGAAATGCGATTACATTGAACTGAAGTTTTTTTTTGTTTAAACACAGGGAAAACACAGGTTATAAATAGGGATTTTAAATACAATCTTTTATTGCTTTTTTTCTCTCAAAATATTTGAAGATGGATTGAGAACCTCCTCCTTCATTTTGATAAAGGTTGTAAAAAAGGTAACTAATGAAGCTCACTACAACAAAAATCTTAACGTAACAAACATACACATCACATTTCGTTTATAATTTATGTACTGTTACGAAATCTGTACTTCCATTATTCTAATTTTTGATAACGCATTATAATTTGTTGTGTAATAATTGTTAAAATAATACATATTCAATTCGAAAATTTCGTGTGATTATAATATCATTATTTCTCTTCTCAAAAAAGTCAAGCCCTAACACAATTTATACAATAATACTACTATAAAGAACTATATTATATGGATGTGGAGATTTCCAAAATTGAATTTGAAAAAACTTCAATAATTGGGTTTGGTACTTGTGAAAATGTAAGAGTCAAGTAAAATCATACTTTAAGTATGTTATGTGTCATAAAAATTAACAATAAGGCTATCAGTTTAGTAAATAACGCCTACTTTCAATATAAATTCTCAAAGTTATGCGTCGTATACAAATGGTCTCTATTTTCTTCTTCTTTTCGGTACGATGCTGTCAGGTATTATTATTAATAAAAAAAGAGAGAAAAAAAAGAACTTTAAAGGTAACACACAAATTAAATGGACATAAGACGGCTCCTTTTAAATAAAAAAAAAGATAAGAATGATCGTTTAGTAAGCGTATATTATGGAAAATTCTATAATAGTATTACATAAAAATGTTGTGTTTCCATACATGACATCCATAATCTGCCTATAGAATCCACACATTTAGTCAAAACTGATGTTTGATGTTCAATTTAAAGAATCAAAACATATTAGATTTACATTTACATATGTTTTGCAACGTAGTTAGTAATAATTTGCTTTATGTTATTTCTGCATTGTGAATATATAATAGAATCAATCAACAATGTTATTTAATATATTGCAATATAAAAGGCTTAAAAAAAATATCGTTATTCTAAGGAATACAAAAATATACTATGAAATAACGTGTGATGTCATGACACATTTCCGTAGAAGCATCCATATACTCGTCAATTTTATTATTACAGAAGGAGAAGCTCGTTAATATCATTTTTAGAGTTTAAATATAATAATTATGTGGGTGATGCGACGATCATCTGTTATACTACACATCTGTGTTATACAATAGCATTTAAACATATGAACTTAAAACGCATTTGACCTCTTGCAGCCTTTTTTGACAGAGCAACATCGTCCAAAAAGCTGAAAGGTTTGTTTGTTTGGTTGGTTGGTTGAACACGCAAATATCAGGAACGGCTGGTGCGATTTCAAAAATTATTTCAGTGTTAGAAGTTGGGGCGGACCACTAGTATATAATATTAGTTAGTAGTAATGTATATGTGTGAGAGTGTAAATCGTATTTTGGAAAAATATGGCGCCAATTAAATTTTTTGCGTACTGTATTTGTAACATTTAAACATCTCTTCAAATTCTCATTATTATTGAGGCCAACGCATTAATATACGTTTGAATCACCATGAAGTTGTTCGAATTATGACGTATAGGTAAAAATAATTTTTCACACACATAGGGGAAACGATAAATACTAAAGAATAAATATCGTTTGACACTTGTACTAGATTACCTTGCCGAGATAGAACGCGACCATGGCATTGGTCGGGATGTGTGTTCCGTCTCGCTCGCACGCAGTTCATTCACCCGGCCGGTGAGTGCGGAAGAAGCGCAGGCGACGGTACAGAGTACAGACTACAGAAGTCAGAACAGACCGCAGGCAACCGCGGCGACGACGGCTTCGACCGTGAACCGATCTACACTTATCAGTTACACGGAGCTATCGGTGCGCTACGCCGCCTCCGCCTCACGATGTACTAAAGTGTTGAAGTTAGACTGAATGCAACCTAGATCTCAATTTAAGACTTATTAATTTAAGTGACGGTTCCAGTGTAGTGATGAATAGTTTAAGTTTAGTGAAAATATCTGCTACACTATCTGGATTTTATTTACAATTATTATCTGGATTACTATGCGCTTATTGGTAAGTTATGGTATGAATTTTCTATTATAATGTAATGTGGAAAGCAAAGTATATAAGTCGCTTATTTACATCGCGAGATGCTGATCGTCTTGTAACAAAAAGACTTCAACGCGCATGATAATCTTTAGCTACATCTTAGAATAATAAGAAATCATTTTGTCTTAAGCGTTACATTGCAATTTTTTATCTTTATATCTCTTTTCAAAATAAATAATTAATTTAGTTATAGATGATATATTGCTATAAATAGTTTTATCACTTAATATTGTTTTTATTAAATGGACATGAAATATGAATGAATGTTTATTTTAAATGAAAAGAATACATAACTTACATATGTAAGTATTGGGTGTTACAATCTTATTGATAAGTTATAAAATCCTTTGTATTCATAAATACATTATTAGTGTTTATCTTACGGAATAAGTGTAAGTACATTGTGTTTAAAATCTTTGGATTTTCCAAAGTTATACCATTTAATTTGGATTTATGAATATTACATGTGTATAATTTTGTACTCTGAATTAAGTAAAACGTATATCTGAGCTTTATGAAGTATAAATTATGCTATGTGTAGATAAATATATATTATCAAATATATATTCCTTTCTACAAATAACGTATAACAATACCAGTAAAAGCTAATATTTAATAGTTAAATTGATTAAATAAGACACCAAAAATATTGTTTAAATCTCCTCTTTTAACTTATTTACTATTGAAAAAACATTCAGGTTTTAACCAGTAATTACATAAAGTTACTTGGTTATATCACAACATGTAACCAGCAATTGTTATTGGGCAGTCGGAAAGCAAAAAAGAAGCCTTGAACCTGTTGAGTTCAGCCTCAAGGTTAACATTTCGCGCACGTGGTTTCAAGCATTATTGCGTAATTCAACCAATGTATAACTTGGTTCAACAACCCTTATCTATTATGAAATATTTCATAATAACAGATTTAAGCACCATCATTTCTTTCAATTCCGATTTTTTCTCGTTTTTCAAAACTGTGTCCCACAAAATTCAATCATGTAAGGTTGTAAAAATTGTTTGTTTGTTGTATTTATTAATATCACCACAACTGGGCGGAATTAGGGAAACATTATTCAATTTACTCCATGTGTTATGAGATTCATTCAATTCACATGCATATTAGATTCCATAAAAACATTTAAATTTCAATTTTATAAATAAATCAACAGTGTAAGGAATCAGTATTTGTAAGTAGTAAAAAATATTCATAAACGACATCAACTTGAACTCGTATGTAATAAAAAATAGTATATATTTACTGATCGAACGTGGTAAATAACACGTATTGCCAATTTGAATCTTATGCCGTTCGCAAAATGATGCAAATTGGCACGCAGTGTGATTGTAAATTCGGCAATGACACTGACTACATCGATGATATAACAACAGGCTGACAAACCCGTGAAAACTCGGTCATTGAACCGCAACTCGCTCGCTACGGAGTGCTTTCGCTTATGCGATTTTATGTTTACGTACAACGATATAAAGTCGGATGTTCAATTTACTCAGTCGTAACATTCACAATTAAGCTTTGCTTAAGTTTTTGTGAGTGTATTACCTTCGCGATGTTGTCATGAGCGCCGTCTCTATATTGAGGGCTATTAAAATATCTAGTATGTATGAGAAGAGTCAATATTGCTGGAGCTAAGGAATTGTAATAAAACAAAAAGCACGAGTTATCCGGTGGGTTCACTTGCGCTGACTCTTACGTGGGAGTGCCAGGAAGGTCCTTCATGGGTAGAAAGTAAATGCCTGGTAAACATCGAACACGCGTGGCGGTGAGGGGGGACCCATTGCGTGGAACCTGTTCAAGCAACGGTACCTCATGCCCGGGCCGCGGGCGCACACGCACCTATTATGTAATATCCATTTTCATGCTTCGACAGCTCCGTGTTGTATTGTATTGACCTTTCAACTAGCTTTGTTATTAAAATGTACAATATATCACACCATGATGCAACAGAAGTACCCAAATAACAATGACATATCGTATCTGCTACTTTAATACCAATACTATTCGTAGACATTATTGTTAAGATATTAAGGAGTTTTCTCCTAAGTATTGTAAGCTGTTAAATATTACGTCAAAATTATAATCATTTAAAACCGAAAATAAGCGCTCACCTACAAGCACATGCAAGAATAAATTATAATAACTAGAATAAAGGACCGCAGTGAAATGTCCTACATACACAGCACATTTAATAGAGTCGGTATGGCGCGAGCCTTCCGGTAGCCGCAACAATAAACTGTTACATACAGATACATATGAACTCAATACTTTTTATCGCCCTACACATAGCACTTTTTTGTTCATTTATTCAGATAATTATCACATTATGCAATAGGGAAATACTTTAGAGGGCATCCACACGTGAAGCCTTCGAACCGTATCAAGACAGCTGCGGCATTGACTTCAGTTGACATTTTATTCAATGAATGAATACACGTGTATCGATTTAGACATAACGTTGTATAGTAGTGCATAGTATAATATATTATCGTAGTATATAAAGTAAAGTATTGTATAATTAATCAACTATCTTATTGAAGTTATAGCTGTATACAGAAGATAATATATTATAAAAAGATCTATGTACTCGATTTAATAGAAGGTTATTTTTATTATATATAAATCGTCTTAAATTAAATGTTTGTTTAGCTGTTACTTAATGCATCATTATATACAAAAATATAACAATCATATTTATTAGCTCAAATATTTGTGTGAAAAGAACAGAAAAACAATGAAAATATATTAACAAACGACGCCTTTTCAACATACCCATTTAATTCTTCAAAAAAAACCTAGAATTTTTTTGGGATGAATAAAACATAACATAGCTTTTACAAAATGTTTCAATGCATTGACAAGGAATAGAATCCCGCTATATCTACTCTAATTTCACCCTTCTATTTTATTTTTTACCGCCTTGACCTAACGGTAGCGCGATCCGTGGGCACCGTATCAAAAATCCAGCGGGAACTTGATAAAAAAACAGATTCCCATCGATTTCTACCTGTTTGTAAGAAATTCCATACCCAAGATACTCAATAATAAATGTTATCATAAAGAACCAATTTCAACTACATACATATTGGAGTCGTGCATTGTACCTGTTAATGAGTTGAGCAAACTGAAAGATACTTCTGATCTAGATCCATCAAAACTCCTTAAATACACAAGGATTAAACTGTTTCAACCTAATATATTATATTTCAATTCTATTGGGCCAAATTTATGATAATCTTAGTTAAATTGTGACTAATATAATTTAAATTGATCCTCATCCAGATTAATTACATATCCACTTTATCTGTCTATTTGATTATAAACTTTTCGAATAGGAACTCAAATGATCAGTAAATACAATGAAGTTTGACATAATATGCTGAACCGCAACTATCTCTTGTTCATGGAATTTAGTGATTACATATTGCAATAGCGTTCCAAAGCTGTAAACCTATTTGAGAGCCAAAGTGCATGATTCACAGCACAGTTACATTAAGACGTGCTAAATATCTATCGTGCTACTAAGGTACGTATGAGCATTGCTTCATGAATATCCTTAAACTTCGCTGGTGGGTTCTTGCGGACAAGTTGTCCCTGTTCAATTTCCTTAATGTAGAGGTCAGTGCTAACATCATTCCTATCTATATTTATTATTATCATATAGCATATAATTTTGACATAATGTACTTCAGAGTCAGGTATTATATAAACACAGTATTTATCGAATAAAACCTCATCGATATTTATTATACATCAACACAAACCATAACAACCTCTATTGTAGTAAATCATATTTCTCTATTGATTCGAAAGAATCTAACGGTACGTCCTCTACAAAGACTCCGTTGTCATCATCCGGCTTAAAAGCTCTACCTGCAGCGGGCAAACACTTGCCTCAAATGTTTTTTGCTAACCGTAGATAATTATAAACCCGCATTGCCATAAAGGATATTTAATTGACATAATAAACCTTAACGCATTTTTAACGACAAATAATAGTTTTGTTAACGATATAAACAAAACTATAATATGCATTCCTAGAGTCTACGTATGTAATACTACTTTAATTAAATATAAAAAATCGTTAAATAGATCAGAATATAAAGAAGTAGCAAGTAACAAAGGAAAGTAAACCGTGGTTAGCTCGATCGATGAAAGTAAAGGCCGGTGCAGACAGGCGGTCCCGTTAGCCGGCCGGGCCTGGGCTCACGGAATACTAAACGCTGACATACTGCGCGGCTTTTGACCCTAGCCTAACATTCTAGACTAGAACTTCGCACTTCCATGCACACGATTTATCAGCTATTAACATTTATATAACCGTTCAGTTAACTGTATGGCCTGAAATTATTGTGATTTATACGCGTATGTTACAACTTGCATATTGTATAAATCTTTCTGCGTCAAATCCTACAATTTAGTATTAATAAATCACAAAAACGTTTAATTTAAATTGTCTTAAATGTTGTTCAATAAGTATAAAGCGAGTTTGGAATAACGCAACTTAAAAGAAAATAATTAGTGTGTGTGGGTTTAGTATGAAAGTACGTATCTCCAGCTCGTATCTATTATATTTTATTTTTTAATACTGTGAAACAGTTCTAGGAATTGGATAAACATTGAAGGTTATTTTTTTGCTAAAGCAATACTTTCGAGTCTCATCTGTCTTTGTTATATTGTTACCTTATTTCATGCGAACATTAAAAAAGGGGACCTTTTTTTAATTTGCAGAGAAAAAATGCAATTTGTGCAAACGGCACTTTTAGCAAAAAATTAAAAGACTCGCTGTAAAATAAATGGTCCGTTGTTTCTATATATCTTTTGTCTCACAGGCTGTGTCATTATTGTATTGAACAATGAAATAAAAATACCGGCATTAACAAACAATATTGCACATTTTGTGCAAAAAGTGAAATTGTTGGTAGTAAAATAATTTAAAACTTAGTTTTCTGTTGCATGAACTTAGTATTATTTTAAAGACATCGCCGTCGTCGGTAAGGCTCAGTTCAAACATAAGCAAGGGAGGACAATGACCTTACGCAAAATTCGCTGCATTGGGCTAGGTCTAGTGCATGCGCGTATCCGCCGACAACACGGAAACGTAACGAGAGGGAGCGCATTATGCGCTTGCATCCCGGCTAGAGCAGGAAAAAGGCATGAATGAGTATTGAAGCCTACCCCAAGAAGGGGGAAATCGAGTTTACACAAGCAACACTTCCACAGATATAGCTCCCTGTGCTGGGCTAAGATCGATACAGCATATTCTGTTCAATAAATATTAGATGCATGAAAGACTTATATTCACTTCCATCAGATGGTAACGATAATACTATATTTGTGGTTTACTCTCAAATATTAGGCTTTTCGTTTCAACCGACTTCTAGAAAATGAGATAATCAATTCGACTGTTTATTTTTGTGTCTGTTACCTCATAAGTATTAGGGGGTGAACCGATTTTTATGATTCTTTTTTATTTGAAAGCTGGTGCCTCTAATTTGTGCCCATTTAAATTTAGTTCTCACATTTGGAAGGCGGTTTAAAAATAGTAAACTAACTTTTAAAATGCAATGTTTGATTAAAAATTGATTTATAAATTGGTTAGATCTGGCAATCCGAAAATAAAATCTAAATAAAAAGCGTACTGAGAAGATTTAGAAGACTATTATAATACATAGATTTTAATAGTTTCACAATTTCCCCAATGAAAACAAAGCTGTGAAAACGTTATAGGAGATTTTAATAGAGCGATATATCTATTGGTTAATTAATTATTAAATGATCAAAAACCGTTGCTCATTCACTAAAAATACATCGTATAAAAAGCGTGAATTTAATCGTTCACTTTAAAATGGAAATGCAAATTTTGGGATGAAAGGCCTGAAGAAAATTCATGTCAACGACCTCACCACCGAATACTAGCATAGCAGACGCATTTTCTCGCACACAGACGCGACTGTACGATTTATTCGCGCGGCCGAGTAGGAGCGAGACACCGAGCGACGCCGGGCGGCGGGGGCTAGTGGGACGAGGCGCTGCGGCCGTTCACCCCGGAAGATTCAGTGTTTTGATACTGCTCAAGCCTCTACCGATGTTGGAAAACTGCATTTTCTTTGACGCGCTTCGCTTTTCACGCTCTAATTGACCGAAAAAGTTGATATTAATTTTATGATGAGATGCTAATATTTTATCTAGTTGCTAGGAAAACTAATTTAAATAGTTAAATGTTTTTCAAAATTTATATTTACATTTTATTGAATATATCTGTAACCATATGATAATCATAAAGAATAATATTATTTAAATTTCAACTTCACGAACAATTACGTTACCTACTAAGCTCACATTTTTATCTCAATCTCTTTTTTAAATAATAGCTTTATATCAAATCAAATTAAAGTTCGAATTAGTTTGTGGATGAACAAAAATGTTAGGTTCGTAGTCGACCATTTTTAATTAAATCATATATGTTATTCTTTCCTCTCAAGTCTCATATTAACAGAAAGTGTTACAGGCCATCGGGGTGTAAGACATATTTGAAAAAAGTCCAGACATTAGGGCAGGTCAGGTTCGACAAAATAGGGTAAGCAATATAGAACCCAATGTACTACGAAACTGAATTCATGGAATGTTATGAAGTGTATCTACTAATAAAAGGATTTACTTTTTTATCTCCTTAATAATGATCTCTTTGTAGATACAATGCGATATAATTTAAACAACCAATTAAAAATAAATTGATTGCAAAAGAGTCATTCATGTGGTCATACTTTTTATATTTTTTATATTTGATTTTATTACAGTTTTATAAGTACAGAATTATGCTTGTAGCATAGAAAATTATCTGTATATATTTCATGTAAAACTCGTGTTAGAATAGTTAAATCGGTAAATATTAGGAAATGACATATTAAAACGATTCTAATCAAATAAATTCATTCTTTTAAAACGTCTTGTGTAATCAAAATGGAAATTGCGATCGTAATTGACCCTTGTAAATAGTGAAATCAATATTGAATAATAGTAGGAGGCAGGGAGACGTGGTAATCGTTAGGGAGAATGCATTGCCCTTACTACTACAGGTTCCTATTCCATAAATAAAATCAAATTGACGGATAGAGTTAGAGAGACGTTCGAGTATTTTACTTTCTATCCTTCACAAAATTGCACGGAAGAACAAGGATGAAAGATTTTGAAAATACGGGATTGCAGGCGAGATGCACGGGTAAGGGTATATGTAGGCTGTGTCGTCGACCCGCGATAGTGAAAGCGTGTTCCGGGGAGGTTTGCGCGGCTCTCCCTGCCATGGCTTTCGCTACCGTTCGCACGCTACCCACACACCCCTTGCTGCAATTTTAAAATTATTTCCTTGTGCATCAGTCAACCTTTTAATAACGCTCTAAAGAGAAGTGACGATTGCGCTCATGTGTAATGGTTAATAACGTAAGTTCAAGTAATAAAAATAAGATAGTTTCGTATTCCGTGTTTCCAAAAGTGATTAATTCTTACCGTGACATAAGATTATATCATAACAAATAGCACGACGAGCACGCGGCTTGATGGTCATAGAGACTTGAAGATCGAGAGCACGGTCAGGGCGCTCGGCGGCAGCCACACTACGGAAGTAATGAACTTGAATGCAGCGCTCGGTCGCACTGCGCCGCACCGTCCCGCTCTTCTCTAATTGGAGAACACTAGGCGCGAACGTGACGTACTCACTGCACTCGCCGTCAAATTCGTCCGCATTCTCCATCACGAGCCGCTTTCATCGTCGATGCGTTTATCGGAACGAGACGCGAATATGTGTGTCGATTGCATTCTCGTTGTAAAAGTGCATCTAGGTCGGTCGGCATAGCGTGGCGTCGGGTTAGTGCGACACGCTCCGCGGCTAGACGTGGGGCAGGTCGGCCAGTGTTGCATAATGCGCTCCTCGAGCCGCCAGCCAGCTCGCAGGCCGCGGGCCCTCGCGAACGCCTAGCTGTGGGCGAACCGCGCGACGCCTCGCTCCCGGCCTTCGCCAGCCGACATGAGATCGGTGCGCTGGCTGCGGCCTATTGTACCCTTGTTGACGCTCCGTATACTGCTGGAGTACATCAAATCACTCGACATCGCAATATACCTCAGATCAAACCCCACTAATACATACCAAAGACACTCAATACCTCAAACCCGGAAATAACGTTAATCGAAATCAAAATAGTTCATAAAGAAGGCTGAAAAAATGAGACCTACTGTAAGTATTAAAATTTATCACAGTGAACGGTGTTGTTTTTGGAAATAACTTGTATAGGAAATAATTCATAATGAAAAGCAAATATATAATCCATAACCATTAAAATATTTATATGAGTTGTTATAAAAATATTTATTTAAATTCATTTACCAACTAAAAATAACCCTATAAAATCTATTTTTATTTCTTCTTAAATAGTATAATATAATGATTCTATTTTAAAGGGATTCATAAATTTATTTGTAATTACAAGCATTTTTTGTGATACAGAATATGTACCCGAATATTGTATATCATTCTAGCTTATATAACAATAGTCATCTTTCATTACGTAGTATTCCATTAATATGTTCAAAACTCTCATAAATGATGAGCAAAATATTAATAATACATATATTTATGTAGCCAATACTTGCATCTATTTGTAGTAGAAACAGCTACGTACTACATTATTATTAGACCACAAGGTTAGTTTTCCGTCGTTCATAATATATCTGGCTATATTTCGTATTTCCAATAACGACACAATGTAAAATTGAGGAAGTATTTACGATATATACATAATGAAATGATACATTATGTTTCGTCTGCTTTTAGGATTATAACTCTCTTATGCTAAGACCCACAACTGCTTTTTGTTGTAGATGTTAGCTCGTTGTTAGCTCTTCTCATCTTGAAAATATTCAGTGAATAAAAAAAGAGATAACAGTATTAAACGGGGCCTATTTAACATCTATATAGACTATACCATACGCATTTACATATTTAAACCTTAATCATAAAATTGTCTTCCGTGTTGTTTATATTTTCCAACGGCTCACATATTTATTTTCAAAAGATTTCTTAAAAAAAAAACCTAAACAAAATGGTACGCATGTTTAACGTGAATTCTAATAAATGAGCAATGATGCGCTCTGCATCGCGATTGCGCTAGCGCAAAGGGCAAGTTCAAGTACATCGTAGTCGCCGCGCCAAGGTTCCTTCCTGGTGCGCGCGCGCTACGCGTTCATGCGCTCGCCGCAATGCAAATTGATTGGAAATTCGATTACCGTTATTAGCCTTTACATGTATTTTTTAATAGTACTACTTTAATATATCACTTTTTACGTGATATGATATTATTAAAGAGACTATCTAATTAAACTAACAATATATGTGGCAAAACTAAGACTAAATACTATATGTTACATAACTAACTCAGATACTGTAATAAATTGAGGAGATTTACGAAGAGCATGTCGTAATTATAATGAGATATTCATTACTTTTAAACAAAGGAGATGGCAAACCAAAATTGTACATTTTTGTCCACTCACTTTTACATAATATAATACTCATAAAGTTAAAATATGTCTCAGTGAAATTTTTTCTTAGATTTGTAATTAAAATAATTTCTCCTTATTTTATTTCATCCTACGTAGATTGGTGTGGTGATATCAAAAAATATCAGATATTAATTATTGATAATTTATGTTAAAGCAAATGTAAATAAAAAAAAATAGTATCTACAATGAATATGCAAATTTCTGACAAAAGTGACCATCGACTGAAATGTGTTAGGATATATATCAAAAAATTTAAGACAAACAGAAAACGCTGCAAAAGTTTTTTAACTTTTGCAGCGTGCATTGCATTTCAACATATAATAAAGGATAGTATGAATATTAACAGTATTTACAGTCTTATGACTCATCTCTCTCATCATACATTAAATGGATGTCCATAGCCATACTAATTTAAATGGAAACATTTTGTTGATGGTGGAAACCAAAGTGAAAATGAAAAAAGTATCATATGAGTCCACTCAAGTGCACAGATAAGGTTCAAGTCTCGTGCACAATGTCACATTGCGCGGACGAGTTGCACAATATCTTAATAATCACGTGCTGCACCAGACGACATAATAATTATTATTATATAAGTGTGTAAATTAATAACAATCTGACTGCTTGATCATTTAAGTAGTCTAAGATTTAATGTCAATTCAGTCTGAATCGATAATTATTATTTGTCGCAAAAAAATCGTTTTTATACGATAAATAAACATCAACAAAGTAAATACAAAAGTCATGTTAATAATTCATGGCAGTTGAGAAATAGCGAAATTAATAAATTAAAATCTCCACAGATTCTTAAACTATTTTCTGTACCTATATCGTAAATCAGCGCTTGAAAGCATAACAAACAGATTGTCAGACGTACAGACTATTGCATTTATAATATTAGTTTTGATGTGGACAACTTTATCTATAGCTATGATGATGTAATTGTCCAAAAAATTCCATATGAAAGCGCTCAGCTCAGCAGGTACTGAAACCCTGTTCGTTAATTTCATATAAACTTGCAATTTTTCTGTATAAATTTGCACTGGCCACTGGTTTGGTAACTGTGAAATTGCACATTATTGTAATATTTTGTAATTTTTTTGAAAATTGAGAGTAAAATATTAACAAAATGGCCTACAATACAAAAATTTATTCCGTGTTTATTTGTTAGCTTTTAGCGTTGCTATATATAATATGTTTTTTTTTGTTACAGATACTTCTACGTTAAATAAAAAAGGACATCAAAATCATCAAAATGAGACTGGTAAGAAATTTAATTTATTACAAACTAGTCATTAAATGTAACTTGTTGAATAAATGTTTTTTACGCGGAATTCTTATGTAGATTTTTTCTTTAGTATGAACTTTTACAAAAAAGTGTAAATTTAGGTAAACGTTAAAATACAAATTTGGAGGAATTTAAAATAGGTAAAGAGGAAGTGTCTGTGCGCAATGAAAATTGCGCACTTATTTCAAAAGTAGGTCAGTAGTGGCGCCGCCCCTTTATCGAACAACGACGTCGTCCTCAGTTCTTATTTAGCGAAAATATACCCTCGACTTAAGTGACAAGATTTAAAACGAGTTAACCTGCTTCACAGCTATGGCTATAAGGATAAAGTGCATTCATTTGCATATTTTTGGAGAGCAAATTGACGATGATGGAATGCCTCACACCCTTATACCCTTTTATAAGTTTGTTAATCTTACTTTCAATTATGATAAAAGACCTTTCAATCAATACACTTTATAATGTGTGATGAGTGTGTAATGCACTATCTATTCTTATCTGTCTAGACCAGCTTTAGAATAAACAATACGGAAATTATTACATACCACGAACATATCGTATAATGTATTAGCACTTATAACAATTTTCAATTAGAAAGGATTATAAATAACGTATCATTTATTTATAGTCAACCAGTGAAGAAATTCCCAGTACCACGGTGGGACGTACAGCAAGTCCTAACGTTGGCGCCGTAGCCAATAATGATGCCTACGATGTGACCAGAATGAGGGAAGAAGAGTTCGAAAGGCTCACAGTGTACATTGTACCAGATGTTCCTTGTGAACGTGGAGTACTAAACAGAGCCGAGAGAACTCTGCCTCGCAGTTTGGCTTTAAGACCCTCTGCAGTATTATCAACGCCAAATACACCGGTACGAATAAGCATTTTATTAATATTATTTTACAGATTAATTAATTCCTCATAATGTTGAAATCATTCTAATAAATAATAACTTCTATATTCTAGACTGAAGGTGTTTGGAGTACCGGTGTTATACCTCGAGGAACAAGATTCGGGCCATTTGAAGGTACACGAACACCCAATAAACCAAATGACAAAGTGTCGTGGAGATATTACTGGAGGGTGAGTTAATAAATTTATGACTCTTTTACAAATCTATCACAATTCATCTTAAGCTTATAATTTAACCTCTTTTATTTTTTCAATACCTTCATATTACCGCAATTAAACCTATGTACATATCTAACAAAATAGATTAACAATAGACATACTTTAACCTTTTGGATGTTGTTAAATATGCACTATTCTCTCTCTAACATATTCCTCTCTATTTGGGCCAGGTACAAGAAACTGTCAGACATCATACTTATGGAAATATTAAGGTGAGATTGGGTTTCCTTCTATATTTTCTAAACTTTTATTGGTGATGGTTTAAGTTAGCATAATACATGCAAAACATTTTTTTTCTACAAGTATCTTGTACATGTGTGCCGAGTGTGCTTTGAATAATGTTCAAACAAAAAGCCTTTTTATCTTTCGTGTCCAACATCATTATGACATTGCATCTCGTCCTTGACTCCACTCCATAATAATTATGTATGTTGCTATCAGCTGCACGCGTAATGTAAATATTAAACACGTGCCACGTGCACAATTCAACATGTGTTATTGTTTAATACACAAAACTTTCTAATAAAAAAAACTATAGAAGTTTATTTTACGTGGTTAATTAAATTATGGTTCCGATCTAAATTACCAATTAGCCTTATAATATTAGCCCCCAAGCAAAAATATAAACTGTATTTTACATAAGTATTGTTATTTCAGATATTTAAGGACAGTGACTATTATTACCTGGATGGATCAGACACAAGTGTAGCAAATTGGATGAGATATGTGGCATCAGCCTACTCGCTATCCGTAATGAATCTCGTTGCCTGCCAACACCAGGAGCACATATATTTTTACACTATCAGGTATAACTTTTGCACTGTTCACTTCTTCACTTCGTTACTTTATTTTTCATGTCAAAAAAATAATAATTGAACTTGTGCCAATTTTAGGGACATCATGCCGAATGAAGAACTTATGGTATGGTACTGTAAGGATTTTGCAACCAGGTTAGGATACGATATTGATCCAGAAAGAGCAACATACTCAATATGTAAGTAAATCTATTTATGCAATTTCTTAAGACATTAATAACGAAATTATAACTATAATGAGTGCTCCACAGTTTCCTATAACTTATTTACCTTAATTTTTGTAGGTAAAGAAGAAACAATCAAAAAAGCATATGGACTACCTCCTGCACCGGTACATCCTGAAATAGCTTTCAATCACATGAAATATGTTCTTGGTCTAACCAATACAAAAGAATTATTAGAAGCCGAAGTCCCAAATAGGCGAAGAAAACGCGAAGCGGGTGATAAATGCCTCGAACCTACAGCAATTTTGCAAAGGGATGACCCTAGATGTATGAATAAGAATGAAAGGCTTGTCGCTAGAATGGATCTGTCTACAAACGGAATTATTCCTAAAATAGAAAGCCCTCACTTCATAAATGAGCAGCGACCAATATCGCCAAGCTCACTGATGCAACCACCATCGCCAAAAATACATCACAGAGATCAAACGTTAATAATACATCAACACAAGGAAAGTACATCTCATGTAGTCATACACCAAATGGAAAATTCTAGACTTCATAACAACAGATCACCAAGCTTAAGCCATAGTCAACGTGATATGCGTGGACCTTCGCCAATGGCTTTAAACCACCCAGAAAAGTTTGGAAGTAAATCACCAAGTCTTCCTCATTGTGTTCCCTCTCATTATGAACACCAACTAACACCCAACGATGGTTCTGTTAGGTCTGATGAAGGTTATCATAGTAATGGTTACCATGACGAGTTTACACCACCGGAAGATTCAAGTGACTCTGATGTTGAAAATTATGTTTTAGATTGCTCAAATAAGACAAACGAGCCCAAAGAAACTGTTATCGTTCAAAAAGTTGATCAAGATATGCATCGAAATGAATATCGAAAGGTTAAAATAAAAATGCCGAGAGCATATCAATATCAAAATCACAAAGATATGGATTGTGAAAGTGAAAAGGAGTTAATTATTTCTGAGGAACTAGCTAACACTACACCACAAAACTTGTCACCACCCCGACGTGACCCAGCAACTTCCACGGTTATTGTATTGGAATCATCACAAAACACTGTAGTTCCTTTAAGTAAACCATACTATGAAGATGGTGCATTATCACCTTCCCCACAACCCGCATTAATGAGATACTCTCCACCAGATACAAGGATTTTGGAAACGATTCTAACCGGAAACAGAATTGATACTAACAATAACGATCCAAACAGAAGACAACCAAATGCAACACCACCTCCATCATCTCCAACTGAAATGGCATATTCCTACAAGAAAAGCCAAAGGTATGGAAATGCTTGTAGTCCCGACTCAAGCTCCAATTTGACACCTTTGCCATCTTTACTGCCATTACCTCAACAACTTCCTACACCTAACTCGGTGTCGTTGTATTCATCCTCTCCACCGCACTCTATACCACACACCACAGAAATACGAGAAATTCGAGAGATACGGGAAATAAGGGAAACGCGCTATGAAAGTCATTATCCAAATTATTCTTATAGTTTATATTCGCCACCAAATTCCACAATCATCACGCAACTTGGATCTCCCCCCACTACATATTCACCAACGGTTACATCGTCTCATCAATACGAGAGGAATCAAAATGGGCAAAATAATCATCACTATCCATCTTCAACTAGTGTTATAACACTCAAAAATTGCTCGCAGTTAAGTTTAATCCAAAATTCTAATGCAAACGGACAGCTAGTACCACAACATGGTAGCTTAAGCCCTGACGGTACATGCAATTTAATGATGGCACCTATGAGCCCTAATTCCCAATCCTCGCGAGGGTATAGAAGCCTACCTTATCCTTTAAAGAAAAAAGATGGGAAAATGCATTACGAATGTAATGTATGTTGTAAAACATTTGGCCAGTTATCAAACTTAAAGGTGCATTTGAGGACACACTCCGGAGAGAGACCTTTTAAATGTAATGTTTGCAATAAGTCATTTACTCAACTTGCTCATTTACAAAAGCATCACTTAGTGCATACTGGCGAAAAACCACATCAATGTGATATTTGTAAGAAAAGGTTTTCATCAACATCGAATTTAAAAACTCATTTACGACTGCATTCTGGACAAAAACCATATGCATGTGATTTATGTATGCAGAAGTTTACACAATTTGTGCATTTAAAACTTCACAAAAGGCTCCACACAAACGACAGGCCATATGTTTGCCAAGGCTGCGACAAGAAATATATCAGCGCTTCAGGATTAAGGACACACTGGAAGACTACTAGTTGCAAACCAAATAATATTGAAGAAGTGCTAGCTATAACTAACGCTGCAAATACTGAATGCATGGGTATGTTTTTACTTATTATTGTTCGAAATTATCAAGTTTTTTTTTTTTGCTAAAACTTCTCGTCATAACTTTTTTTCAATTTTTGAATTTTAACATAAAAATATTTATATTTCACATGAACAACATTTAAATATATTGCACAATATAACACAGACGCAAATCTAAATACGCCGCGATGCACTTTCTCTCCGTAGGTGAACCACAACTTTCACTTGCGCTCTTGCTGAACGCGACCGATTTCATTTTCGCGTGCACTTTGCAGGTAACGTCGACAAAGACTGCCACGAGAGAGAGGGGCATGAAAGTTATGAAGTGCACTCAGCCACGCAAGGAGGGGTGATGACCGGTGGGGCTCGCAGCATGTCGCACGGGGAGACGATGATTGCAGGACAAGCTCACACGACGACGCCTCATCTAACCGGCCACGGACAAATGTCGCCGGGGCCCGGCGGTCAGTACCGCGGGCTTATGCCGTCGCAACCTGAACACGAGCAGCATTACTCCGCGTCATCTGAAACCCGACCCACTGTGATAGAATCCAGCCAGCCGCTTATCATAGAATGTACTTGAGCGCTACCCTATCTTTCACACCTCAAAGCAGTCGTTGACACGCGCATCCAGATGCGTGTTTTCCCGCCGCATAATGTGATTCCTGTCTTGTGATCAAGTGAGAGTATTCTTAAAATTAAAGAGACATTCGTGTGAATCGACTCGTCTCATTCAGTGGCTATGAGATTAAGGACATTAAAGTGTATATTTGTATTATAGTTTTAGTATAAGCGCAATGCGATTTAATTAAGTACTAAGTACTTACATAGAATTCATCCATTTTAAGACTATCTAGTTCTAATAGAAGGCCGTGGAATACTTTATTAAGGTCTCAGCCTTTTTTACGCTAATGCTCAATTTTTTTACTTACCTATACGTCTATTGTAAATGAAATATTTCGCCATCGACTTTATATAATTTAATAGATTTTTCTAAGAGCGTGTATATAGTTTGTATATAAATATTCTGTGTAAAACTAGACTATAATCTTCCTATCATTGTAGTTTTTAAAAAGAACTATGTACTTGCAGGTAACTTAATATATTTTTGCATTGTTAACTGCAACATACTTACAAGTAAAATGATTGACATTTCACCAAAGAACATGTAACAGTTATATTTTGCCATTTTATTATTCTGTCTGATTGTAACTATTTGACTTTGTCATTAAAATTCACCCCCGTTCTCCATTACATCTTTGATCATTAGATCAAAATAATTGAAAAACTTGAACACTCAAAATAAAACACGAAATTAAATTAGTATTAGTGCCAAAAGCGCGAAAATAATTTTAATACTTTAAGTTATCCTAATGAAATATTCGTATATTAGTAAATCATTGTTCCTAATGAATAATTGGAAAGTAAGTGCGTATGTGCACCAACTTAATTCTAATGTTAATTAGATTAGAATGAACTGTGTACATTATCCCTATGCTAGAACAAATGGTGCTTCACATCGTAGAGTAGTAGTCGCTCACGTCAGTCGCGTTGAGAACTGACCGACTATTTACTACATGTAATTTTAATTCACCGAGTTTACTAGTTAATATTTTATATTCCAATTTCAAATAATTATGATTCTCCTATTCGAAAAGGCTGAGATTTGTAATGTGACGATTGGCAAGCGTAATTATAGGTCCTGGTATACTTAATGTGTAAGTGTGTCAGTCTTAGAAACTGAGAAGGTATAAATTATACATAATGTAGAACTAAGCAGCAGCTCTTTCTATATTTAATATTCTTGCAATAAAATTTTATATGCATTCACCTGTAAACTGATGATCTGTATATTTTATACCAAGCATTTACTTGCGAAACTGATAATTTTGTAACAAGTTCAATTTTAATATAATGATTAATTACTGCTAAAATGTTTAGGGAGATTGTATACTTTACCGTCATTTATATGTGTGTTAATGATATTATGATAATTATATTTTCATACCTTTATTGCAGCTTAAATGAATGAACTTATGCATTAACATAATATTGCTTAGTGGTTAAAATGCCTTTTGATAGGGTTCAAAAATATTTTTAACTTAATCTGAAACACACATGTAAGTAATTGTTTTAGTGCCTGAAGTTTGTTTAACAATGATCTGTCTTTTGTTGTAAATTAATCAATTAATAGTTTATTTCCATATAATTTTATCAGAGTCTATTTCTCAATCTTGTTATTGTTATTGGAATTTATAAAGTTTAAGCATCAATATATGAAGCTTAATGTTTAAACTGTTACAGATTTTTGTCAATGTTTTGTTTTGTGCTCCTTGATTTAGTATAGGATACTTACATAAAATATAATTTATTTTTTCTTGTAATTTTATCAGATTTGTGATTGTATTTTATAACTATTCAAACACCTTCTGTTTTGAATCACTAGACTGAACGCACAAATACAGCACCAATATAATATGGATTATTACTAGAATAATCATCAAATAAATACCTACATAGGTAATACAGCTATCTATTTTCCTAATACCTCAAAAATATAGTACAATCACAATTTTTGCCTTTGTGACATTTTTAATTATTTATATTCAGTTATTTTTTGCAGGACTGTTAACTTTTTATTTCATGTAAATATGTAAATTCGTTTTATTGCTCGCCACATCATTACGATTGATTTTTTAATACGATCACCATCCGATCGTGTATTTTGTATAAAAGTTAACTACTTATAGCATAAGATAGAATGTTCTTACGTAATTTATATACATATTAAGTACAATATGTCACTTATGGTACATCAAAATAAGCAATATATATTATAATTATTGTATTTTATAACTTCCGCAACATACAATAATTGCAAGTGCGGAAAAGTACCTTGAAATGAGGTATTAATCTAATATGCCAGAAATACCTATAATCACTATAAAGGCCTGTAATTTTGTACACTTTGATCGACGGTTAATATTTTACAATACCAAATCGATTAAAAGAAAAAGTAAAATTTACATTGTAGTTTTATTCCTTTTAACGTGCCTATTACTCATCAATCTGCATACATAAATGTGTAGCCAGTATACAGCATACTTAAAGCTTACTTCTATCTTACTACAGCACAATCTGGAATCTGATAGTTATCGTCATCAGCCCATATATGTTCCCACTGCTGGGACACAGGCCTCCTATGAGGGATCAGGCCATAATCCACCACGCTGGCCAAGTGCGGGTTGGCAGATGTCACATGTCGTCGAACTTTTGATTCTTGGACATGCCGGTTTCCTCACGATGTTTTCCTTCACCGTTTTAAGCAGTGGTGATGTTATTCACTATCACAATCTGATAGTTATGCCAGTATCGATTTATGTTTTAATAAAGTTGAAAAGTACATCAATTGATTATCAGACAGCTTACCATGGATATAAAAGCGAAAGTAGCTCTGTCTGTCTGCCTCTTCATCACGTCCAAACCTCAAATCAATTTGGGTGAAATACAGAATAAGATAAAATAGCTTGAGACCTGAGCAAGGATATAGAAATGGCTTTAAACCCTTGGGAACGGAAATTAAGCGGGTTTTGTTATTAATTCACGGGCGGAAAGCTAGTAATCTATCAAATAAATCACGACCGCGATTTGGTACAAGTATATAAGTAACATAAAGTACTTTCCTTATCTACAATATGGCGGTTGTTTTATTTCATCTATGGAATAAAATATTTAATACTAGCTGCACCCCACGGTTTCACCCGCGTAATTCCATATCCCGTAAGAATATCGGGATAGAAACTTGCCTATATGTTATTCCAGTTGTCCAGTAATCTACGTACTAAATTTCATTGCAATCTGTTCTGTAGTTTTTTGCGTGAAAGAGCAACAAACGCACACACATCCTTACAAACTTTCGCATTTATAATATTATGATATTAATATAATATAATATAGTAGGATAGTAGGATTAGTAGGATCATATACTAATTTAAATATTTCTGAAAATTTAAAAAATGCTTCTTTTTTCACGTAATATAATAACATACACAAGGCCATATTGTGAACTCTCAACATATTATATATTATTGTGTATCCTAGTCTGTATGTTAGTATATAATCTATGGTCTATGCTGTCAAGTCTCAACTAAACGAACAAACAATGTTACTGAATATTGGGATGTGGAGTCTGGGCATAATCTGAGGTTGCGCTTGTTGGTGGACAGTTTCTTCATTGTCAGAAGTGTTGAATGTGTTTCTATAGGTTACATACCTATGTACATTACCAAAATTATATGAAGGAAGGTAAAAATAAAATAAAAAGTATACAACATGTTAAATAGCTATAATATTTTTTCTTCAAATATATTACTATCCATATAGTCCACATCATCATTTGTATTAACATAAGAACTAAAAAAATTACCATCCCTAGATTCATAGTCATAATTATTAATACATGAACAATAACATACACTCATCCCACAACCCCTACATTTCTTTCCATGCTTACTTGTGATACTCTCATCAAAATCACAAGAGATAAAGTTACCAATTGCATGTTTATTTTCTATAATATCACTATCAAGTATATGAGTCAATATATAATCATCAACATCCTTGAAAGTACTGAGGTAGTTAAAAACTTGTTTTTGTTTTTTGCTTAGTAATTTTTCTAGCATAAAAACTAAATGATGATGGTAACATTGAAAGCTTATTCTATCCCCACTTATATTCTTCAAATTCATCCAAGCCATTATGCAACTCATGGGAGTAATTGTTTCTCCACTAAACATTGCCGGATTACTAAGGATACCACTAGCCGACATAACTCCATCACATTTAAGAACTTCGTACAATTGTTCAGCTTCATCCAATGTTTTAACTCCACCATTAGCTATTATTGGTATGCTAAGGGTGCTCAAAACAGTTTTCATAGACTCTACATGAATAGGCTCACTGTTTTTCTGAGTGGGAGTCCGACCATGAACAGTGAGAAAATCTACTCCACATTTCTCCATTTGTTGGCACATCGTTATTGTTTTTTTTAATTCACTCATTATCCTAATTTTAACAGAAACGGTAAAGTCATGTGGAAGACTATTCTTGACACATCTTACTAGGTCGTGAATTATTTCCGGCTTAGATAGTAATGAACTGCCATATCCATCTTTTATAGCCCATCTTTGAGGACAACCACAGTTCAAATCAACACCATCTGCATATTGATAAACTAATTTAGAAGCATCTACGAAATCGTTGACATTATTGGCCGCAAATTGCACTATCAATGGAGTATCATCAAATGTAGTTACAAATTCATTAGATCTTGCCTTTGAATTTTGACAAAAAGAGTTTGCCAAAATCATTGGGGTAAAAGTTAAATCGACGTCGTACCTGAAATTGAACAAGACGTAATACAATGTCTAGAAAAACAGAATATTTTACATATTAGTAAGAATTTTAAAATAATAATACTAACATTTTTACGAGGTTTCTAAATTGCACTTTACTATACCTAACCATTGGGGCACAAACTTTAAGGTAAGTTTCCCTATTTTTTGCACAAGCAAATAGTTCTAAAATATTAGTTTTATCCTTCATTTTATAATATACAAGTATCACTGTTGTATTGATTTATTATATACTAAATGCTTATATTTAAAAAAAATAATAATATCTAGACCACATTGTTATTTTGATATTAATTGACAGTTGACATTTGACACTTGACGTTGACAATTATGAATTACAATAGACGTTAACCATTTAATTTGGAAGGAAATTGAAACTCTAATACTACATTTTGTAGAACTAATTGTTGAGTTGAGTTGAGTAGAACTAATTTATCTATACTAACTAATTTTATCAAAAATATTTTTTTTTTGATCCGTCTAATTAGTAATATCTAAAACTATCAATGACCAATAAACTGAAAGCCATATTGCGAAAAGTCAAAGATAATATAATTTATACTAGGTAAAGCTATTGGTAGTTGCTATTTAACAATGTAACAATAACAAAATAATAACAATGTCATCAGAGAGTTAGGGATAATATTACGAAATGTCAGTTATCAAATGTCACGTCACACGTGTTAACTTATTTTTATGCAAGTGTACAGTACACACTTGTGTTTATTCGCTTTAATTTAAAACTATTCATTTAACTTGTTAACCCTTCGTAGAAAATCCAAATTTGTGTTTTAAAAACCTGCTAAGTCAATATATACAGCTGTATAACCATTAACAGTGCATTTATCGTTTCCGCGAGTTCTGCAATATGACTGAGAATGTTGTGGATATAGGTTTTTTAGACGAGAAAGAATCTTGGCTTTTACACCCAAGGTTTTTTCCAAGTAAAGTCGGAGGCAAACCAGCATGGCTAGACTTAAGAAATATTCCTGCCCCCTCTGAACTTACTTGCAATCAATGCAATGAAGTTATGATATTTTTATGTCAAGTAGGTAAAAGCCAACTTATTTATAGTCCTACACAGGTGTATGTTATTCCTTATGTTGAATATATTTGAGCAGGTTTATGCACCATATGAGGAAAAAGAAGACAGTTTTCATAGAACTATTTTTATTTTTGTGTGTAAAAATGGAGAATGTTGCCGCCCAAATTCTGCAAATAACTTCAAGGTGTTCCGTAGTCAGCTACCACGGAAGAACGATTTCTATTCGTTTGAACCTTATAAGGAAGACCAAAATGAGGTACAATGTTAAGATGTTGTTAAAAGTACATATAATATTTTTTTATAAAAATCAATTTGTATTCTATTTAAATATTCTTGCTTTTTAGACATTTCCTATGGATAAATGGCCAAAATTATGTAATGTTTGTGGTGTCAAGGCACCTTCTCATTGCGCAAAATGTAAGAAAGAATTTTACTGTAGTAGAAAGCATCAAATAATACACTGGCAAAAAGGACACAAGGAATTGTGTTGTAACTCAAATGAGGTAATACATATTGTTTTATAATTAATAACAACTTAAATGTATATAATTTATCCATATAATTAACACAGCAATAATATTCTATTGTTTTCAGACAGATAATAGTAACTTCATAGTTACAGAAGCTGCAAAATCATTACTTTTTAAAGAATGGGAACTGATTGTGGATGAAGAAGATCAAGTATGTTATAATTTTAATTGTTAAAATTAGAATGACTAGTACAGTTGAGTTGTACAGATAAAAACTGATGGAACTTTAAAAAAAAATTTGTTCAGGTTATTATGGGTATTTGACTTAAATCATAATATGAAAGTTTTATTTCTATACTGTCTAATAAATGTATAAAATTATATGATAGTACAAATATCTAAACAAAAATGTTTATATGTGTCTATAACCAACAAAATTAACTTACTTTTCTTGTTATTTTCATTAGGAAAAAGTTAAACATGTAGATGAAAATCAGGAGATGGAAAAATTAAAACATTTAATAAAAGAGAAAAAAGCTGGCACTATGAGTGACATTAATGAGAGTGAATTGGAAGAATACACTGGGAAAATCCCAGATGACAAAGTTTTCAACAAATTTAGTAAAAGAATAGCACGACACCCAGATCAAGTATTACGCTATGATAGAGGTGGTGTTCCCTTATGGATAACAGCTCAAGCAGATAATATTGACATCCCTAAATGCTCATACTGTAATGAACCAAGACAATTTGAGTTTCAGGTAATATGCATAAATGAATGGCTAAGACAAGTAATGATTATTTGTTTTAATGAATGTTCACTTTGATTTTAGATTATGCCACAGCTTCTGAATTTTATCAACATTGGCATTGAGATCAATAGCATTGATTGGGGCATATTAGCTATATATACATGCAATAAAAGCTGCAATAAAGGACCTGCATATAAAGAAGAAATGCTAATTAAACAAGATTTAAGTAATTAGCTATTTATTATAACTACTTCTAAGTTTATATAAATTATTATACACATGCTTTAGTTTTATTTCTTTTTTCCATAGTCTTCTGATAAGTATGTCAATAGATCATTAAGTCCACTAAATTCAGTTCTTGATTGTGGTGGATTATTCTTTGGTAAA
Source organism: Zerene cesonia (assembly GCF_012273895.1). NCBI lineage: Eukaryota > Metazoa > Arthropoda > Insecta > Lepidoptera > Pieridae > Zerene > Zerene cesonia. The sequence continues at coordinate 5,670,961 of NC_052114.1, forward strand.
ACAGGCAGCAAGTTCCCCATTTTAATTCTAAACTCCTTGAGCTGCAAAGCATTCAACATCATAAAAGCAAAAACATAGCAAAATCATAAAAACAAGAAATGAATAAAAGATCTCAGTATGGAGCAATAACTCCTAGGAAATGAGTCAAGATAACCTTTCTAATATATGGAATTATTAATATAATTATCTTATGTATTTATGTTATCATATTTGACCATCAAATATAAGAAGAAAAATGAATTAACTCACATCTCTTGCACCTGATAATTTCCATATTCCGTAACACAAACAGGAGGTACCAGCTAATGCATAAAGTGTGCCCCAACCAAGAGCTCTCAAAGCAAGTATAGCTCCTGCATCAGCTAATTCCACACCACCCTGTAAACCTTAATTAAATATATGCATGTCGAATTTAGTAAATTAAAGAACAATAAAAAGCTTATGTTTCATCAGATATGAACTAAATTAAATCAATTGGATTGAAAAAGATTTAACCGACAGAAGAAATTAGTGTCGCAAAATTGTGATGGAACATAAAGGTATTTGGCTGTTCAATTGTGTTATATTGAGGTGAAGATTGTAAAAAATAACTATAGAATATTTTTACATATTTCGAATTACAATTAATTACAGGGGTCAGATTGTTAAGTGTCGACTGTATTATCGATAAAAACGGCCCATCACCGTAACATAAATGAACACATAAATTATATGAACCTTTGTTGAAATATTTTGGATCTGATTTCCTTGCTGCAGATAATGTAGCTCCAAAGCCCACAAATGCTGATATTCCAGCTACAGAGGCCAAAAATGCACCGGCTAAAATTTAAATAATTATTTCCATAGTACCTTACAATAGCTTTTACTAAATATCATATTTAAAAAAAATAACCTTTAATACGCTGTAATCGTTCTTGATCTGCCATTAAAATATCTGTGAAGTACCTACTGAAATTTGCAGTCGATAGCAATTTGTAAAAAAACTAAAAAATATGTATAAATTTACAACAATGTCTTTATTTATTTATTTTATTTGTAATATACTTTTCCCGATATTTCATGTCTTTCAAAGGTTTAGATGTCATTGACGCTGTCAAATTTCAATTTTCAAGCACAGATTGAGACATAGATTATACACTTATATATTGAGAAGTCAGAACTAGTTACTTGTCAAAGTATACTAGCTGCACGTCCCGGCTCCGACGGGTATTCTTTTATAATAATTAAAATAATATATCTCATCTTAGAAATTAAAAACTTTTTAACGGATTTTAAACGCGATTTATTCATTATATTATTAACCCGACGTTTCGAACACTATGTAATATGTATGTAATAAAATGAATAAATTGCGTTTAAAATCCGTTAAAAAGTTTTTAATTTCTAAATGTATAATACTCGCGCGAAATCAAACACAAGAAAATACTATATCTCATCATTTAAATTGGATCAAACTGCACATGGTGTGCAAATTTCATTAAAATTGGTTGAGTAGTTTAAGAGCATATCGCGGACAAACAACGTGACACGAATTTTATATATATTTATATTAGTACTTACTCCGTAGTATCAATCACAGCTTACGAACTAGTTACTCTGTAAAAAAAAAGTGAACAGTAGTTACAAAGTTATACAGCTAAGATAGAGTGACATACTACGTTATAGCTGGTCTCCACCACTCGGCCATACCTACAGCGACAAGTGCCTTCAAATTCGATTTATTAATTTTTTTCGGACATATTATACAACCCTACCGCTATAGATATCGCGGCACTCTGTGTCACAAAGCAACAGAGTTACGCGTAGAAGAAATCGGCAAAACTCGTGGGAATATCTCGTTAGCGAGATATTCCTACACTGAACACGTATGCAAGCTAAGTTGAACTTAGTTGCTTCGCAGAAAGATTGGCTATTTCTATGATTGGTAACGGGAAATGATGTTTCTGTACTTGTACTTATTGTTCTGTGGTTATAGCTACAAGATCTCAAGAATAATATCATAGATTAAGCATTAAATAGCTATTGTTCAAAATATAAATCACTAAATAATAAATATCAATTGCTACCGTAGAATAACGTGAATTAACGTTGATGGACCCATTTACCTTCTTTCATGACAACATTATAAGGCTACTACTCACTGGGTTAAGGGCAGCCACCCAGCGCTATAGTAGATCTTTAAGCAAAGCAAATATATACCCAAATTTTTCATTTGAAATGACCTTTTTAACAAAATTGAGAGTCAATTTTTTAATAAGTGACAAATTTATGCAATCTGTAAGTATATAATATATTTTACTAGCTGACCAGGCAAACGTTCTTCTGCCTTTCTCTTATCATTTAGGGGTATGAAAAATAGATGTTGATCGATTCTCAGATATACCTGCCCGACAAGCACACAAAATTTCGTGAGAATCGATCCAGCCGTTTAGGAGTATGGTAACTAACATTGTGACACGAGAATTTTATATATATAGAGAAGAGATAAACACATTAATTATTTTATTTACTTATAGTCATTTTACGTCTAAACTAACTTAAATCGGTTCAAAACTCACGGCATTACCGAGCAAAACAATAAAGCATATAAATTGAGAACCTCCGATTTTGGGAACATCGGTTAATCTGTTCACTACATATACATTAACTAACTGCACGCTCCGTTTCCGCCCGGATAGTATTAATCGTAAGTGAAATAATAAAATTATAAACTATCCTATCTTTTAAGTTGGATCAAACTACATACGGTGTGCAATTTGATTAAAATCAGTTAAGCAGTTCAGTGCGGACAAATAGTTTATATATTAAGATAAGATTAATTCTGACCCTTGAATCAATGCTTTCAATATTTGCGAATTGAAAGTATAGTGAAAGTTTATTATGTATTACGTCAAAAATTCAAACAAATTTCCAAATAAAGACTTCATAACAAACATTAAACGGGAGTCCTAAAAATGAAAAACAGTTTTTAGGTTGTATAAAATTATATAATATTATACTGTGTAATGGGTGAGACGTAGCTGCACTATGATAATATTAATATAATATGGAGTCGGTAAAGTCATTAATTAATATTATTATTAATTTAAAAAGGAACTGGCTCAATGGCACTAGTATCAAATAAACTGCAACTTATACATTATAATATAAACTTTTATAATGAAAACAGCAAAAACTTTTAGACTATTACGTATTTCATTTCGGAATATGTATATATAGTTATATAAAACTATGTTTGTTTTTAAGCTACACAGACCAACATTTACTGATTAACCTTCAAGCAAATTGTTTACAAATTAACGCAGGGAAGGTCCTTGATATTTTAATAAATGCACCTTACTTCGAGTAGTCGATAATATAACAATTTGCTACGTTATTTCAAAATACTGTTATGTAAATTTGCAAATTATGAGAACAACTTGTTATATACTGTAAAGGGTTCAGCAAATGATATGTCAGTTAACACTTTTATCTTGAAATATCAACAATAAATCATTTGTCAAACATACCCGGATATTTTATGCTACAATTAATACTTAAAATTATAATTAAATATCCTTTAAAGATAGAGACACAACAAGAGGTTGAAATTGACCAGTAAAGGATTATAGAAAATTAAATGCTGAAAGTTGTAAATTGAACACAATGGCGTCATATAATTTGTTTTATCAATTAAATATGGGAGACATTGTTAAGGTGGGATAAGTATATCACTAGGTAATATAAGCTATAGGGGAACATATGTACAATTAATATAATAATCTTGTCATATACTGTAATGGAGATAGTATTGAAATTTGGCTGTGGCGGCTATGTGTATTTTGGAGAACCGTGCTTATTTCACTTAAAAATGTTAACCAATGGACAAGTTTCAATAATATTTTCAAAAGCGGTGGTTAACATTAGTAATTATATATGTTAAATTGTTGATATATAGTGTCGTCATTCTTAAAAGACAACTAACTTAATAATTACTCAAAATTAGAATACCAATCACACATACACTCATACGCTATTACATACGCCATTCCAAAATACGATCATATTCATTAAATAACAAAAGAATAAATAAAACTTTAAGCATATTATGTAAGCTTACAGCCAATTATCAAAAAGTTTTCAATGGATAACATAGGTTGTTAATCTAAAGATTCTATTTCTATGACATATTAATTATTTACATGTAAGGCGTAAGTTTGATATTATATTAAGAATACAATTAATCTTCCAAAGGAATTATGATAAAACAATATTTTAGTATTAAATATTTGAAATAAGGATGGTTACACTCAAACGAACATCTCGCAATATAAGTTTTTTTAACCGTTATTGATTTAAATATCTCTTACGATCATCGCGTACATGCGCATGTATCATTTACGAAACCACTGTTTACATTTAGAAATCCATTTGATTTCCATATAACAAAAGATCGTTACCCTACTATAAATAAAAAAAAACAGTTCTATATAAGTATACATCGTTTTCTATCGTCTAAAATATATTTGTCACGGAAAGGAACATAACATCGTTTATTACTAAACTCGCATCCATTAAAGCGGCACTGGAAGGCGATCCGCGCACTGAAATACAATTATTCTATAAGGCATGCGATACACTGGGGTAAGGTGTGAGGTGTGAGGGTGCACGCACACTACGCCTCGACGTTCGGCGGCGCGGGGGGCGCGGGAGGGGCGGGGGCGCCGTGGCGGGCGAGCACGGCGGCGGGCTCCGCGTCGAAGCACTCGAAGTTGGTGTCGAGGAAGAGCTCCTGCAGGAAGCGGCGCGCGCACAGCATGTACGTGTCGCGCGCGAGCACCGCGCACACGTCCGAGTACACGCACGCGCTGCGGAACACGTCCGGGTGCCGCTGCTTCAGGGACAACAGCGCCGACCGCGTCTGCGCGCGTTTATTATATCCGGTTATTTTATTACGTCGCGGCCCGTGAGCGCTTACGCGTAATTATTTGCAGCGAAGACACAATATGTAAGATATATTTAAAAAAAAATGTAAAGTATTATAAAAATCTAAAAACTCTAAAATTTTGACCTTTGAACCCGAATTAAAGCAAAGTGAGATCGATTTTGATACATTATTTGTAATTTAGTTGACCGGCCTATAGGGTACGGCTTTTCTTTTATTTTTTGAAAAAGAGTTCTATCTAGGACCCACAAAAAATCCACAAGAAATATGCTTATAATGCCTTAACATTGATACAATAGTTCGAATATTTTACATCGGATATATATTTGCTCAATTATCTTAATTTTAATCACATTGATTAAACTTGAATAAAAATTATGATTTATGGGTATCGAACATAAAACATCTTATAATTTGTATAAACGTATTTTCATAGAACGCTTTTAAGCATTAAATGTTCAGCGTATGTTTAATTATCTCATTTGTGCTTAAAATAAAAAATGGTATAAACTACGGTATATAAATGTTTTTACAAACCTGTTTTAAATGTATGGGGTTCGACATAAAAAGTACGTTGTGTAACAGTTGAGCCTGCGGCGTCGGCTCGAGCGAGGGGGGGCTGGTGCGGTCTTCCGTCGCGCTCACTCCTTCCATATCTTCATACAGACAAAATGTGATTATTTATAAATACATTCAAAATTAACATAAGTCATAAAATGTGTAACGAGTAACAGAGTCTAATAGTCTATACATTCGTTCGACGAAGACGTTTAGATAGATCAATCGTGCGGGGCAAGGGGCGAGAAACAGGAAGAGCTAGCTAGGGTCTAAGTAGTCACCTCCAGCAGTAAAGCATACTGAGCGTGGGTGGAGGCGGCTCGCATATAGAATGCATAATCGAACAGGCATCTTACAAATTCGAGCATAGTTGAGCTATAGACATATATTTAATTTTGGAATGTAAATTCTCTGCTACGAGTGTGCGCTAAAGCGTAATCGGTCGGTTATAAATCCCACTAGGAAACGAACCTGCAAAAAATGCTTCGCGCAGTTCATGAGAAGACGGCGGTCTAGTTCGAACGCAGGCCAGACAATCCCTCGCCGCGTGCCTCCACTTGCTCGGCTTACTCTCCACCCGGCTCAACGTGCCCACTAACGTGCTGCCCACCGCAGTGCTAGAGCTCACATCCTTAACCAGCCCCGCCTCCGCACATTCTGTGTCCTTAACGATAATGTGATTTTTGTCAGCTGTGATATTCGTTTTTGCGTGTTCTTCGGCGGTTTTCTCTTCGATGATTTTGGCCGTTTCCATTGCGTCGTTGAGCGCCGGTTTCGTGATTGTTAGAGGCAGCGGTCGATGCGCAACAGTTGTAGCTGGGATATCTGTTATATTCATTGTTTTTTGTTAATATTAGATAAAAGATGATACAAGTTAATAAAATAAATTAATGTTTTAATTTAGGGCATACAAAACGTTTCATTTAGGGTCGATTTGACCAATAACAACTCAAAGCGTTCAGGACAACTAATGATACGTAAACGAGTTCACATGTCATGCTCTAACTCTAAATGAGTTTACCTTTAAACCGAGTAAGAAGCCTATTTGAGTATTATTAATAAATAATAATACAGAAATACCTTTATTGGCTATATTCTGACTGTCAGGTGTGGCGCGGGACTTGTTGTCGGCGCTCGCGATACTCGAGTCCAGGAATGACGGTACTCGTGTTCGACTAGGAACTATTTTATCGCCATTTACATTTTCAGCCTTTATATCCTCGCTGCAATAAAATCATAATTTGGATTATTATAGCATAAAACCTCTGCTTTGCTTTCCCTTACTTTATAAACGAAATAAGGAAGTACATTTCTAGAAAAACTTTGTTCTATGAAAACAGAATTTCCTGTATGGGATACTAGCTGCGCCCCGCCGATTCACCCGCGAAAGTCCGTATCGCGTATGAATATCGGGATAAAAAGTTCCCTATATGTTATTCCAGTGTTCCAACTGAGTACGTACCAAATTTCATTTCAATGGTTTCAGTAGTTTTTGCGTGAAAACGCATACACATCCTTACAAACTTTCGCATTTATAATATTAGTAGGAAGTAGGATAGGATTAGTAGGATTAATATAACGTTCGGGAAAATGAATAAAACACAAACGTTGGTGCACGCCACGCGCCCACGCGCGCCACGTGCCCCTGACGTTACGACAGTACAGAGTATAGACACGGCATAGACTCACTCGGGGAAGATATCAGCGAGGTGCAGCGGCAGGCACACGCCCATGTAGTGCGGCGGCGCGGCGCGGGGCGCGCGCGGCGCGGGGCGCACGGCCCGCCCCGCGCCCGCCGCGCCCGCGCGCTCCGTCTGCCACAGCGGCCGCCAGTCGTCCTCCACCAGGCTGTTGTTACATACGTATACATATTTAGTCAATTCTATTTGCATATGTCAAACGACTTCAAAAAAAGGAATTTCTTAGTTCCACTTTATTTTTGTACTAGACGCTCGTGCCGGCTCCACCCGGATATCAAGATGCCTGTTTAATGCCAAGGGAGCATTTAATCGGGTTAAAAGTATACTGTCACCCAAGTCAACTCTCAGCCCTGTCTGTATATCAAAATCCGTTCAGAAGTTTCAACGTGATTGACAACATCCCTACAATCAAAATTTCACAATTATAATATTAGTGTGATTAATGTTTGTTACATTAGAACTGTCGACTGGACGAAGCGAAAATTATTTTTTTACTATAAAGCACCGGCTTTCTACCGTTCGCTTCCATCGCAAATTTGATCCAGTTCTGTTATTATTTTGTTTGTTACGTCAAATGGCATTGTATAACATCTTACCTGAGTTTAGCCATTCGTTCTCTATGTGACTTAGATTTCTCCCGCATCGACGAGTAGGGTTTGCCACGCCGGCTAAAGTCCGGCAAAAGCCACACAAGTTCGTCAATATCGCTAGAACTCGTTGCTGCGCCCTCTGATACGTGCGGTCTGTAAATAAATCAACAAGTTTAACTCAATTGGAACAAGAAATGGCAATTAATTGCAATTAACCAATCCTAACCAATCCAAAAATTATTTAATGCGGGTAGCTTACCGTCGGTGTTTATTTAATGACTGTATTGTAGCATATCCGGACATATCCATTTGTGTTGGAGGAGAGCTCGCCGCGTCAGGTCCCGTAAAACCTGATGATGATCATGTTTCATAAATAACAATAATAATAATTTATTTCCCAATAAAACATATCGTAGGTTGCTTATTGTAGGCAAAATCTGCTCAACAACTAATATTTATGAAAACGAGACAATTCTTTTACACTTTTCTCTAAGTCGAACATTTAATAATTTATATATGTAATTATACAGCACACAGTAAAACACCAATAAAAAAAATATTGTACAACAAAGTACTTACTAGAAGTGGATATGCGTCTCTGCGTCTCGGCCAGACGCGGCCGATGCGGAACACTAGTTTTCATGCCATACAAACTCGAAGAACTGGGAATGGGGCTTAACGTTAACACGCGGTCCCTAAAATAAATAAAAATGTCCACCTGCATTCTCTGATACAATACAAATAAAAATTGAGACGAAAAAAGATCAATTAATAGAAAAAAAGTTATATAGTTACATAATCAGGATAATAAATATAGGAAGTGTTAAGAATTGAACATTTTACTTACGGAATAGCATATTTTCCTAAGAAGGAATCGCAACTACTAACACCGCTCGTGCTAGATTCACTTGTGTTCCTCACCCTCCCTTCGTGAGCTTGGTCAAGTGAGTTCATTCGTCCTAACAGTCTATTTTCCATTTGCATTTTATGTCCGGTTCGTTCGTATGTGGAACAGTCTCGAAGGATATCAACTGTCCTCGATTCAGTTAAGGATCTCTCGTGAGAACTAGAACAGCCTTGCGATGGAAGCGTGTGAGATTTCCTTTTGTCTGGTTCGCGTCTATCGAAACTAATTTTATGGTCTACGACATCTTGATTTTCTTCGATACAAATAGCGCCAATAGTCTTGTTCAACCTAGCCGATTCTGAGTGCACACTATCAGCGGTACTCTGATCTGTGTGATCTGAATGTTCGCTCAAATCGATATCCAATGCGTTGAATCTTCGATCAGGCGATGTAACGTAAAAGTGGGATTTCTCAGTGCTTTCAGTTCCTATTGCATAATTGTCCTCTGATATGATAGGAAACTGGTCATGTCTCGTATGTCGCACGCAAAACCAACCTGGAATGCGACCAATAATATGTAATACTTATCCGAAATAGTTATTAAAAAATTTTTAAATAACTAGTGAGCCAGCTATAATAAAATTATGTGTCCGTACCTAACTCTGCAAGCAAGTTAGCGCCATCGTATGTGCTACCGATTAGACCAAGAACGTAGAATGCAGTCGCTCGCACTGAATAAACTGGACAATATTTCGCTAGTCTCACAACATGTACTGGCACAGAATCTTCTAGAAAATTATTGCTTAAATTCATGACAAGTTGTAAGCCATGTG
>NC_052114.1:5680512-5734941 GCF_012273895.1 Zerene cesonia
CCTTGTCCCCCTCCCCGCCCACCCTCCGCGACTTTCGCCCCTCACTGACGTAACGTTGCCGTGCCGCCCGCCCCAGTGTGTGCCGCGCCGCGCTCCGATCCGACGGGCGTCACTCACTCGCTCGACTCGAATATAGTGCAAATCACTTGACGTTTCACTTTCTGATCTTCACACCGTATCGAACACAATTAGCAGGTGCATTACGACACTGTGCACGCGATCACGTTTAAGTACCGCTTAGGCTCTACATCGTCCATATTACCTTAACGCATAGATGTCTTTCCTTAATAACATCTCCTTAATAACGCTGAAAATTCGCCATACAGTTGTATATTATTGATTAAAAACATATTTAAGTAAACTTAGACTCTATTTTAGATTACTTAATGTCGTAATGTTTATTTGTTCTTAATATAAATAGATTTCATTTTATAATAGATACCCTTATGTAGCTATATTATGAATTTTAATAATTATTGAATTATGATCGAGTAACTACTTTATCCTGTAAAATTATCCCTAGAAAAGAAGTCAAAGCATCTAACTGCTCTCCTATTATATGAGGAGTTTATGTAATAATGGAAGTATTCATAGATAACTATACCTAAGCGTTGAACAAACCGCAATCATTATACATATTTATTAAATGTTTAATAGATATGATTAATTTCTTGAGTTGTACAGTCGTGATCGAGGCAACATTATAATGTGCAATTATATCAATCAGTTATAATAACCTAAAAATTTTTGGACTATATTTCGCACTTATGTTCCTATGGTAAGTTAAATGTGGCTGATTAGGAAAACGTAGTGTTACGACATTGCTTAATAGATATTAGAGCCATCATACTGTTTCAAATAAGCTTCCGAAAACGATCACTTGAAGAAAGACTCATTCTTGTAAAAGCCATCATTCGCAAACATTAGATGTCTTATATAGAAAATTATATTATAGATTCATTCTAGTTTCATTATACAATTGTTATTATATTAGATTACATATAGATTTAACTTCTTATCATTTAACAACACCATAGTTTTCAAGACTTGAATGTTAGTTTTAGCATGACAGCAAAATATTTAGAGATATTTTAATCTTTTATTAGCTGAATTATACTTCATCATATTAGATAAGATGCAACAACTTTATTTTAGATTACTGAATATTAAAATTGCGTCTATAAATTTGTATTCGCATCTGAAGGGCTTGCCTACTTTGCCTGCAATTCCGTTCGCATGAGTGTCTTAAAACGTTTGCTCGGACCATGACCTCAAAACTCATGTATACGTACATATTCATAAATACTATCAAACAGAAAGCTTCCAATTTTAATGTATCTAAATGTATATTTTACTCTTTAAATAATATATTATTTAGTAAGGTCACATAAAATATAATCTTTATTAATAGTTGGTACAATGGCTTACTCGATACCAGTACTCTGGTTTTATTTCATTAGATATAATTGAATATTTTTGATTGCATTCCTCTGAAGAATATATGAAGAATATGACTTGATGGAACCTAGATATGAATCACGGACGTAGGGCATGCGCACCTCCGAAAAGCGTGTACATGTTTCCTTTACACTAAAACTGGAAATAACTGATCAGATCGAGAAAAATATTATTTATAATATATTGATTTGACACTGCAAATTTTTCTTAACCTAAATTTGAATATAATCGTAGTAAGGAGATCTAAACAAATCATATTCTAATTTATATAGATATATAAACTTACTGGTGATAAAAAAAATGTATTAGACCAACGATTATTAACATTAGTATTGCTATTTAAAGTATTTTATAATCACTTTATTTTCCTCTATATTTTTTTTTTCTTACTCAATTTGGTCTATCCTTTGTACGAGTGGATATCTTTTGGATGGAAGAATATTTGTGATGTTTTATATTTATTTATCAGTTTATAATTTTCGCTTCGGACTTTTTCGAATTCAAGTGCATATCCTATATAAAAACCAAACACACAATAATCTCGGGCCTTAGAGTTATTAAATAATAAAGGCTCATTTGAAATTCTAATATAAATAAAAAAACTCTAAATATTATTTTCTTCTTCTAGTTTATACTTCCTTGTGTAATATGAACCCCCATTTCATTTCCCCCGGGGGTATGGGCGATGGATACTGATTCCTTACTATTGCGGTAAGACAGTATATACCTTTTTAATCCAATTAAATTACATACGATTTAAATACTAAGAAAATATGAGTTTTATTGTCTATAACCAATATTTTCTTTATGCTTCGTCGATAGAATAACATAAATTACCTTTATCTAAACAGCAAAAAAATCTCGAAATCGCGTAAAGTCTGTAATGGACCTCCGACGCCTCTCTAAATGGTTATGGGCGGTGGTAGCGCTTACAGTCAGGCGTCCCACCAGCTCCATTGCCGACTGTGAAATAAAAAAAAAAAATGTAGCTTCACTTTCAGTTTTTGGTCTAATTTGACCGGACTATATATTGTACTTATATTATGTATTTAAGGTTATTAACATTTTTTTTAAATTCATTAAATTGCCACCGTTCAATTGAAATATATTTTAAATTATGCACTATGTAAATAAGCTGTTACAAATGCTCTCGTGTATAAAGCAAAATAACGTAGTTTCGTTGGGAATTTTGAATAAAATACACAAAAAAAAGTTTAAAACGTTATTGTTATTTTCGTGTAAACAAATTTTAGCATTAAAATTTACCAATTGAATTTAATTTGTCTAAATTTGACTGCGTAATTCACGTACATTAAAGTGTTAATAACAATCTGTTGTTGTGTGATTTTAACACAAGTATCAATTATATACCTTCAATGCAAAATCAGCCAATATAGAGACATTTAGATGAGCTTTCCAGATGTGAATTTATTCGTATTTTTTTTTTAATGAGCGATAGAAGAAATACAAATTATACCAATGAGAAAGCATACACATATGATGTTTAATTTATTTTTAATTGAAGCGAAAAGGGCGTGTATAAATATAGTAACTGTTTTTACCTCACGATATTACGTAACACGAGAAAAAAAAATTAGATCAGCAAGTTGTTTTAATGTTTTAAGCGGTTTTATTGTAGACTGTGACCATAGTTTATGGGGGAAGTATAACCTAATTCAGGAAAATAAATGTGAATGTTGCTGTTTTATTTATAACCCAGTCACGTTGAAATTAATGAGACTAAATTACAACTTTAGGTGAATTGTTGTCGGTTGATGTTGACGATCATTGATGCAAAATTTTTGATCAAGCCTAATTTATAAACTAACGGACCTATTTGTATCACTAGCGGTCCATTTGTTAAGTGCAGTAGTTAGTCAGTAGTGTTTAGTGCGTTCAAATAAACAACCTCTTGATCTTTATACTAGTAAAAAGTAATGTTAAGACGTATACGAAATAATAATAACTGATTATTATTTTAATTACTACTATAAGGAATTTATTAAATATATACTATGTCGGCACAGCCAACATGCTAAAATTCTTAAAGTTAAACGAAGTGAATCTCTAGCATATCAATTATAATTTAGCAATATGTTATAATTGATACGCGAGTATGCCTATAGGTCTTTTTGTAAATTAAATCTTGTTTCTGCAACAGATTTCCTACCCCACAGGAAAATTCAGTAGGATATGGTATTAAGTAGCTAAAGTAAACATATCTAGCTTAATATAAAAAATCGTACGGCATATACAGTCCAAAAGAGTTTAGAAGCGGTGGAATTAGCATAGGCTCCCCATTGTAGTATACAAAAAGAAAGAGAACAATTAAAAATTTACAAAATAGAAGAAAATTAAAATAGGGTGGATAGTAAGCCATTTGAGTCGTCAGAAACATCATCAAATTTGCTGAGGTCACATATAAACCTTGTTGCAAATTTTTAATTTTTTAAATTTGTTTAACTGTTTCTCAGTAAGGTCTTAGTAGATTGCATTATCATACTCGATGAAGGGAAGAACAAAAGATTGTAATAACAAAATTATCGCATAAAATAGCACATATGTCTTATTATTGCCTTAAAAATCTTATGACTGACAACTTTAATTAGCGGGCTTGTTCGAGAGATATACCAAATTTCATTCAGATATTTTCCATATTTATTCTATAGATTTTATTTTAGGAAACAATAAGTGATTTAAAATGCAGATTGTATAGAAGAAACTGAGGATAATATACATACTTGTAAGGAGTAATTTATTTTAATCAAATATAACTCCCTACTAGATTACCTTCGAGATAGTTTAAGAGTCGATGCAGAGGGTATAGGATAGTGTCATCCCGAAAATTCCACGGAAGCAGGGGAACTGATTATTTTCCCTTGTTATTTGAATATAAAATATTCATGTACACCTGTATTTATCAATTTCTTAAGATTATAAATACATACAATTTTTAGTGCATTCAGCCTTACTAAATTCCTAGTGCAATTAAACTTGGGGTAAGTATGTATTTGTCCTTTAGTATAAAATTGTGGTACAGAAAACGGAAACAAACTTTATCCAAATGTAAATTAAGTTGATGATAATAATTATTGTTATTTCATGTTACCTTAATTAACCTCATCGTATTTAATCATGATTCAAATGTAATGAACCGATTTTCCATTTACAAATGGGTAATTGCAATGACATATACGTAGTATAGCATAAACCATTTGTAAAATAATAAGTTACTTGGTCTATAATTTTAATAGTTCCTAAATGATTTCGCAAATTATAGTTTTATTATTTTATGCTTCAGTTCAAGAAAAGGGTGAACGAGTACCTTCTAGAGAAACGCGCTCCATTTTAGATTACCAGTTGGTGAGATCGTGGTCAAGGGCTTCCCTATTGACCATTAAAAAATGGTTAATGACGACATAGTTTTAATTTTATCACAATTCATGAATACTTTTAGCCATAGCAAAATAAGCGACGAAAAGAAACTGGCATAATAGAAGAACAATAAATACATCGTGATAATATACTTACTAAAATTTTCGTTTTCTTTTTTAAAGAACTACTAAAGATATAACTATATATAATATACATTATATATTATAGCAAACCATTGAAATTTACATGCCTGATATATCAGTTTAATATCTTACACATTAGGTATATGACACAATTTAAAAATACGTAATAAAATGAATATAATTTGAGTGGGGTATAAATGAATGAAAATCTAAATCAAAAAGAATGCTCACTCACTCACTGCATATGCTGACATTTTTTGATTATTTTTAACAGATTTAGCTCTTTACTTCCGGACATTAATCCCAAGCTAACCAGCCGACTGATGTTTATATCTCTAGATGTTTAGATGATTTGACAATATTGACCTACTTGCATCGAATATACATTGCGGTTCTTATTTAATTTACACGATTTTACTTGTAGTTACAAAGAATACGCTAGTATTATGTTTGATATGAAAAGTGTAGAAGAATTAAGATTTTCGTGGGCAGTAAAGGAAATATATCGCAAGTAACATTCTTTTGGATACGTTAGGATATATGTGTGGTGTGACCAGGCAAGATCAGGTCAAAGTGCTATCTATAAAATCTTAAAAAATATTATAAATAACAAATAACAACATATTCATATTATATGGATATCACTTTTTGATAAGCACACTTTTATATTACGTAGCATCACGACAGTACAACTGCTTTGTATGTTTTCCTTAGTATAAATGTCTTTGAAAATCTTTATATCTTATACCTTTAAACGAGCAATTCTTGTATATATATATATAATTGGAATCTCGGAATCGGCTCAAACGATTTTCATGGAATTTAGTATATAGGGGGTTTCGGGGGCGATAAATCGATCTAGCTAGGAATTTTTTGTAGAAAATGTCATATTCGTGTTTTATTCGTGTTTTTTTTTCCTGACATCTATTAGTGAATAATAATACTATTTTGCTGCGTAGATAGCTGGACAACTGAAATAACACATAGGCACTTTTTATACCGATATTCCTACGGGATACGGACTTACGCGGTTTCAACCGCGGGTCACAGCTAGTAATAATAAAATGACAAAAAATGTTTCGTTATTTAAAATTTTATAGGTTTATCTTCAAGTACTAATTAATGTCTTGTCGGTCTACGGAAAGAGTGGATATACTGTATAATAATTTCATAACTGCGTTTATTTCGAAAAGCGTTTAAAGCAGCAAATATCCTCTTGGTTCCTTCCAAGGCCTCGCTTTTCGCATTCCTCCAATATCTGCTCCTTGCAGTGTTTTCACGTAAGCCGCTTATTATTCTTTAGAACACTAACTATTCAAAGAGTTCGAAGGTCTGAATTTTTTTGCTTGCTTAAAAGAAGAAAACGTTTTGCTCATTTGAGATATCTTAATAAAGTGTCTAGTCTTTTTTTATATGTTTGCCCATGGTTTATTTACGATTAGATATGGTAAAGCGCTACGTCAGAATTCTCATTGAGAGGTGTTGTTCGTGTTATGAAGAGAGGGGGAAAAAGGGATAGAGGAAAACCTTTGAAGTGCTAGTCAGTGGTGCTGTGGGTTGAAAACGCGGGTTAAGGTACACCCAACCCGTAAGGGTGTACACCCTGTACACGTGTATGCCTTTTTTAAGTGGACTTGCAAGACGCACGCTGTAATGCTTATTCTATTTTTGAATTTTCCTCATTATATAAATTGCGACTCCATATTTAATAATATTCAATCTCAAATTTATAATATGAGCAACCAATTGAATTTTACCTTTTTGCTATTTTTCCGTTATAAAAAGATAACAACACGTTTTTATTTTTTAACAATATTTAAAATGGCCTGCTGGTCAAATTTATTAAAAGAGGTTTTATTCAACAATTAGCTGTTCTTTTAAATACGAATAACGAATTGAACTTTTTCTGTTCTGTAGGATTTTTTGTTGCAAAACTCGTGTTTCTCTGATTATTCGTCTTCTTTATAAAACGCAGTCCTTAAGCCAGCTAGCGAGAGAGTAAAAGGACTAAGTTAAGGTATCGAGAACTCACATACTCGTATATCTGTAGCTCATTTTCCTATTCTGCAGCTACTAAAAATGCGCAACAAGTTCACGACTTCGTAATTATTACGGATCTGCTCATGAGTATTGTGTGCTATTCGCACTATAAAAGTATGTACAGGTACTTATAAAATGATAGTACAAATAATAAAAAAAGTAAATATTAGGAATAGTGATTAATTTAATTGCATTGAAGAATCAAACAAAAGTGACGTATTGAATGTATAATAAAACTTTCTTTTATATCTTGTAAAAATAAGTTTGAAAAAACGGTAACCATTCGCAAAAACCACCAGAATGTTGATGTCTTATTATAAAATATATATCCAAACATCTAGTTATGTCAGTCATTAAGTTTCAGTGAAACTGAATATATTTCAACTGATGATATGGTTAACGTGTTCAATTTAATAACTCAATTTTTCACATAGGGTTATAGTTACGTAAATGAAAAATTAGGTTATAATTTCATATATAAGGTTTAATTCACGTTTGATATCAACGTTTTAACCACTCACGTTTTTGTATATATGTAGTTTTTTTATATGTGTGGAAGTTCAGATCTTATTTTGAACAATACGCAACTGCTCAATTCCATTACATAGTAAAACATTCAGGAAATTAGATGTTTAAGATATTTTTTCCATTAGTTAGTTAGTCAAAGATATGATAGGCCACCTATGTGTTGTCAGCCAGACATCTACCTGTAATGGTTTGATTATAACGATAAATATTTTTGTTACTCGACGTATTGACTGTGACTACTCATTATATTATTATTCACATCGATATTCAATAACATTACCTACTGGCAGTGACAAGTAGCGTACTCTGTTGCGAAGGAAATATATATATAATACAATCTGTTTAGAGATGTTGTTTTTAAAATAGACAATTTATGATTTTATTCGTAACATCTATAGAATAAATTGCATACTGGTGTTAATATTAGTACATGACCTGAAAATAGAATACAGTTTTATAATCTCATGTGGGTGTTTTCATTTTAGATATCGTGATGGTGAATGATTTTTAATTTTAACATTTTATAGGGTTTGTGTGACCTTTGTATGTTTTGTGTCTATTTTACTATTGTAATGCAAAATATTTTTAATAACAAGTTATCTGCTCGATACTTTAGCCTGAAATGAACCATTAAATCACTTGGTAGACCACAGAAAGCATCCAACAGTCATGGACCAAAATCGAATGTCTCGGGAAAAGTGCGCGCGCAGTACCCCTCCCCACACCGCGCCGCACCTCACCGAGAACTCATTGATGATCTCCTTAATCTCATCACATATTACAATTATTATAACTGAAAGATCTCGCATACCCTAATTTAATTTATTGATTAAGAATTTGTACATAAAGTATCGAAGTATATGTGCCGTTGCATGTATTTTGTATAGTTTATCTGAAATTGAAACGTGAATAGTAAACGTTGGGCGCTGGCCGTCATATCTTTTGCTAGGTTTGGGCGTCGGTGCGTCTCGGCTTTCGGGCGGTCGGTGCGCACCGGCGACCGGCGACGTGCGCCACAGCGCCGCCACGCACGCTCCACTCACGACCCAGTCCGCTCTGATGTTTAACGGAGCCGCCGGTGTCGACCTATCGCACCGTTTGCTCTAACGCGTTGACGCATATTTAAGACGCATATAGGGATATAATGGTGTTATCAAAAGTAGTGCTAGTTCGATAGGTGGCAGGTAAAGCTGAAAGTAGCTCAGTAGATAGACCGGTGCGGTGGTCGATCGGTAGCGCTTGCGGCGCGAGTGGGTCGGGCTGCGGCGACTCGTTTGAGCGCTCCAGAGCCAGCTGGCGGTGTTTACACGCCGCGCCTGCACCCACGTTCCGCACGCCCCGTGCGCTTGCTCGCTGCAACATACACCCTTCATATTACATTCGTCGCTGTGAATATTTAAACTTTATGAACGAGCAACGTTAGAGGTATTTAATGTTTATTCAACCTGACTCTCCACAGAGAGCACAGTCGTAGCGCACATTGTCACAGTGTCACGAACGCAGTACGCATACAATAGAATTTACATATATTTCATTTAAGTGGAATCGCGATTAAATAATCATGGGTGCTAAAGAAAGTGTGGAGGCTGCTAAATTTTCTTCGCAAAATTGGAATAATTTCGAGGTTCGTAATACGTTTAATTTGCACTTGAAGTGTTTGTACCCACTCCCTTCCGTGTTGCTGTAATGTAGGCACTTGTGTCATTTAATACTAAAATAATAAAATAAAATAATTAAGAAAGACAATTTGCACAGTATTGTGATGATAATGTAAGAATGTATGCATGATCTTGCACTTATTAAATCTATAATTGATGCTAAAATATAGTGACGAATATAGACAACTTTTAATCCCTTAATAATATTTAAATATTTACATTAACCTATTGTTCAATTGGTAACAATAAGGTCAAAAGTAAATATTGGCGTAAATTCTAAAAAGTACCATTTTTAAGATACGAAATTTTTGGCAAACAATATTTTTGTTCTATATTTATTATTAGCATCTAAAAGATTCTTAATTATTGTAAACATACATTTCAAGATAATTTTTTCAACGGATAACATTAATATACTTATTTCTATAAATTTCGTGGTTAAATAGGTTGACCCACATACACATACATAATTTATCTCTCACGGTTGAAGGCTCAACGTCAAGAACGAAATGCGACGCTTGAATTTTAATTACTATTTGATAGAATGGACTTAGATATTGCACAAAATCAATAAAAACTTGAAAATATAACTACGCAACACATTCAGTCAATTGTAGGACATATATAGTATAGTATATATAGTATGGGACATATATTTTATGAGTACATGAGATAGTAGCTGTTTTAACATATATTTGTCTACATGCTGTTACAATATTTACAAGTGATTCACTGATGAGTATAGGTCAGCGTCACACATAGTTCATTGTAGGGCTTCGGAACTAAATCAAAATATATTCCAGAAGCCGCTATGCAAATTATACTTTCATGTTTCGTTCTCTTCTAGTTGTACAATTTAATGTCTAAGTAATGCATTCACAGGTTTAGACTTTAGATGTGATTGGATGATGATTGACTATTATTAGACAGATAGACGCTGTTTCCGAGCTAACATAGACATGACATGCCTTGTTTCAGTTTCTTAAAATCAAATTAGCATCAGTTACATACATAACGGCTTTAACATAACATTTTTTTGTATATTTCAATAGTGTGCCTGCTTTTTTATTTTATGCTGTAGCTCAATCGTTTAAAATAAAAGAATATGGGTCTCATTCTAGGATGTTGTATTTAATGTATAATATATTACATTAAGCTTTAAAATGAATAAGATCCATATTAATTATATGCATGCTGGAAGTTTTAAAATGAATACTAAAATAATAAAACTACTAAATGTATATATTGATAATCCCCATTAAATAAACAAAAATAAAATATATAAAAATGAAAATAAAACGTGTGTATAAAAATATTTTCATATAATGGTGTGATATTTTCTTAGTTTATTTTGAATAGATATGAAGATCCTTGGTGAAGTGGATGATAAATATATGTTAATTGAATAAATAACTCGTTTTGTATATGACGTAATGAACTGATGTAACTTGCAGCATGGAGTTGTAAAGCATCATCACAGACACGGAACGCAACGCTCTCAGAGTCTGAACCGCGGGCACTCTTTGTCGCGGTCTGATGGCACCTGGTGACATCACGGGACCACGGGTATTTATGTTATATACTATTAGAAATCTAACAATCACTCCCCTTATCATATAATATACATGGGACCATATGAATGTGTCTTTAACAGCTTTTATATTTGTGATTTGAAGGTTTTTTATTACTCTTCTATAGTACTCTAAAGGCCAAAATCATATTCAATACATTAAGCTTCTAAAGATAGCTCAGATGAATGTTCAGGTACAGTATTAAAACGTTGTCAGTGGCATTTCCCGGCTAATTACGTTCAAATTGACAAGCAGAAATAGAGAATTTCCTTATTAAGTATGTTGTTTCCAATACAAATTGTGAAATACTAGCGAGCAGTGATATGTTTTGCAGGCAGCGTAGTTCAGTGCGCCGAATGCGGCGCGCGCACAATGGGCAACAAACTATCTTGCTCTTGCGCGCCGATCCTCCGCAAGGCGTACCGATATGAGGACAGCCCGTGGCAGAATTCAAGACGCCGTGATGGACATCTATTGAGGTCTGTATTTAGACGAGAGCTACCATACAATCGTGGACATTGAAAGGTCAATCCTTCTCTGTCTTCTAAATTTCTACTTTTTTGTTAACCAATATAGTTTGGAAAATAGATATATTAAGTCCCATGAGAATACAGTAGCGATATATAGTATGTAACAGTCCTTGTAAAGTGGGATAAAATAGAGACTATAAGAGTCGCTTACAAACAAACTAACGGATAAATCAAATACAAGCGTGTTAATATAAATGTTATAAGATAGATGAAGTTCTGCTTGACAATTTTATAAAATAATAGCCTACATTAAATGTGCAATTAATTTCAATTTATGTGACTATTATTATAAATAACATAAAACACGTTTAATTTGTTTTAAACACCAAGCCTTTTAACAAATAGAGTCTTTAGGTACCTTACTTATCACTATTTAAAACACTAATCTTAAATTTTTGTTAATTGCTATAATAAATTGAACACTTGTAAGAGTTTTTTGAGTTATTTAGTTGTAAACATAATCATATTTTATGATAAAGCTTATAACACTACTATAGGTTGTGCTTGAGTTTTAAACTATGTTAAAACCTTAAATATATAACAAATGAAAAAGATGATGTATTCTATATTTCTAGAATTACTCAGCCCATTAAAAACATTCATTCACGCAACCTATTATGTATAGAATTAAAAGATCCGGGCAATATAACGACGGCACCATTAATAATGATAAAATGTTGTTGTATCGTTGTATTACAGACTATGGGCGGAGGTATTCCACGTGTCTGCGAGCGGAGCAGGCACTGTGAAGTGGCAGCAAGTCTCCGAAGACTTGGTGCCAGTTAACATCACCTGTATCCAAGACTCTCCCGAATGCGTGTTTCATATCACCGCATATAACTCACAAGTCGACAAGATCCTCGATGTTAGACTATTGCAGCCTGGTACGTATGATTATTTCTTTATTTTTACTAGATATGTATATTGCAAATTTATTAATAAAGATTTATCTTCCCTTGAATTATGGATAGTAGTTTCGAAAAACATAGGAGCCAAGTCTATCCAGGCGGAGTCGAGACGATTACCTAGTTCACAATAAGTGTTACAGAAATTAAATGACACGTGACATTATATTCACGATATACGAATGCGTCACATATTATTTTTAAACTTTATATGTTTAATGTACTTTTAAATTGCGTAATGAATAACTCTAGAATGAGGTCGATGCCATATTTATGTTTTACCTTAAAAAGCTTACAATAAAAAGAAACAAATAGTAATTTAAAACTAACGGTGATTTGCTTTAAATCTAAAAGAAAGAGTGATAACTGAGCAGTGATCGTATTCATTCAAAAAGTAGAACGCATGTGCTAAATATAACAACATACAGTATTGTGAAAAACAGACTAGTTCAATTAATATCCGCGTTGTATTGATTATGTTTTCAGGATTGTTTTACACTATTTTTAAGCAATAATGTTCTATAAATGAGAAATTTTTGGATTCGAATCCTGCCTCGTGATCAAATTTTTTCTATTCTTTCAAAATTTCTCATTTATAAAGCGTTTCAATGCTATAAAACTAAAAAAAATAAATTATATTCTATTAAAATTACATAACAATTACGTTACTCTATTAAACTTGACCATTCTTTGATGTACGCGCTGTCCAATGTAAAACATCAAAACATAATAAGGTCGTTGACCCTGACTTGTACAAATGTTTTTCTAATGCACCCTTTGTAAATAACGTTATATACATCTTCATAACAAAATCATTAAACATTCATCAAAGTGCAACCAAAAGTTAATGTTAAAACATTACAGTAAATGCAAAACAGGTATATATTATAAAAATATTTATGTAGTGCTAATATTGTGTGCTCAAGTCCACGTACATTTAAACAACGTTGAAGTGGATTTTACGAGTATACAAGAATTACAAGCTAGTCGCGACTGTAACCCAGTTTTAAATTTACTCTAGATAGTAGGTACTAGGTATGTACCAACATAGCAATCGACCGAAATCCGCACGTACAAAAGTATGGAGAATTTGTACTACGACATTTTCTTTTTATGGCATATAGAATTTTTGAACAATTTCAGTAGTAACATGAGTTACTTAATATTATATAAATCAACGTTTCTTTCAAAACATTCTCAGGAATATTTATCAGAAAATATTTAAGTGTTTATGAGTTATGTAAAATAGTTTTGAAATCAGAATTAAAACTAAGATGCTAAAGAACATATAATTCTTTGACTTTTAGTTTGATTGTATAGTGTCCAGTTTTTTCACTAGAGCCAAATTTCAAAATAATTTTATTTTCCATGCAATCAAATAATAAATCACACTTAACACTAATATCATAAATGTGGAAGTCAGATTGTTTGGATTTTTATGAATTTAGGTACCTACATAGACAGGGTATAACCTGACTCGCGTGATAGGATACTTTTTACCCTGATTTTATACTGCCTTGGGATAACATAGGAATCTTGATATCCGGGCGAAACCTGGACGAACGTCTAGATATTTGTAAATATAAAAAATCTTTTTGATAGGATCCATTCAAATATTTTACATATTCCAGGTACGCGTATCGGGCAAGCATCCGAATGCTTCGTCTACTGGAAGGACCCCATGACGAATGATACTTGGGGTCTCAACTTTACATCCCCGATTGATGCAAAGCAGTTTAGAGAATGTTGCGTAAGTGGATTTTTTGGTTACAGCACCATCATTAACTTTACTTTTCATCAAATTAAAATAAATTTTAAATAGATTGTTTCTCCATTATTTTTTGATTAAAACATGATTTTTGTCATTTGAATGTCTGTTAGAAGCGACAGGACTACAGAAAGGTATTTCAAATTATATGAAAGATACTATTTTAAATAATTATGAAAAATACAATTTTCATCCTAAGGAGGAAGAAAATAACTCATCATAGTTTCTTATGTAGTGATTCAGTTATCTTATTTATTTTCGTTTCGAAATTTAAAATATGTATGTCGCTTCATATATACTTAAATTTACTATTTTATTATCTTTTGCTCTTTATTTATCATCATCAACAATTCATTCATCAAGCGATATTTTATTATAGTCGCCTTCATTTAAATTCTCACGGAAGGCATCGTCGAGCTACAGCCTGAAACTGGAGCCACCAGGGAGCAAACAGAAGTTCAAAACCAAGCGGAAACCAGTCTCCACACCAGCTAGTCCAAACCGATCAAGGTATAATTATGCGTTTATTTATTTGTGATAGGAGTTTCAGTTCAAAATCTCCTTTCTATGTATCAAATCATCTCTTTCTAAAAAAAATTGTGTCGATTATTATTTGTATTTATTGTGAGCTTTAAATGGTATTACTTGAAATATAAGAAAAATAGGTAAAGCAAAATGTATGAGAAGATTCAAGAACAAATGGTAATACGCAAGAGATAATATTTATATAAAATCATTTATTTTGTATCATTAATGAACATTTCACTATTTCAGAATCATATTAAAGTATAATCCATATTTCATTCAAAACCCAAATAAGAGAATAAGAAATAAATAAATCCAATTCCTTATACATAATAATATAGAACAAGTACTTCATAGATAATCTAAGATACTCAAAATATATCTTTTACAGTCTCACCTACGGTCGAGAACCACAATGTACTTGCATGACTCAGGAGCAATATGCAAGGTTGAGAGCTCAAGATCCAAGATATCGTAAGTAAATTGCTATTTATCAAAATTATGCCTACACAAATATAGGTAGGCGCAATGAATTCGAGAGAATCCCACACAGATTGTTTGAGACACGTCTTTAAACAATAAACGGCACAGTATTTTTAAAACAACACCATTACAACTAGTATATCCTAGTCAGTACGCTATAATTTGAAAAGTTTTTTATTTGTCCTATGTATTATGTAACTTTATTATGGCAAGATGTCAATAAAAATGAGTTAATATTGAAAATTTAATTATTACAACAGATATTTGATTCAATGAAATTAATTTTTGGAATACTAGTAGAAAAGAATATTTAAAGCATCTTGTAATATTAGTAGCATTATTTGTTCAGCGTAAGACCGATTGATTAACAAAATACATTAGTTTTAAATCTACAGCACTGTTGCGCATTTATCATTCTGATTGTAACAGAAATTAATACAACATGAAAAGATTTCTTCAAATACATATAAAAAATTCCCCATTCATTCTCATTACAATATTTGCATAGGAATGATAAAATATTGGAATCATTGCAAGTGTTACATATAAAACTACGCGAATTCTGAAAGTAAAGAAAAACCTCTTTGTTTTGGAAGTATTGGTAAGGGAAAGGAGATGTTATTTTCGAAGTCGTGTGTGAATAATCCTATTCACTACAAGCATTTGGATATGAAAAACTGGAAGTTTTATTGTTTTTCAACAGCCTCGGTGATCCTTTACGCGAAAAATGAGTAATATAAATAATTTGTTGCAAAGATCCTGCGTAAATTCGTCAAATATATTTAGATCAAGTGATTTTTTTTTAAATTCACTATAATTGAGCGTTACAAGTGGTCGGTTGACAGACAAATTCTCTATAAAAGCTAATAAAATCATATAAGTAGTAGTGCCTACGCCGTTACTAAAAAGGAACTAGAATTGATAAAAAAGTTGTACCTAGATAAGGCACATTATCTACTCATGTAACGGTTTTTATTGAATACAATTTACGAGATGGCGGCTCCTTTCCCAATTGTAATTTAACATAAACTAGCGGTATTCGCGTCAGTTTGAAACCTAACGCATAGTATATGCGTGTAGGCTCATCAACATTACCGCGTACAACAACTCGCGCTATAGAAACAGACGCGAGCGCGGCGGGCGCGGGCCGCTCAGAGAAGGTCGCCGCCGCCACATCCTCCACATCGCTATACGACAATGTCGCCAGCACCCAGCCGACCGCACAACAACCACCTAAACGTAAGTCATCTAAGTCATCACTCATCGTATAGGTTCAGTGCCACTTTCGGTGCGTAGCACATGTGTATTTGTTCTTGTCCAATAACAATGGTTATATCTGTTAAAAATAAGAATTGTTGCGTAACTAGCTCCCGTATTTTCTACCTGAAAAATGAGCTATAAGAGTGAAATTTTGCATACACTATTATTTAGACATACATTTATTAGTTTAATTTGCAAAGATTCGTTACAAGTGGACATGAATAAATATGAATTGATTTTGTTTTGACACAAAATTTGATGAATCCATAATTAATAAAAGACATTACCTATTGTATTATTTTAGCGATTTTTGCTTTGAGCGTAAAAAGATATAAGATTCTTTAATAATATTACGAAAGAATGTTAATGAAATATCTTATTATAGCCCGTCTAACACTTTTAGTGCTTGGCCTTCTTCTCATTATTGAGGCCGAATCCCTCTGTATTAATGAACTGTATAAAACTCTGTTCATTTCGTTAAATCTCATATACAACAAATAATATGACTATGTACAACATTTGTGAATAAATCGAGTTTCATAAAACTTCCAATTTAAAAAGTAATTTATTCATACCCACACAGCATTTTAAACAGACTTTGCTAAACTCTCAAGTACTTTTCCGTTTTAAAACCTCTAGATAATTCAGAATGCTATTACACGATTGTCGACGACCATGTAATTAAACCCTAATATAAAAAATAATGAAATTTGTTTTAAATCAATTTTCCTAGCAAGTTATTATTAAATCTAAAAATGAAATATACGACAATATAAATGAATTCTTCAACGCTTTTCAAATTAATAACCAAGTGAAGAACTGCGTTATGCCGAACGGAATGATTATTAATATAATAAATGGTTGCACAGCGGCAGCCCGTCAGAGCGACACTCAACCACCGGCGCGCCCCCCCAAGTCGCAAGAAACTTCCACAATGACTACCAACACTTCCACTGCGCCTAAGACAGTTACTGCTTCTGTTGGCACACATGGCACTAGCGTAAGTTTTATTGTAATACATTCAGATTATTGAGAGGATAAAATCGTGATTTCATTGCTTTTATAAGCTCACCTTTACACTTTGTAAAAGCTAAGAAGTCAATAACGAAAGATAATTAGCTTGCTTGTCAATATTTTTTCGTTTGTATTGAACAGTAAAATAATTTAATGAATAATTTTATCAATTCTTAATTTCAGACCGCTGAAGATACAGCTCAAGCCAACACTGGAACTACAAATCAACATGGCCAAGATCTCAAATCTGAGGGCGTACAGGCCGGAGGTACACTGACGTCGTCTAAATCCTCAGCAACATCGACACGTGCTGGGAAGGAGCATTTGCAACACATGCCAAAGAGCATTGATTATGGCGATGGAAATGAATCGGTAATTGTCAAATAAATATTTACAAATGGGCCTTGAAAATTATCTCACATGATTTACTCAAAACAGATAAGTTATGATGGTAGGCATATAGTTCATAAATTCTTCAAACAAAGGTGTTGAATAACAAATTACCTCTAGCATTTTATTTTCTAATGTAAACTGAATATCATGAGATTTCGAGCAACAAAATGCCTAGGTATGTTTCCGCTTATTGTAAGCAGGATGATCATATCATCAATCCTAGTGTCAAATTCACATTTAAATTTCTATGTATGTTTTTCGCTGACATAAACCTAGAACAATGAATGCTAACTAATTACTCCATGTAAATTTGTGGTGTTGGAATATCCATGTGCAAATAAATGCACAGAACAGTGTTTCGACGCATTACTAACTTCTTAGTATTAATATTAGTAACTATTTTGATATATTCGTTTTCCAGTCTCGCGAGTCAGACAGGCACGTACATAATCACAATGTGATTAATAACAACACTTCGGGATCACGTCGCACAAAGTCGAAAAGCACTGAAGATATGAATATGGGTAAGACGGTTGTCATAGATCTCATTGTATCTCATGTAAAATTTATCTTTGATCTGTGGTTATATAAAATTAAGAAAATAAATATGTTTTATATTTAATTTATGTCAAAATAGAAATAAGTAACACATATATTGTCTGATAGAAAAATGAATATAATATTTGTATATATTTTGTCACTTTTCTTTTTTACGTTAGGAATTTAATAAGTTTGTGAAATGGTTACCTGAATTACATATTATTAAATTTATTAAACTAATAAACATATTTAAAGGATATTTCGTTGTTTACACAATTTTTTGATATATATATTATAGAAAATAAACGAACGTAAATTCACATAAATAAACATGGTTTAAAAACAAAAAATATAACCTACACTAGGTGCGTTAGTTTCAATACTAATGATACATTGTGTATAACGCCTTTACATACTTTCGATTCCGAATAGAAATACTAACAGTAACCCACTTACAGATTCGAGTACTTTAAAGCGCATGCTGAAGCCGATGCCATCAACGGAGAGCCCGATAACATCACCGGAGATGGGTCGGCGGCGTTACGGCGCGTGCCCCTCTTCCTGCTCGCACGGCCACCGCCACCCACATCCACACCACGGTCACTACGCTCACGTGGTCAACAATAACAGCCGCCAGTCCTCGCAGCGGTACTCGTCTTCTAGGTTGCCTAATTTAAAGTAAATGTGCTTGAGTAATTGTGTCACGTGTGTAGCGCGATTCAGCTTACGACTATTCTAAGGATGGTATATCAAGGGATTGTTCGATAATAATTAAAGTGATAGATTGATTATAGAATGCTATCTATATTAATCACCAATTAATCATCGTATCAGACTCAAAGTAAAACTAATCTTCTAGGTGCTATCAAGCTTTTTTTCTATTTTGAGCAATTAATGCCTATATTGAAACCTTCAAGAACAGAACTATTAGGATAGAATTCGTATACATTATGGGGTTAAAATGCAGTCGTTTAATATACTCATTCTCATAGAATTCACATTCTTGACCGGGTTGTTGTTTTGCTGCAAAGAGAGTGGTGTTTGTCCATATATAATGTTAATTCATTAATTATTTCTTGTTAATTTGTTGGAAGACAAAGTCCAAAATTTCTCTCGTATGTTTAGCCGCGGGGTTGGCGTGGGCGCCGCGCCGAGTGGGTACCCAGGCCGCGGGCTGTACTTGGAGCTGGGCGGTGAACGCGACGTGTCACCGCCTTCCGACAACGTCATGTTCGACAACCAGTGCTATGCCACTACACCCTCCTCGTCGAACGGCAACTCCGACCAAGAACACTGCCAGCGCAGGGACCCGAGGCAGCATCATCATATGGCATGTATTCCCTGTGATAACCGATCAATACGACGCTATAAATAAAATAATACTCACTTATTTTATTATTGCCAATAATCTTTCATCTATTCATACTCAATATTATAAATGCGAAAGTAACTCTGTCTATCTATCGTACGTGTCTCTTCTAAATCTCTGAAACGGTTGGACGAAATTTACAAAGATTGTTTGAGACCCGAGATAGGACATATGGACATCAATAATATTAATAATTATTAAGAAATCAAATCATCGGATAGATTTGTAATATAGATATCGTAACATACGTAACGTAACGGTAACGAAACGCGCGAGAGAAATATGCGCGAAATAAAAGCTCGAGTAACATTAGGTAAAAAATTATACTTAGTAGAGGTGTTATTATTTATTATTAATTGTTATATGTGTATACTATCACGATTTCAGTTAAAATAATACAATTTTTTTTATCGTGTCTCGTGACCAGCCAGGTGCAAAAGATTATTGCGAACGTTGAATAAAATAATATAAGTGAATCTTCAAAGCTAAAAAAGAAATACATATTATAGATAATAAACTTTTATTGTAATACTGAAATTTATTCACAGAAACCATGTCTTTCACGCCAAGCGTCTCAACAAAGTGCAACACCAGCGCCGGGGTCACCGACCTCTCGGCTCCTCCTGGAGTACGAGATGCATTTGAGAAACACTCTTGCAAAAGGAATGGATGCTGAGAGTTATAGCCTTCATACCTTTGAAGCCCTGCTGAGCCAAAGCATGGAGGATTTGGGTACGTGATAAATAAATATGTCGTTTTAATTTAATCCTATTTTGATCAATTATCTATTTATAATATATAGTAAAAAAATAGTAATCATATTAATTATACTATTATTACAAAAATAACATTTTCAGAAAATTGTAAGGTTCAAAATGGATACTTGATATAATGATATAGTTATTTTTTCTATTGGTATAATTTTCTAATCGTATTACAATGTTCATTTATTAATGCTTTATTTTACAGAATACAATGATAATCTGCCTCCCTCAAATCAGCGAAGTCCCTATCCACCAAGGAGACGTAAGTAAACACTAGATTTAATCAATTTGCTGTAAAATATAAATTTGACAATACTTTTTAGTTAATAATTTGAGTCGCATTTGGTGCTTGGAATTTCTATTATTCTGAAAGAAAAAAACGGGTTACTTTTTTTATAACTAAACTTTAGTACCAATTTTATACATTTCCATTATCAACTGGTTTTTGTTTTTAAGAAATATCATTAATTATTCATGTTTTTTTTGTTTTTCACAAGGTGAAGTTAATTGTAATAGCTATTTAACATTTCACTTTCTTACCATCTTACTTTTTTACTAAGTAGTAAAAAAGTAAGATGGTAAGAAAGATTCTAGGATAACTTAATTTACTACCTTAACTTTATAAGGACAAATATGCGGGTTCAAACAGGGCATAATAAATAATAAGCGTGCATAGAAAATTATTCTATAAACATTATATAGCTTTACACTGACAACGGAAGAATGTAATCAAATGAGTAAAGTAACAACAGGAACTTCTTTAAAATACAGCGATAAATATGTATTTCCCATACAATTAACATGAGTTCCGTAGAAAAGTAGGTTTCCTTATTTACTAAGTTTAACAAAGCTTTAGTGACTTGCTGTGTATTAAAATAAAGAGTTACGAAAACCCATAGATTGTATTTGGCCGTTGATTCTCATTATTTCGAAACTATCGAATTTATATAACGAATTATGGAGCTTTTACAAGATATCCTATATCATGATTTTGATAATCAAATAATATTTAGTAAAAATGTTATCTCTTATGAATAGCAAAAATTTATCAGGTTCTACCTCTTTCTAATAAAAAGTTAAGAATATTTTATCTATTGATTTAATAGGTCCTGGATCTCAATGCTCAGGAGGTGGTAGTCGTTCGTCAACATTGCCACTACCGCATCGCATGGGGGTGGAACGGCAACACAGTGCACGCTCTGATCGAGATGGGTACTACAGGTAAAACATTTTCTTAAGATAATGTTGTTTTGTAGTCTATGTAATGCTTTTTATCTCACAGCGGGCATCTGATCTGGTGGTTCGCCTGATGGTAAGCGATCACCACCGCCCATGAACATTTGCAGAGGTAGTGACTCTGCGAAAGCGTTGCTCGCTTTTATGGTGGGAGGGATAGGGAAAGGATTGACGACGGGAAACAAGAAATGGACTGAGAAGGGTGAGGAAAAGGGGCCACCGGCCGTTCCTTTCTCCGTATGAAACACAACAAGCTATTATTTCACGCCGGGTTTCTGTTGGGGTGTGATACTTCCCCGGTGCGAGCTGGCCCGTGGCGTGCTCGATTCCCACATTACTTATGTATGTATGTGAACTTTTTTCTTATGAAAGTCAAGCACATATATTCTGATAATGTTTATTACGCGAATCTATTGAACCTAAAAGAAAACCAGTTACTGAAAGTACACGAAAGCGAAATGAAACGAAAAACGAAGGCTTTTTTAAAGGAAGACTTCGTTTTTAATTAAGCAAAAGTGAAATTTTTCAACATTTTATTCGAATTGTATGTGGTAGTCGAGCACGCTTCGGCACGAATTGTGCCAGCTCGCACCGGGGAAGTACCACACCCCCACAGAAGACCGGCGTGAAATAGCATTTTGCTGTGTTTCGTTCGGTGAGTGGGGGAGCCGGAGGCCCATATCCTTTTCCTAACCCTTCCTAGTCCTGTCCTTTATTCCTCTCAAAAATCCTTTCTTATTCCCTTCCCAATTTAAAGTCGGCAATCCATGTGTAGAGGCGTAAGGTCTGCAATGGACCTTATGCCTCTACAAATGTTCATGGGTGGTGGTGGCGCTACCATCAGGCGTCCCACCAGCTCCATTGCCGACTGTGACATAAAAAAAAAAAAAAAAAAAAGAATTCCCGTGACATTGAAAAAGGGTTTTCCTTCTTTGAAATAGTATATTCACTCCAAACATAGTTGTAATCAATGTATTTATTCTCAAACATTTTGGATGATTGATTTGATTAATGTTTATGGAAATATTGTCGAAGTATGATGTAAATGTGTCCTATCAAATTTTTGTCATCTGTTGAAAGTATCAGACTTTTCTTAAACAATTGCCCTGTATCCTTAAATAAGTATCCTGTATTATGTTGGAATATAACAATGAAACAAACTCAGTGAAATAACATTTATCTATTATAATATTCAATAAAAACCGATTTGAGTGGATAGGTCGTGATAGATAGATAGTAAGTAGTAAGTAGAAAGGAAAGGAAAGCAAATGCTAGAATATTTTTTAGATTTTATAGTGGCGATAAATCTAGCCCTAAACTAGGTTAAAACGAGATAAGTAGACTCTTTCTGTAGTCCATCAAAACATACAATAGAAATAGAATTATTTGTTAATTAGAATTACAATAAATTATTTTATGTGTCAGGCTTAATATTCTCAGTTGTTAGTAAATATTGGAAATTACATACAAAAAGTGTATGTCTATAATTTAAATGACAGTCGACAAGTGCGCGCCAAGTTTAATACTTAATTCTTTTGCCCCACAACGGACAATTAAAATTAACTCGTTTATGCCGAGCTTCCAAACAGTTGGTGATATTAAAGAAGAGAGTGTTGTCCTGTCTTAAAGTCCGGCAATACGGTCGCCATGTCCCGTGCGTTCTCTCCTTAGTAAAATCATATGTTTTTGGAACAATACTTTTCACGAAGTATTGCACATAGCGGTATAAAACGTAAAGAACGAACTAATATTGTAAATCTTTCTGTAGTTTTAAGGTAGCATTGATCTCGCTTATGTTAAGCTGGAGCGTTACAATATTGTTTATAGGCATCGACAGCCAGTGAATACAACATATTTTAAACAGTAATGGAGGATATATTGATATGAAATGAAATGTTACATTTTTAAAGCATTAGCGCGTGTAATTCAGAAGATGCAATTACATTTTATAGACGTATCGCCATCTTGATAAAAGGAATTTAAACTGTATCTCCTAAACTTGCAATGCA
The DNA here is from genome assembly GCF_012273895.1 of Zerene cesonia. Lineage (NCBI taxonomy): Eukaryota > Metazoa > Arthropoda > Insecta > Lepidoptera > Pieridae > Zerene > Zerene cesonia. Next base: position 5,704,082 of record NC_052114.1, read on the forward strand.
ATCCTAAAGAAAATTAGACAAGTCAATATTCGGAGCAATTTGATTCGTCTACAACTTTTTCCATTTTGCTTTATACCGTATAATGGTTTATTAAAATATAATATATCGGGAGACCATAATAGAGTGGAGTTCAACTATATACAAACCTATCCCCATTTTACCAATTTTAAATGATTTCTTCGAGAAGTTAATATCAAACCGTTTTCTATATAGACACTTTGTATCAAATAATTTACTGATGACGCCAAGTAATTTGGTTTGACAAAGGGACGCTCAATCGCAAATACTGAAGTAGCTCTTATAAGGCACATGTATAATAATAGAATGCGTGTGAAAACCCCAAAAATGCTATTTAGTCTATTTAAATTGGGTAAATTCAATTTCTAAACAATAAAAGGTTACGTTTAAAATCTCATTGCTTCATACCTTCAAAATAGAACATGATTATAGTTGATGAATGATTTACGCATTTGAATTGAATCCTTTAATGATTTGAAAGAATTATGTGACATAGTTACGTTTGCAGATGGGTTTCAGATAGAGTTTATTTTTTACATGCATAATCATAACTCAAACATAAACAAATATACGATTCTTTTTACGCATATTTAATTAGTTACAAAAACAAAACCATTATAAAATTTTTCACAATTTAATCCTGTATTTTGAAACGCTTCAATGACTGAATGAAAAATGTAACGAAATTAATTTTGAGTAATAATATGCATATAAATAATATGTATAATCCATAAATCTTTATTTATAATATACGTCAATTGTTCAGCTTAAATATAAAATCGGTCGAATTACCCGTGCAATTCAGTGGATCATAATGGCATTTTCATACTGTATAGTTCTCTATGTCTATATCTAATGTAAAATATATTTGCATCAGTATCGATGATGTTCTATCATGAATGCAATACGTCCAGACATTTAGCTAAAGAGTATATGCATCTGCAAGTTTCTCAGAGCTATAATAAGCTGCACTCTATACTGCGCAGACCCCTTTTATACGAACTTCTAAAACAATCAGTTCAATACACTTGGGCGATGACAAAATATTTACGTCAGATTATATGCCATAAGTGAAGTATATGGTCAAATAGTTTCCAATACACCTGGGTGGAGTGCTCAAACACTATCATCGCTCATCTTTCTTTGTCATTATTTTTAATCCCAGTACTCCTAGCTACTTGAAAGTGAATATTCATTAGCTCTTTTGGAACTCATATACTCTTAAAATCCTCTTATGTCTTTCTCACTCGTTTACCTGTGCGTGGAAGTATATTATATAGCTCATCTATTATTGTATCGGCACACCGTTTATGAAATGCCTTTCTTGAAACGATTGGATGCACCCAACCTATGAGATCCTTTAAAAATTGATTAAAGCCTACTTTCTTTATAAACATAATAAATAATATACGCATAGTTTATTTATGTGTCAATGTTAAAAAAAAAGTCCCGTGTCCCCTAGTGGGGTATGGGGCAGATGATGTACATCCGTTTCACTGATCGATTTTCTTTAGGGACAAGTAGGTGATCAGCCTTCTATGTCCTGTCAGACCGAGACATTTTTGTTTTGTGCGTCCCCACCGGGATTCGAACCCAGGACCCCTCGGTTCTACGCTCACGCGTTAACCACTGTACCAAGGAGGCGGATGTGTCAATGTTACATATTAATAAATATAAATATAATACCGTACGTATTATATTTATATTTCGTTAATATTATAAGGAACGTAAAATAACATTTTAAGGAAAAAAAAGCATTTACATGAAATTTTCCAAAGCTACCTTAATATTTTCCGCGTTGATAACAAGATTACTGTCTCACATGCTTTTAAACAACATAAGCTAACGGTTTCCGGATTGATCCGGATTAGCTAAGGTTTTTTTTAGTCTCTTCGAGGTTACTTTAATTATATTGTATATCTGATTATGTATACAAAAGTTTAAATAAAATTTTGCCTTACTACAATTAGCCATTACAATATATAATAATAAATAAGTTTAATAATAACCTTTTTTATATGAAATAGTCGGTAAACGAAGTGTTAGGTTTTACCTATTTACTAAGTTATCAATTGATCATTCGTTTGGTAATAATTTTATTTTTATTAGAAAAAAATTCTTACAACGACTTAAATGGAACTTACACATTTAAAAACTCAAGACGAAAATAAATCGCTATTCAAAAGTTGAAAAACACTTAATAGCATCTCTTTAACCACATTGAAGAGGAACAGACTCGTTGAAAGTTATAAAAACCTCGAGGATTTCTTTTTTATTTACACTTACAATTTAATTAATTAGGAAGAAACTTAATTGAAGTTCTTCGATCAAAAAACGTTCAAAGCCGGCAAAGAAGTACTGATCTGTTCAGGTGGAAAATAACTTTCATTCTACATAATTTTGTTTGATTTTTGATGACTGTATATAAATTTAATATAATTGTGTTTATCAGTAATTATTTATTAATTGTATTTACTATTAATTTATTGTAGTCTTTTAAAACGGTGAGTTGCAACATTTTAAAGCGAACAGCTTTGAAACGAGTAAATTATGTTCCTTCAGTTATATATGATATACGGATGCATATAAGAAAATGCATTTATATCAAGCCTATATTTATATCAGCAGACTAGATGTAGAATATCTAGATAAATATTTTAACACCTCGAGTAATGTGAATGCAATTATGGTGACCTAGTTGAAATAGAATTAATGAGGAATTTATATGCAGTATAAAAACATTGAGTGGATTACAACTCTGAAAAAGTTATCAGAATTTTATGAATTATTCAAATACATTTCCAACAAGTTTTATCTCGAGCTTTGTTATATCGTACAATCAATAGATCTTCGGGTGTTTTACTTTTTTGCTTTAGCAATGTTTGTATTGAATGTTGCGTTTGTATAATTTAAGAAGAAATTGCCTTTTGATTGAAATTCTTTATCTTTCACATTGTTTTAGCGACCGCAATGAATTAATGAGGGAGCGGGAAAGAGAACGTGAGCGCGAAAGGGGATATTTGAGCGATCATAACACAAGGTTGGTCAAAATTATAATTGATTCTTCCAATTCCACATTCAAATTGTTTGTCCATTTATATTATGCAAAGAACAAGACTTATAAAATCAGCCAGTGTATTCTTTTATATTAATATGTTTCCTACCAAATTAGTTAATATTTATTTATTCTTCATATTTTAAAAACATTTTTACGATGCGCATTTTATTCAAGCATGTTTTTGCAGGGATCGAGTGAGGGATCGGGACCAAGGATACTTGAGCGATCATCAATCAAGGTAAGTTCTTTTATCGAAAAAACTTTTTCACATATACGTCTCACTTAGGCACTTGTAATAAAAGTTATTTATAACTAATAACTATCTAACTATTTTCTGAACCAATGATATTGTGTGATCTCCCAACGTAAAATTAATTCGTTAAGAGAATTAAATTATTTTTCTCTATGTTAAATCTTTTTTTTATTCTTAGTATAAAACGTTAAAAGTTCAATATTATTGATATACGAGTATATTTCCCGGTCTTATTTAGATCAAAGGTTCTGTTTATGTGCTTTTATTTTTATCGAAATTTCTTTTTAGGGTTTTGCTATTGATTTGGTATTTCGAGTAATTGTAGTTGTTCCGTATACTTACATAATATTGGAGCATAAGAAGATTATTTGTTCATCAGTTGGTATTTGGCTGCGATATAATTATTTTTCAGAAAAAAGCTTCGCCTCGAAATTTTGGGATCCGTTTTCTCACTCTTCCCAGTCCATTCCTTTTTTCCAAGCAATCCTTTCCCTCTTATCCCTTTCTCTTGACCTTCATCCCTTAACCCTGAAATATCCTAAAGCAATGCTTGAACATTCACAGAGGCCTCTACGAATGTTCATGGGCGGTGAGCTAAGCTGGTGGTTCACCTTATATTTTCGAAACTATGCCAAAAAGTTAAAACTAAAAAAAATTATCATGAAAATCGATTCGATCGATTTACACATGCGAGGTGTCTGAGGAAACAAAGAAAATAAAAGAAAGTCGAATTAAGAATCTTCTTCCATTTTTTGGAAGTCGGTAGATAGAATTGTCGTCACTTACTGTGAAACATTTACCATTAATATCACCGAAGTATACAAGGTCACTACAATTTGGCGACCTTAGTTCAAGCTGATATACCAGACTATGCTGTATCCATGATGTTCGGGGTCACCTAATTGTAGCGACCTTGTATAATTCAGAGATAAATAAAACAAAGACAAATACCAACTCAATAAAATATAATTTTCTTATGTGCAGCATAAATTATATAGATTACATATTGTTCGATTTTAAATGTGTTAAAAATGTATACAATGTGTATTTTATTAGATTAACTTGTAACTATAACTCCGTTAAACTTTATATTTCATGCAAACACACTTTATTATTATTCATTTAATATTATAATAATGTTTTGTTATTTGAGCTATAGAGGCCTACTTCTTAGTTTATTTAATATAACTTAAACTATGTTAGTTATGTGATGTTTTTTTACCATTGGATTACCATTGGATTCTGTTCTAATTTGATAATATGACTAAATAATAAATGCGTCCCATTTAAAAACGTATTCGGTACTTCTATCCAATAAAATCAATACTTCTTAAATATGGATCAAATAATGATAATTGAATGGCTTTTATGTGACATCCTTTTGACTTAAAGACTTGAACTTTTTGTGTCGCTACCCGCGTCATTTCTCTCAAGATGGTCCTCCCGAGATATTTTATATATTAGCTTCCATATTTTATATATTACCCTTGAATATTACTCTGAAAGATAGTTAATGGAAAGGGTCAGCAAGTATTATATATATTATATAACGTTTAACGAAATATCTCGATGATTTAGTAATTTTGTCAATAATTCTATAACACGATTCAATTAGAAATGTAATTCTGATTGTTTCGACTAGTCTGCAGCAGTTTTACAGATTTTAACAATTTTGAATTGAAAAAAGATAAACTGTCGAATGAGCTTATAAAAGATTTAGATAGAGGAAGACTTTTCACTACTCAGTGGATTTCTACCATTATTTCACTACAATGATCCCTTCTAATTATTGGGGACACAAGCAATGAATTTACCTTGAATAGGACAATCAATATGACTGTTAAGTAAAAATAAATAAATGTACTGATAAACTACTCCATCAGTCCAGTCAATTCCAAATGGTCATGGTCGCATTTTGCTCGTGACAACATGTCAAGAAAAACAGCTAAATGAGACATCAGAATTAATATTAATTCAGTTGTTGGACTCGTGCTCTTGTCATTATCATTATTTATCAAAATGTATATTTAAACGATTCAATTAAACACCCATAAAGCTCTGAAGTAATCTCACTTCATCATTAATGTCAAAACATTTTCAAGATAGAATATTTATGTGAAAATAAATTAAAAACTCATTAATTACCGGAACACGGGTGCTATCATTATTTATGAATTTAATTTAACTTTTTCCAAATTTTTATGCATGTTTGATATACAATGATAAACAATATAAATAGAAATTAATTTATCTCTTTACTATTCATTCAATAGCTTCCGTTTTAATTAGACATGCAGACAAATCCATTTTGAAAAGCCGTTTAATCCCGTTGTATTAGAAAAGGATCAGCCTACAATTTAGAATTCTGTGACAGTGTAACTATAGGAAACGTGCGTGCTTCTTTTTATAAATTTTGTGTCTGTCGTTGTATTAGAATAATCAAATCTGCAATAATTCAAAGAATAATTAGAAGGTATATACAATATTTGAAATTCTATATGACTGCGGAATAAAAAATATACACTACTGTATTCCAAATTACAGTATATCCTCAAAGTGGTTTAATGAAAAATATTAGGATGTAGTAGGTAGGCCTACTAATATAATTTAATATTTGACTTATTGGGAGTAATATTAGACATCAATGTGTCTCATTTTTATCTTTGTGAATGTGTATTATAGTATATTACTCTCTTATTTTTATCTATATTGCCTACTTAACCCTTATATTCTTATTTTCTAAAATAAATAAAAAATGAATAAACAGAGAAAGAAACTTTGAGTAGGATGTATTAAATGTAATGGGGCTTTATATAACAGCGGGACTACCTGGTTGAGTTGTAATAATATGTCACTCACACCAAGCATTCATCTTGATAAAGCGTCTCAGAGGTAATACCTACTCTTAATAGAGAAGGTATTGGAGTCGTTATAGACTCGAAAACTCTACCTAGCCGGGAGAATGGTGCCGTATGTCTTGGGAATTTCGCAAATACGCCCGTCACAATAGTTAGGTATATATCATTTATATACGTACCTAGAAGGATTATTTAAATTATTTTTGGGAGTGAGGAAAAGTTTTAAATAGTTTCTTACATTGGATATCTGGAAAACAGATACATATTTAGGCCAACCGGTACAAATAATACTGTGATTCCTACTGTGTAAGCTCCTGATAATGTTTCTGTCTTTTCTTATGATGTCTTGAGAATAAATTACAATTACACAGATTTATAACAATTCAATTATAATATTATAAAACACAAGCAACAATTTAACCACAGTCTCATATGTTAATCTTGCAGAAATTGTGTCAGTAACCTAGCTAGATCATGTATAAATTATTACGAAGGTATCCAATATACGCGCAGCCCCTCAACAATGTAATGAGAAATGCTCATCTTGAAATACAGCTGCGAACGTGGAATAATTGCTTTGAAATAGTGCATTCCTATACATACGGCAACAAAACGTTTCGACGTAAAGTTACATTGAAGGCCATATTTGTGAAGAGTGCCGTACAATATACGTAGGTAGTTCAGAGGGTACACGGGCCTCGAGTGTGCAATTGCAAAATACGGTGGAGTACTTTTTACGTATGGGATAATATATTTTTCTTTTATGATATAAATTCACAATTCGTTTTTCATTTTACTGCAAAACTAGCATTTTGTACTGACCAACGAGCTGATCTCATATGTCATCGTATAAAGTTTGCTAAAAGCTTTATACGAATTATGCTAACATTTACGAGCACAGAGGAATTTAACTAATAGTTAAGAATAATTATTACTTTTTGGTGTATGGTTTTATGATTAGAACAATAAATTGTGTAGTTTCGTGAGCGCATCTCGCTGCGCGTCATGTATCGGCGAGTCGGCCCGCTCCGCTTGGTACCGGCACTCAGACGGGTGGCGCGGCACCCAGCCTCCGGGCCCGCGCCGCTCGCCGTGGGACTCGCTCCCCAGCCTGCGGCACGAGGGAAGCTTAAACGACTCCGGATATAGAAGCAATCGCGCTGATAGCTTCGAACAACGGTAAGCGTCCAATATGTAATAAAATTTCATTTCAGTCCCGCTGCAAGTGTTTTATAAATCTATGTATGTTCTTCCAGTTTATAGCTTCCTATCAACTGAATATTGGATAATCCCCTACCATTACAGCCTACGGTCTTTTTATATTAAACTACTATGAAAATTGCTACACGTTTCTATTCGTAGCAGATATACCTACAGCCTTCTGACATATTTTCTGCGGTGAATGTGACCGAACAACGATTTTAACTATTACTATACACACCTCAGCGATCAATAGCTTAGCTTATTGCTTTAGATCTTTCCCGAGGCTTTATCTTGTAATCAGTTAAAAAAATAAAACAAATGAAACTTGATTGATGCAATTCCTGCAACTTGAAGAGCACGTGAAACGGAATAATAGGTCCTCCTACCCCTATTCTCGCTTTCACATTCCCGCTCTCTCAATACATTTTAAATCTATTACGATATTGTTTTCTGAAATAATATTATTTTTTATCACATTTTATTAGGGCTAAATTTATCTTGTACCAAAATAAAAATACAGGCCTAAAGCAAAATTTTATTGAAACACTATATAAGGTACAGAATTTCCTGAAAATCAATTTTTCTGTGACCTTTGACGTCCGCGTTGAGTTCACTCAAACGCTCATGCTACAATTGTAAAAAGTAAAGAGTTTTCAAAATGAACACGAACTTATGGAACTTTTATTTCTATTCCTATATTATCATGTGGGTTGTAAACTTTAATTTCACTTTGTTATGAGATGTTCTGAGAAGTGTCTAACTTTGCCAGAACCGCAAAACTATTTCCTTAATTAGCATTATGCTGATACTTTTGCAACTTTCTATTCAAGTCTTTTACCGTCAAAATACAGTTTGTACTAACTTATGTAACTCAATTATGTAGAATTTTATCTTGACTGAATCTATCAACTACGGATAACTTTTTATTATTATTCCGGCTACTGCACGAGTAATTTATTTAATTAATCCGGTTAAACATGCAAAGACTGTTTTATTTACTGATAAAAAATTAAGACAATAAATAGTGTTAGCAATTATGTGGTACAAATTGGTACTATTGTTATAAATCTATTGCTAATTAATAGTGAGTGTAAGAACTCTAAATCGAGACTTATTAATAAAATACAAGAACTAAATCTGATTCATGTTCTGTTAGAATGGGAAACGCCCTAAAGTCGAATCTAGCGCTTGCCGGCATGCTCGATTCGCTCGTTCAGCTCGTGCGGTGGTATAAAGTCAACCTAACACGCTCGTCGCTTCGCCCCGCTAACCCATTTTTATCATGCTCATATGTTTTTTCTAATCCGTCCCAGTTCCTTCTTTATTTCCGCATAGAATCATTATCTTATCATTTACCTTTTAAAAAGCGGTAAAATATGTCTCAAAATGCCCGCTTATTATCTGGTATCCTCTTTTTACTTAAAAAATCTAATTTTATGCAGATAATTAATTAAAAATTATTCGCATAGTACCCAGCCTGAAAACAGTAAATTATTGATACAATATCCGGATAAATTGTCACACTGTTTAATTTTTTATTTTTCTTAATAATGTTATTAAGCACTAGCATTAATGGGCTTATTATTTAAATGCAAAAAAGTGAAATGTAAGGCTTCAAAACATTTTCTTGTCATATATATATTTAGATGGTGCTGTAAAAACGATTGTTGTACGATAAAGGATACAAAAATAGTGTAAGTGCCGAGTTTTGGTAGAAATAATCACGGTATACTTGTAGCAAACCATAGACAATACTTAAGCTACTTTAGTATACATTGTACAATTAACACACTAACGTCTTATTATACTTATTGATAACTGACTAAATGACAACGATTAGAAAGCTCATTTTTTAAACTAGCCACATTGTATTTCTTCTAACTTCAACTAAACAGAATTTTATTTGTTGTGTGTTAACAAAAATTAAACATATCCTTAAAAATATATATTCAAATAGCGGTAAAGTTACTAATCGATAAACTTCTATGAGCTCTACTGTGAACTTATTAGGAGTTGACAAATAGTCCCCCTTGGCCTCGATCTTTAATGAGAAATTAATGACAATTCCCCGGTGCTAGGTGATCCGCATGACTCGATTATTGCGTAATAAAATATCTTTCTTAATTTCTGTATACGCACAAAGTAATAAGCATAATTATTACTTAATGATGCTTCTTCGTTTATTTCTTTAATAATCTAATCGTTTAGTTTTTTTTATTTAATACGTCAATGTATATCCTTACTCTTTATGATAAGTATGACATCAAATGTATCAATATATAGTAGAAGTTTTATGTCTATCTATTCTTGTGTTTTATGTGTACATTCTCTTTATGGCGACCACCACTTTGAGGTAATGAATAAGGCGTGTTTGGAGCTCTCTCTCCTCGTAACCAGCATTGTACATCAGTCGTAAATCCTCCACACGAGCTCATTACAAGCGAATGCTTGTGGCGATTTTGCCTCCGCGTAACAGTTGAGATTACTGAAGCTGAAATTTCGAACTCTAGCAAAATCCATTTTCATCACTGGCTCAATACAGAGACCGCAAATTAACTGTCACGTCGCTTTCTATACTCGTCCATTGGCTTGGTGAGGCAAATCACAATAGAACGTATTAAGTGATGATCTGATATTTTTGATACTTTTTACTTATACCATGCAACGTTACAGAATAGTTTCATGTACATCGTTTAGCATACATGCTTCAAAATGTACATATTGACAATCCACATCGAACGTCTGTGAGATTTTGCAATTCAAAAGTTGCAATATTTTATACATTTAAAATCCAATACATGTTGTTTGCCGGTAGATTATATTTAAAATATGAAACTAATAGGCATTATTTTAGAATAAAATCATGTCTGTTCTTGCCAGCTAACAGTTTTTCAGGTTTAAGTAAAGAACCAAATTAAATAGCAAGTGATAAATTGAATTTCATAATTATTTGGTATAAAATAAGTCATCATCGTGGCCTATTTTTAATCATGGTTCGCCTGTACAGGTTTAAAAAACGTTCTACATTCGTTTACACGTATTAAAATTCTTTATCCACCGCAAGCTATTTGCAACAAGATGCTTTCCTGCACCAATTGAAGTAGATACAAAGAAGGTAAATCAAAGTTCTTGTTTCAGAGGTGTATTTGATCGTCAAGACAGCATTCGCTCAGAGTACACGAGCGATCGGGAGTCAACGCGGTACGGCATCGTGCAGCAAGCTTCCATCGATAGCACGGATTCCAGAATTTGTTATTTGACTTCTAGTGAGGTAAGTGAATACTGAATCTTCACTTATTTTCGATTAAAAGGTTGTATATTATGTCAACAAGCATCGATATACCTTTAAGCTAGTCAATTAAATAATTGGTTTGGGAAGAAATTAATTATAATATTGGATGCTTTGATAACATGATAAAAGCACTATAGCTATTCAACTATTGTTGGATAAATGAAATGTGGTATGAGAAAACAAACATAAGTATATAGCAGTTCAAATACAGTACTTAGTACTTTATTAAAGTTTTATAAATATGTTCGTCAAAATTGTTTGTGTCTATCCGTAAAATATCTACGATGTAATGTAAAAGGTCTGCTGACAAAAAGACATAGTATATAATACGTGAGATACATAGGTTCTATTTATAATACTGTCTGATAAGCAATAGGCTATTAAACTCTTTGATGTGCTCTCAAGCGGCTAACATCATCAATGTTAGCTGTACTGTGTGTATTCAAATGAAGCGATCGTTAACACATCATTGAAATCGTTATAAATCATTTTGATATTAATTATAAAGCTATTTGCATATAAAAAAATGGAAACATTTTGCTATAAAACAACGCAGTTGCGTACTTTTCTGATAATCTTCATTGAAAGTTGTTTTATGTATGTATACTATAAAAATAGTTTCTCGATATAGCGACTTTAATGTAAAGACATATGGGCAATATTTTTATTTTGTTTATATCCCGGATTATCCTATCTGAACTGAGTCGTCACAAGAGGATAACTGATAATTAATAATTTATTTTTTATAATATAGTAATAATCACACTACAAAGGTTGCATGCTTTATACATTACCTGCCTTAAGTTGGATTAAAAACAAATCCTATTCACTTTCTTTTAACTATGTTGTTGCTTTAATCAAACAGGTCTATAACATATTATTAAGTCCTTTTTATAAACCCATAAACCTATGTTTAGATTAATAATTTACCAAAAATAATATAATAAATTATATCCAGTTTGCGATAATTATAACGTTGTAAAATATACTCAAAAATACCACGGAATATAATTTTTACTTAACAAGAAATGTCATAAATTAAATGCTTTTTTTTTAATTACTTGCAGCAATCTAATCTCAATTATATCTGAAATTCAAAACAGCCTGAAATCAAAATAAAGCCAATTTGTCAGCGAATCAATAAATATAAAAACAAACAATATCGGAGTTACTATTAGTGATAAATAAATATATATGGCTATGACGATTACTTATAAGATACATAATATTGATCATTATCTGTAAAACTTAACAATCAGCACGGTGGTGGGAAACCTTACAAGTTACTTCTCAAATTACATTATAATCTTAACGCTTTATATCCCGTAATAATATCATCTTGTTAACAAAGAAAAAAAATCCCCATAAAACGCACAGAAATTAATAATTATTTGTTTCTTATTTTATTTTTTTTTTCTTTAATATGATAATGTCAATTGTCTCACATTAGGTTAATAAATTTAAATAATAGGATGATAATAAATTTTTATATTATGCATTAAATATGCAATCGATATTTAAAGTCAAGTTCTTGGGTATAAAATTGATGATTGAACTGAAAAGTAATTTTATAACTACGTTATGTTGTAATAAAATTGTTTCTTGCTTCTTCTTGAAACAAAAAATAAAATTTTTACTTTTTATTTAACAGATCAATAGAAAAACGCTTGAAAAGTAAATCCATCTAAATTTACATAAAGTGAGAAATTATAATAAATAGAAGGTAACATGAGAATGTACTTGTACATTTTTGTTATGCACTATTTGGAGCAAGCATAGAAATGTTGCGGAATAGGTATAGCGTATAGAGTATAGAGGAAGAGCGAATTGTCTGGGAACGGTCGTGCGAGGTCGGCGCTCGTCGCCAGAGCCTGCGCAATGAGCAACGCTCGCCGCTGCGCTGAAACTCACCAATCGTATCCTGAACGTGGCATAAAAATACTATTTGAGGTTATATTTCTATATTCCCTGTGACACAAAAAACAAACAAACCGTGGATTCCGAACTCTTACACGCACCCATAATTACACGTGTCGAATGTCGCGAAGGAGAACATTGAATCGAAAGTTGAGACGTTTTGTTTGTGTAAATACAAAGCTATTACTGTCAAGTGCACGGACAAAGAAGACTCCCAGAGAGGCGATACGTTACGAATGTTCATAGTAAATTCGTTAATTAATGTTAATTTTTATCATGGTTGTTATACACATAAATTATAGACTGTTTTCCCAGTTGAATGTTAGTGTTATTGTACAACATATCTCCCGATTGTGCGTTAAGTCAATTGTAGAGGCCTAGACTGGATATAAATACGTCGTTTTCAATTAACGTAGAGTTCTATTTCAATAAAGTATAAGGTAGAGTTCCTGCTTCTGTGTTGCTTAATCCACCTGTGATAAGAACTTAATCGTTAAGGATAATATTCTATAATAGATAATTTCTCATGCTGCCAGGCTCTGTTAAGTAGTTCTAAATAGTAGAAAAATCGTTTATGGAATTGGATTCTTTATTAGGGTATAATTTTAGTATCGCTGTTGTGGTTCGCTTAGTAATATAATAAGAAAGTACAATGAACAGTTCAAATAATTTATAAAGATAGAACAAACCAAAATGATAATATGGTAACTGGATGGGGGCCATCAAATCGAAGAGCGCTGTTTTTATTCAGGTAATTTAGTACAAGCTATATTTTTTTAATAGAATTGCTTTTATTTGTATTTGTTGTGAGCCTAGTAAACCAACCCTCTTCTCGTACACGTTAACCCTTGAAAACGTTAGAAATGAGTAGAGAAACAAATTAGCATGTACAATTTTCGTATGCTAATACCATTTATAGCATAACACAAAATAGATTTGTATATTGAATGCTCTTATCTTTTCATTTAATTGTTACTGGCTTACTGAAGTAAGTAGGTGTGATGTTTTATTATTGTATTATACAGAATATGTATTGGATCAAACATACATTAGGGAGCATTAGCGTAGTCAACAAACAATAGAAAGTTCTCATGTGACAAACAATTCTTAAAATAATTCCATCCGTGTATGTAGATGTAAATATGTGTATTGTAAATGAATTTGTTATTAATATGCTCTTTTATTATTAAATATTGTCATATCATACAAAGTGCATTGTAACATTTTAATATTATTCTATCTAACACTATCAGCGCCGCTTTAGTGTATGCACATAACTGAGTTATGTGAATTATGAATACACTAAAATGGCGTTGATATTTAGGATGATCATATTAAAATGTTACGAGCAAGCATATGTATTTTATGCAGTTTTTAACAGAATAGAATTAAAGAAATATAAAAAAATAATGATTAATCTGTACTATGTACGTGTTAGTCATATTAACAATTATTGATTTTAATTAAACATGGGCTCTTTAAAAAAACGCTAAAATCATCCAGGATTATTCATTTACAGTTTATAATTAATACATAATCTAAAAAATCCGAAGATTAATGGTTACATTTATAATTATATGCATAAATAACCAAGCATAGTATATAAGCATTAGGCTCGTGACAAGATCTGCAAAAGCGTGTTAAAGTAATCTCATAAAAGAAGTCACTTCGTTCGACACCCCATTATTCAATCTTAATAGATTCTAGAGAGCCAATGTTTATTCTCAACCACGACCGCAACCCCGTCTGCCTTACGGGCACTGCAAATTGTGTCAGGGTCGACTTCCTATTGATCTCGGTTCTTTCACTCTGACACTCGACCCTTCCTGTAAATTCTGTAGTTCCATAGTTAAAAATACACACCTTTATAACATTGTTTCACTTCACTTGAATCTTGTTTTGCTTCTATTTGTGTGCATTCAAACAAAACTTGTTTGTGAAGTGAATAAAAACACATTACGTATATTTATTCACGAAGAAGCATATAAGCCTACTTTTTCTCAGCAATCCCTTTAATTTTTGCTTTCTTAAAAATATGGCAATTCACTTCCACCTCTCGGCCTTTTTACTTTTATGGTAATGGTCGGTGCTGGTCGCTTACCATCATCCGTCCAACCACTAATAACTTAAAAAGTAATATATAAACTAGACCTACTAATATAACTAGCAACGAACTACTTAACTAAAATGATTTAAAATGATATCCAAAAGCACAATTTGATCGAAGTAAACAGGTAATAAATACATATCCAATTGTGTGTTATGTTAAATTATTTTGAAAATTGACAGCTAACTTGGGTAGTGTGAATCCGGGAGCGGTAGCCCATTTACCCTATCCTCATTACCACGTGTCAAAAATTAATGAAGCCCTGTCACACCAGTCACTTCATTTTAACACTTTGATATATAAATGCTTTTGAAGTATAATAATAATATACTATCCAAAAATAAATTCACATTTCTCCAATAGATAGAACGTTTTTTGTATAGAGACCCTTTTATGAAACAAGGTTGAAAAGACCTCTGTCTGTCAACCTCCGCATTTTAGCGAATACATTAATTATTGTACACGTGAATATTTTTTTCGCTCCAATAATGTTTGTTACATATACTACATACAGACATGTTATATTCCTCTCAGTATTTATTTAATCATCGCAAATAGAGCATTTTTTATTATTGATTTATAATAGCTAGGTTAGTTAACTTTACAATGAAACTTTTTTATCTTAATAAAAACTTAATTGATAAAACTAAATTATATTATGATTCGCAAGTCAAATACATTGGTTTTATCATACTTATTTTTATGCAATATATCATATATAATTATACATATTAAATATTATTGTCTTATCTTAACACGCATTTTAGTTACTATTTTAAATGAATTCATCTATGATGTATATATTCAACAATCAGCGCATTTTTTATCCAAGGATCTAGGCGAACTTATATTTGACTATAAAGTATATATAGGTGGTGCAATACGAAACTTATATTATATCAATAAAATAAACTAGAAAAATAATATCTCAAACGACAATAACGGTATTTTAATGAAGGTTAGCTGCTAGGTTAGATAAACATTTCTGATAATTTACTATTTCCTACTAATGGATGCCTTCGGTTAAATAAAGTTTTCTGCGCTGTTTAAGTAAAAGCTTTTAGAAATATAAGGCGTTGTTTACTTCCCAACTGTTATTAGCAGGCTCGGACGATCTCGAGGTTTCTATTTCTCTAACACATAAATATAAACATGGATCATATAATGACTTGTTCTTATGAACTATGTAATAAGTTAAGTCTTTCGTATCCAATCAATTTAATATTTCAGCATTTTATAATTTCGAACGGTTCTTCAATATCTTACAAGTAATAATAATGAATTCGCCTCAAATATCTGTTCAAATATGTGCAAATATAATATAAATAAATTACAAAACAAACATGGATATTTTAAATTTGCCGTATTGTGGTATTATTACGTTTTATACAAACTATAGCATTTACTTTAGCTGTAACCTCTTTTCTGTTCGCGGTCGGAAGTAAAGTCCCTATTGTTACTACGTATAATAGCTGGCGGGACTTATTTTTTGTTAAAACAACTCAGCTACTTTTTCATAAATAAGAAAACGTCAGTACAATAAGTCTGTTTGAAACATTAAATGTTTGAGTACCATTAAAGAAATCATCATAAATAATTTTATTAGCGTTCCATTTTTATCTCAACATTTAATGAGAATATTACAATTGTCTGTCAACATTTGGAGGTTTCTTTATGCCCGTGACAAATGTTAATTTTGTCACGTAGGTCTGTTTCCAATACCTTTTTAGCGCAGATTGCAATGGAAAAGTGCCGATCGTGACGTTGTTACTCTAAACGAAGCTGACAGAAGCAGTAATGCTGGTGACATTCCCACAGATGTCGCGTCGCATCTCTCCATTTGTGTAGCGAGCACAAGGGGGAGTTGTGTGAGAGGGACTATAAAGCCTCACGCCTGCGCTTAACTACCACCTCTATATTCACATATAACATGCTTTCATTTCATTTGCTCTACCAATTATATGGCCCATAATTGGTAGATGAGACAAGTGCTAACGTATATATCATTAATTACAACATTTGTACGACACAAAAAAGAAGCAACGTTGATATAATATGTATGTGAACGAATGATTTTCACTGCTACTTAAAAATTCATATAAACTTATGGAAATAATACAGAGTTAAGAGTATATGTGATAGAAAAACAAATGGCCTTCATGCACATATGCATGCACATGATATTATTTTAATCATGAATTTGAATACAAAAAGAAAGAAAAACTAAAAACATGATGGTCAAGAAAATCATAGTCCGCAAAAAGGACATATTGACAGCAATCAATAGTATCCCATAGCGTTATCCAAGAACGTCGTTCCGAATAGGTAAATACTTTGCAAAGTACATTGACCCGGAGACCACTTAAAAAATCTAAACGCATTTCCCTTACTAGTATTTTCTTTTCAAACGCAGGCTGTGAATATTTTCCGCGTGAAACAGCTCACTTCATGAAAGAGAGGTTTGCGCCATTACGTCTACGGCCTGTGCTATAATTAAATAAAGTATTTGTATCAAAACATTATAATTTTCTATTTTTTTCTCGTAAGATGCCAAAAAAAAAAGAGATGATGACAAATATGTGAAATATCTTCATTCAGATTTATTTTTTCTATTTAAAATAACACTTATTTTTAAAGTTTAATGAAGATAAGAATGGTATAGTTGAGAACTATCTCCTGGATATCGATAACACACTGATAATATTTTAAATGGTTTTATAGAAAAATATATTTTCCCTTTGTAATAGAAACACCAACATTTATTAAATAAAATCAGTCCACACATTTTCAAACGTCCAATTAAGTAAAAAAAGAGCAAATACGTAAGAGTTTTATTTTTCTGATTCATTAATTTTCAATATCTATAATCGGTTTTTTTCCGTCGTTCATAATTCGTTCGTTCCTAATTAAGATAAAGTTGTTATTATATGTTTTGTCTTAAAAAGAACCACATCTATTTGCAATGTAACTCTATTATTATTATTGTGTATCACGCAAAGATTGATTTTTATGAATCGCCATAAAATCGAATGATTTTATGTTGATGCTATCACATCTATCAAAAGATACCAATTAAATCGAAATGTGAGATTGGGTAGGGAAGAGTAGAGGTAGTGTAGAGTCCGAGGCGCATAAATACTGGTAAAGAGGCGCCATGGCGCCGCCCGCCCTCTGTCGCGCTTGCTCCAAATCGCACGATCGTTTCTCTCCGAGAAGTAACGATGTTTGACGATTACGGCCACCCTCCGCGACGCGTGCCGGATCCAGTCGCAGTGAGAACCGCTTGGGCGTTGGAGCAATTCTGTGTGACCAGTGCTCGATTATGTAACTCAATAAAGTTATTTATTTATGAACTGAAAAAAAACATTCGACCGCGGCTTAAACTTATACCAATGTTCATTGCAATTGATACAATGGGTTGGGCTTTAACGTAGTACATGTGCAAAAGTGATGTGTACCTACGCCTTTACTCGCGGTGATAGACGTCATCTGAACAGGTTTATCGTTTCATCAAAAATTGTTTTAATCGTTCACAACTTCCCACTTATCAGATAAGGGATTATCGAGTTGAGTTATTAGTACAGTTATTTTATATTTTTGTTCTGGTTCTAAATTCAAAAAATCCGTCGAAGAGTTAAATTGTCAAAAACGTTGTGAAGCAAATACATTGTAAATTAATCTGGCATAGTCCATGGCTTTACCCATATTTGAGTCAAAAGAACAAATAGAACTAAGCTCAATGAATATTTGGCGCAATGCAGGACGCTACCTTCTATTTAAACGTTTACAAAGTTGTTAAAAATATTTCTAATTGCAAGTTTATTTAATTTTTTTATTTCCTAAATCAATAAAATTCTTATAATATATGATAAAATTTATACAAAACAAAATTAAAATAGTAAAAAATGAAGTAAATTTAATTATAAGTGAATCTACAATAAAATAATAGATAGGTAAAAAGATTGAAGAATTGACGACTGAAGATTTCTTTTAAAGATTTCCTAGGGCTGTATGATCATATGGATACACAAGTGGAGTTTTTTTTTTAATCAATTAAAGATAAGGGATCGGTTTTAGTGTATTCAACACTGAAATGGATTAAATAGACGACATTTCTTTATGCTCGTACAATATAGACTGGTTTGATTTAAAACAGGTTAATGTAACGTAAATGATAAGTAATTCACTTTGTGGCATCTGGCGATACATTTCGGTAATCATCGCAGACATTTTATTATTTTTAAATCGTTAATCTGTAAAAACATTTCGAAAATGGAACGTCGTGATTTTTTAAAATAGAAGTACATAGAGATTAACATGTTTTTTATCTATAAATATATGTATTTTTTTATCTAGAAATCATATGTGATTTCAAAGGCAAATTATGAGGATTCCTTGTATAGAAATATATAATTAATAAATTAGTAAATTGTAATTGTTTCGAACAGACCATATTAATAGTATATTTTGTGCTTGAAAATGAATTTTTCTATAAATCCCGTAAGTAGGAAGTATATAATGTGATATGCTAGAGATACACTTTCCGTTATCATGCTATCCGCTGCGCCTACATGATGACGGGCCCAAATGTGATGACACTTTACCACGATGCAGCCCATCTCATCCCTCTGGGGATTAACCAGCTCTTAGCGTAATTAAAATGTAAAAAATATAAATTCATAAATTTAACCATTCTCCATAATCACAGGAAATATTTCCCAGCAAACAGCAAATTT
This sequence comes from Zerene cesonia, assembly GCF_012273895.1. Lineage (NCBI taxonomy): Eukaryota > Metazoa > Arthropoda > Insecta > Lepidoptera > Pieridae > Zerene > Zerene cesonia. The sequence goes on from NC_052114.1 coordinate 5,723,524, forward strand.
AACAAATACGTTGTAATTGTATTTGATGCTTAAAAAATATTTTTAGCGATAATTTTAAAATACCTTATATCTAAAAGTGAAGTGTTATTAAAACATGGATTTCCTTGAATGTAACGTAAAATCACTACAAAAATTATGTTATATTTGAATAATTTCCGATTAACTTTCTTTTTTTACTCCTTATGGTAAACTTCATTAGATTCCCCCTGGTAAACTTCATTAGATCTGCGCGTACATTGGCAATCAAAAATAAAATAAAAAAACAAAACATTTACATAAAAATCACAAATAAATAAACGCTGACGTTATAAAATATTTTAACTCAATGTGTCTGCCCTATAACGCTTACAGAAAGTAATACATTATGAACGTAACGATAGCTTGTAAATATACAAAATCTTATAAATTAATCGTGAGAAGTGATGTTATCGCAAAGATAAGGATATTATTTAATAAAATTGTTATTGATTTTTATAATTCATTTTTCGTAGTTTATACATTACTGCAGCACAATTAAATACAACGTAATTAATTATAGTACCAGTTCATGGCATATATTATAAAGTATATATCCTCTTACACTACCTGGAATTTGTTAGAGTACTAATAACTCAACTTTTAATTAATGATAAAAGGCTAAATTATAAGGGTTCAATGAAATGAAAGAATATTACTAAACATAACAAAAATATATTAAAATGCGAGAATGACTTAATATCAGTGTTTATTTCTCAACCAAAATGAAGATGAGGGACATATAAGGTTGATTTGAAGTAAGGAGAAGTATAATAAAAGCGAAGACTAGAAAGGAGTCGTAATGAGGTGACGCTCGCGACCCGGCCGCTGACGCCGCACCTCGCCAATGATGGTGGAGACGCACCGCGCGCCGCCGCCTCGATGTGTGCGTGCGCCAGAGCACCGCGGCAAGCCCACGTCGGCCTCCGCACCGGCTTCCCTCTCCGGGAGTGGTACCGTAATGCACTTACGTCGCCGCCGACACAAGACTGTGCATTTTGGTGAAAACCTTCTTATGCAAGTTTGCGCCGATCGCGCTCACTTAGCGGCGCTAGGAGCGAGAATACCGGATATATCATTTTGCCACAAAGCTCACACGGGTGTAGAAAAGGGTGATGCGCGCTTTTGTTGTGTTGCCCATCATTGCTGTTTAGCCTCAGGCGCATTAGCAGCCCTCACTTCAAACGGTCGTCCAAAACCACGCAGGGAAAGAAGCGGCGATTCACACTCAAGTGGTGGAGAAACCGGAGAAAAAGGAGAAGGCGGCAGCGAATCGGCTCCAAAGGAACCTAAACGAAAATTAAAGCATCACCACCACCACCACCATCATCATCATCATCACAAAATCCACACATGCCCGTACCATGATGTAGCACCTCCGCCTGAAGATGAGCCAGATGAAAAAGCCATTGTGCCGAAAAAAACTGTGTCTCCTTATCTATACATTCCAAGTAAATTAGAACCAAACGTTCAACAGTTGTTTAGTTTTATTGAAAGCGTATTGAGTGCATGGGCTGCTGAAGAAGGACTCACAAGTACCGGAGAGTATTCAGAGCCCGATGAACGAATAGTTCGTCGACGGAAGCTGAACAAATACAAAAAACGTACAGATGTCCTGAATATCCGACGTATTGTATACGAAGTTTCAATACTACAGGGCACTAAATTTCTAGGAAATGTCCGCTTTAGACATTATCATTGGAAGGGTACTGCACAAACATGCAATGAATCTTTTTTGACAAAGGTAAGAACCTAACTTGACTATTCAAGCTCTAAGATACTAAACTAACTATACACATTACTTTAAACGTAGATCCTATTTAAACATCAGAAGTGAAGTAAATTTTAAATAAATTCATAAAATTGTTTACTTTTAAAATATTAAAGAAATGACTGTGTCAAAAGAATTGCACTCTGGTCTTATATACCTGTATTATAATTAAGTATAATAAATATATTTTATTGTAGCTGTGAATAACAAACACCTGAATCGTTAATACATACAACCTATATACGATACCACAATATCCATCTTATTCGCGTAAATATATGGTAAAAAATGTGAAAATGTATATTAACAAATGGAACCTGTTGTATTGAATACACCAAGCTTTTACCATTCCAAACGGAAACTATCTAAACAATTGAACATTTCCATTGTTGGAGCAACTACTAGTTTGAAGTTTTCTGTTGCATTTATTTTTTGAACTAAACATAAATCATAATAAATCTATGAATATAGCGAACGGTGACCTTATTCTAGGTTTCACCGTGAGAAGCTGCAATTTCCCTTTTTACTAATGAGGCCTTTTATATTTTCACTCTATGGCAATGCAGAAGTGTCTCAATTTGCATTAAATGTCTATTCTTCGAGAACAAACTGACGTTTAGCATGAATCTTTAAGGATAGATTCAGTTTTTAATATTTGTAACCATTACGTATAATAACTCCACTGCAGCAATGAAGCTTAGCAGCTTGGTTTAATTTTCACATTTGCTGCATTTTAGTTTCATAAGAATCGTATCAAAAATGCATTATGTTGCTAATCTTGTAATGAAGTCCTACTACGAAGTTCAAATATATATTTCATAACGTTTGAATACTTCAAAAATCCCTCTCAATTGCTAAATGATACGGTTAACATTTATTAAACTGAATCTATATCACTAATAAAAGCAAATAAATTTTATGCCTTGACAATCAATATAAATAATGAAACTAAGCACTTGTTTGTGTTTTTTAAGATTTAGAAGGTTTAGGTTTTGTGAGTATATGATAAACTATAATATTATGTTAAGCAAAAGTTTCGAAACAACCTCTTGTGGAACGAGTGAAGTATAAATAAGTATACCATTATGTAGTTGTGGTTATAACTTAGTGAGGCTTTGAGATGCCGAGCGGCGATTAATTTAAACTAAATTTAATACCTCTTTGCACCGGTCTTCTCTTTAAAGTTAAATAAGATTTAAATTGTTATATAATTAATACAATACGCTACAGGAACTAATCATTTTATCAAAATGGATTATAAGTCCATAATTTAAATTGACATTGTTTATATTTGTATAAGCTCTATCATATAAATACGCATTAAATAGAATAAACAATTATAATACTCTTTGTGCCTACGATGACAATTTTGTTTAGAAATTTGTACGTTTTTTATTTTATCTATGAACGCTATCTCTTCTGTCCTATATTCATTCTTTTGTACTACAGTATCACGGAGACTATGCTCCATTACATATCAAATTTTATTATATCATGTATATATTTTAAGAAAAGAGGCGAGAGCGCCGGTGGCGGCGTGAAGGGCCATCAAGCCGAGTGCACCCTGCCGTTGCCCGCATGCGCTTCAAAGCAATATATTCTTATTATTTTTAATAATAATTTATTGCTATTGAAAGTTCTAAAGACTTTTTTTTCTTTGATAAAAAAATGAGTTTACGAACTAATTTCATAAATTCGTCGCTTATACTAAAATAAGTGCCCGTGAAAAGTTTCCTTTCCTTTTCTATGATATTTTCAGACATTAAACCCTAGTTTGTTTGCTTTCTTAGTAAGAAAGACATACATATTATATTAGTATGAATTAAACTATACTTACAAATTTTGCGCTTTCCATATATAAGGTAACAATTTACTGTGCTAGAAATGAGGGCACGACTGACGGTAAATTGCTTTACACCGTGGTACACAGCCAGAATACATAAACGTATAGCTTGCCGTCTTGGCAACTTACAACATTAAAAATTATGCCCAAGTACGTATTCACGGAAGGTTGGGCTAAATTTCTTTCTTTTAACAGTGAATGTAATTTTCTTTGAGGCGTGTTGACGGCACCAGTAAAATATAAAAAATTCATTTAGATTATTACGCCGGCATATTGTAGTACGCTATGCTTAACGTAGATTTTAACTTTTTTATCTGATCAAATTTAAATTTATAAATATATCTGAATTGCGAGTTTTAAGTACCAAAATAACGTTAATATCTCGGTAACTAACTCAATAATCATCTCGACTAAGAAAACTGAGATTTGCAGTCATATGTTCCTCAACTACAGCGTCTTTACACTGACGTTTATGTTAAATACATGAAAAGCAACTCAAGTATTATGTTCTGCTTTTATTGTCTTATTCAGCGTAAACAGTTTTATTTTCCTGTATATATATATATATATACATATATATATATATATATATATATATATATATATATATATATATATATATATATATATATATATATAATATGCACAAACAACAAAATATGAATGTACCTAGCATTTCTGACATGAAAGTACGATTTTTTATTTACGAAGAAATATTAAACTAAATCTTTTGTTGTAAAAACATATGTTGTAAAAACAGTTTCGAATTTGAATATAGATATCGGACGACGATCGCATGTCGTTGACAACAGCGGTATCTGATGAAGAAGATCCCGGAGAGAGCGCCATGAATTCACCGTATAAGGGCAAACAAACTGGAGCTGCGGCGGCTTCCTTCAATTGCACTGGTGCTGTTAGAAAAGCCGGGTAAGTCTGATTTTGTTATCTGATTACAAATGTTCCTGAAGAGCTTGAATCTCTTTACTTTTCAATTGAAACAAGCGACGTCATCGATAAGAATCTCCTATTATTTTCTACATTTTACAGGCACGATTGAACAAAAAATATATCGTTAAGGACCTGTGTTGCGTAACTTAAAAATTATTGTGGTAGGAGGGAAGGATAAAACCAACAAAAGAAAGTGACGTCGTAAAGAGTTGACGAGTTTCTTAGAGCCTACAGCATCCTTTATATTTCTTAAGGCTACAATTCCTGTTCCATGAATCCCAAATGACCGGAGGGAAATCTTAGCCGTGACCCATTCAACGTTCCTTTAACGCTATGCCCAAAGTATACAGACAGGATGTTATTTCTGGAAGAATATCCGTTGGTTCTATAATATTTTTATCATCTATTTTTAGAACTCTTTTAAATATGAATATGTGGAATAACTTTAATTAACTTGTTCAAATCCGATTAAGCGATTCAAATGTGGAGAAACATTTTTAGACCTCAACAGGCTCCCTTAATAAATAACGCTTAAATGTAAAGTGTAATTACTCATTTAGAAATGAAAAGAGTACAATTTTTTACATATCTATATTTGAAAATTATGACAATTGAAAATTCATTCCCTGCTTTCAATCAGTCTAATCATTATTTCTGGTTAAATTGAGGCTCTGAAACTACAAATACTCGCAATTTCAAAATATTATACGATGTAATCACCGTGATTAAATTTCGGTAACACATCAACCATGAGTAATGATTATTTGCGTAGATGATTGATCGGTATTACATATAATGTTTGCCCTTGTCACAACCTGTATTATGATAATTTAAAGTAATTATTATTTTACATCGTCTATAGATTCTTGAGCGTCAAAAAGTGGTTACTTCGTAAGAAGCATCAAATTGAACTGGCGAGAAAACGCGGCTGGAAGGGATATTGGGTGTGTCTAAAGGGGACTACGTTACTGTTTTACCCTTGTGACTCGCGCGAAGGTCGCTCCGTGGAAGCCGCCCCCAAACATCTCATCATCGTGGATGGCGCTATCATGCAACCGATACCTGAACATCCCAAACGAGATTATATATTCTGTCTGAGCACCGCTTTCGGCGATGCGTATCTATTTCAAGCGCCGTGTCAGGTACGTGAAGTTCAATTAATATAATCGCCAAAATACGTTATAAAAGTGCAAGAAAATACAGTTGTGCGTTTTATTGCGTTGTCGTAGGTGGAACTCGAAAACTGGGTGAATAGCATACATAGTGCATGCGCCGCGGCGTTCGCGCGACACCGTGGCAAGACCGGAACGCTGCATCTACTTCAAGAGGAAATTTACCGTCTCGAAAAAGCCATTGAATCGGTACGTACTTTACTCGGATAAATATCGCATTTGCAATGTGCAGCTACTCGTATATACCCCTGCTATAGACGTCGCTTTGAATAATTAATGAAATCATTGTGCATTAGACGGTTTTAGTCCAGTTTTGCAAAACAGAATAGTGTTGAGCACAATGCAGATACGGAGTAATTATGCGAGACTCGACCCTAAGTGCACAAAGCTACGGTCTGAACTAACAGAAGTATTGTTTGACTGACATGAATCACTAACTACTTTCGTAAACTATTGTTGATCGAGCTGACTTTCGTATATATATTCTATATTTGTCAAAATAACTATTTGGCAATACAGCTACCTTTAATATGCAAGATTAAGGTTTTATAAAATAGCGTCTTACTTAAAATGTTCTATGCAATAATGACTAAACAATATGCACTTATGATTATAATGAATATATGAATAATTTGATTTTAAGTTATAAATTATTGATTCTAAATGTTTTTAAGCTCTGATATAATAAAATACATAATCATTAAAGCATATCTAAAGTTTTGTTTTGAAACCTATCAATAGTTAACGGGAATAATACACCAAGTTATAATGCAACTCTTGTGCAACACATGCACACATGAAATAGCTTTGTGTTAAAGTCATTGACATAATGTGGTGACGCGCGGTTTACAATCTTCCGTCCGGAGATCGTGCCAGCCTGTAGCCCGCACTATGCGACCGCCCCTTAAGCCTTTGCAACCTCTGACGACCACCGCAAGCAAATATGCTTTCAGTTCCAGCAAATTGTGTAAATACGGGTATTATATACGCATATTTAAATAACAATATTCATCGTCTTTCTCTCACTACCATTTAACGACCCATGATTAATGCTTATTGCATACTTATACGTTTCGCTAATATATAATAAAACAAAAAGTGGATGTTACATTGAATTTTAACGTTCATTAAGTCACATTACTCTCAAAACTTTTAATGCCATAACAATGAAAAAGTCTTGACATTGATGTCGTGACAACATTTTAAGATTATGTTTTTGATCGCTGGCAGGTGACACGCGGCCATTAATATTCATGGCGTACCTTGTGCCCTAGTAAACTTTTGAAACCGCTCCTCTACTTCAAATTAAAATATTTATATCTCAGTTTGTCTCATACCTTATAACAACGTAGCACTTTTAATCCTTAACAAAGTCCATCGAAAAATCCCAGAAAATATTTATCTTTATTACGTTCAACGAATACCACTATATAAATCAAATTTAACAGTTTCTGCAGACTTCTGTGCCTTTTTATGGTATGATAACCAATATTGTATAATATAAAGGCTATAAATTGCCAGGACTGTATCAACCACAGGAAGTTTAATACTGCGAAGTGTGGTAGCATCATACTTATTCGTTTTATCGCACATTCGCGCAAATACGTGCGATTTATGGCTCTTCCTATTTAACCTTTTACTCGAAAAGTATGCTGTAGTGCTTTCCCAATAACTTATTGCGTTTTTCCATCTGAGATTTTTATTTATATTTGTGTTGGTGTTATAGCAAACAGGTATTGTAGCATTGTATTGTTATAACTATTTACTACGGTATATAAGAGAGATGTAAATCTATATAGGACCACAAATTGAAACACATGGCAGACCTGCAACAGTCGGTAGTATCTGACCCGGAAACTAGAGCTCAGTTGGCGGTGCAAATGTTACAATGGGAGGAGAATCTTGAGCGACTGCACTGCGAACAATTCCGGCTGCGATGTTATATGGCCAGTTTGCAGAGCGGCGAACTTCCCAATCCGAAGGTATATTTACCCGCTTAATATTTATTTTCTGTGCAATATCATTTTTAATGTTTTTGATGGGCTACTCTTTTTATTTTCTTCAATATTTCATAGAAATAGATAACGATATTAATTCACAGTGTTAACCTATTCGTATTTACAACACTTGTACAACATATTATAAGCACCTTTGCCCGCATAATTGTATAATTATGTTTATTAAGAGATCAAAGCATTTAAATATAGCTGAAACATGACCGAATCGTTGAATGTCTATTGATCTGAATAAGGATCATTTGTGGCATCATGTTCCTAATATCCTATTAAGCGACATCGCCTCGTATGAATAAACTGTACGTTATTTTATATTATTAAAATAACCCGAATAAACACTATACACTGTGCTACATGAGTATGTACAAATTACCAGTATTTCTATATACAGTAACATAAATGTTTAACATCTATTATCACATACTGCATTTATAATAACGATGGTATTGTTTTAATAGTGATTTTGTACCAGCAATCAAATTTTTACGCTACATCCAATTCATCTTTCATTAGTCGTATAAATAATTGGTGCGTCACGATATATTCCACAGAACTGTGCTTAATGAGAATATTGATTTTGTGCTATTGAATAATTAATATAAATATGAGGTTGCGAGAGATTTTCATGAGATCTCTCATATTTCAAATAATACCTTCCTTAATAGTACGTCGTCCTTTCAACACACAATTATGGAACGAAGTTGACAGAGAGAATTCAATATGTCGACTTCAGTGGCCAAATTGACAAATCCATCGGCCGAATGTCCAACGGATATCTGTTCATGTCATGCCAAAAATAGCTTTCCAATAATCGGGACGAGTCTCTTCAAGAAGAATCAAATATGCTAAATAATACAATTTGTTCGGCATAAAGTTTTCATTACGATAAAACGATATTAATCCAGTATTTACTTCTGATATTAATCCAGTATTTATTTCCAGTAGTCACATGATATTATAAAAACAGTTTTAAAAATCTTATTCAGTCATCACGTTCGTATGAAGTAAGGCGCTGCATTTGATTTTTAACAAGAAAGTTATAGCTATATAATAATTAGCAGACCTATATAATTTACTTCACTATTAACAACCGCTCGATTGAAAAAGTTAATAATCGAGCTTTAAGTCCGGCTTTAGTTTCAATACTCCAGTATCGATATTTGAGGTTATGTAAGTTGCACGCGGTTTATGAAGGAAATGTCCACAGTCGCTGCTGACGCACGTATCGCGCGGCACGAAGAGCACGCTAAACAAGCTGGGCGTGTTCACGGTATCGTCGTTCCACGCGTTCATCTGCGCGCGCTCGCCTTCGTTGCTCAACAACCTGCTGGCGGGCCGCGGAGCCACCAAGCGGCGCGCGCCCAACCTGTCGCGCTCCAACTCCGGCTCCAGCCGCCGCTCCATGCAGGTCAGTGTCGTGAGCCGTGCTCCACAACGTCTGTTCTACATTTCCTTTTCCTCACCCTTCCCAGTCCATTCCTTCTTTCCAGTCATCAATCCTTTCCTTGGTCCTTACCCCTTTAAAAGGGGGCAGCGCATAGTCAGTGGTGATCGCTTACCATCAGGCAACCAGCCGCTTACTTGCCCCCTATGACATAAAAAAAACATTTATAAATGTAAATCTTCTTGATCATTCGGATTCTTTTAACTGATATGATTTTAAAAGGGATGTACTAGAAATTTTTCCTTAATTATAGGCTGCTAGTAATTTATAAACGCACATACAAATCCTTTTCCATACCCTTCTTAACACTTTTCTGTATTCCCTTCATCAATCGTTTCCTTATCTCTTATCCATTAAAGTTGCCTCTTCTATCTATGGGTGGTGCTGGTCGTTTACCATCAGGCGACTCGCTAGCTCCTATTCCAACTATCATACAAAAAATACGTATACCTTGAACAGGAAAACATATTTTAAAATGACGTTTAATCAGATAGAGATGTTAAGCTGATGTATAAAATATGGGACGAACATAATCCTGAAAAATAAAATGACTCCGGTAACCGGGCATCACACTTCGCTAACACAAACATGTTAGATTAAAAAATGTACTTGATAAGTTGAAAATATTTCTATTTTCGTTCCTCGACGTCAGAATAACGGGAGGTTTTTTTATTAACCTCCGGCAGTATTTTTTACAGGTAAAACCCGATATTGTCGGAACTTTAATCTGCTTGTGTTAGATTTTTTAATTTGATATCCTCTAACCATCCCGTAATTTTACGTAGGTATTTCGGGTTTTCAATTAATTAATCAAAATAAAATAATTTGCGTGTTATGTTTATTTCAAACATATGAACAATGTATTTAAACAGGTAGAACCTTACCGACAAATAATTAATTCATATTGAATGGCATATTAAAATACTATTAGAAATTACCGTAAATAATAGACCGGCTTTAAGAGGATGTTGGTATTATTATTTTGAAGATGATTAATGGTTACTTATTATTTTCTCTATAAATAATAAGAAAATTTATGTAAAAACAACATGAAACAAAACAACAGGCATTTCTGTAGATTATTGTCGCTTGAGGGATTTTCAGGGGCTCGGTTTTAATATCCATGACTAATGACCTGCTATTGGAATTCTGTCGTAGCGGATGTACAAATATTAAAAGATAAAAACCGAATCCAGTCCTCATATTTATTCATGCTATAGAAATGAAGAAAATCACTTTTTAAATTGGTGAAATTATTTAAATATTGTGAGTAATTTACATTGATGGCAGCAAACGATCGACTAATAATTGCTTACCGAAAATAAAATTGTAAATTCGTATCTGCAATGAAAATTGAAATTGGCATAGATAACAAAGTGAAACGTTTTCAACATTACCTTTATTTATTTGATGTAGACTTAACATTATATAGATATTTTAACAAATATTTTTTTTAGACATAACTTAGTACGAAAGTGGAACAAATAAATAGATGGACATTATATAAATCGTTAAATGGTTGGCGTTCGAATTGATCACTATATGTTTTTGGTGAATTGTAATTTGTAGCTGCGTATGACATAATAAACAAAAAGCCTTTTTATGATATATCTTGTCAAAATGTATCTCATATCAAAAAACATTTTACAACTGGGGAAATCTTACAGTTCTAATTAGAAGAAAGAAAGAAAGAAAGAAAGAAACATTTATTTGTCAGGGACAGCACAACACACCAATGATAGAAATTATACAAATAAGAAATAGATACAATTACACAACGTAAATATAGAATTAAACAAACGAAAAATACCAACATCAGAAATGAGGAGTGCGTCATAATGACCCCAACAAAAAGGAGACAGCTCAGCCTATGCTGCAATGCTGAGAACATTGGCAGCGCTGTTTTTCAGTGTCCCCTTTATGAGTTAAGGTTTCGAGTGGCGACGCAATGGGTAACAGAATAAAAAAATAAACAAATAAATAAAAAAGACATAATGAACTTACTAAAGCGATCACATTTTAATTGAAATAAAGGGCTAAGAAATAAATAATGATATAAGTTAATAATATTGCTAAGTATACATTAAATAAAAAAAAAAATAAAAAATAAAAATAAAAATAAAAAATAAAATTAATAATAATAATAATTCATTTATATTCTTACACATTAGAAAATAAATAATAAAATTATGTTATAAAATTATATAAAA
>NC_052114.1:5735941-5749908 GCF_012273895.1 Zerene cesonia
GGTTTTCGCCTTTTGTTTCTGGGAAGCCAGTAATTTCGACGTCATTCATTAGGTTTCGTTGCTCAGATTCGTTTAACTGATTTTTTATAGATTCAATGCTTTCAATAACGTCCTTACTAGGTTGATAAAGCGGTTTATTTTCCGAGTAATCTGATTCCATACGCCCCAAACGCTCCTCAAATCCATCGAGTCTCTTATTATACTCTGCCATAACCATAGTAACTCTTGACATTTCCTGTCGAAAACTTGAGAGTTCGGTACGCAAAAGTTTTATTTCCTCCGTAAGAGAAGAGGAAACAGAAACCTGCGAGTGCATTGGGGCATCCACGTACACATCATCTCCCGCATCCTGAGCGCATACGGGCTCCCCCGCTTTAGGGGTTAAGTCTTTGCATGTTTTACATAGCCATTTTCCATTTAATCGTGATTTGGGACTGAGATTAATACACTGTTTATGGTATAAGTGGCTGCATTTCGTACACTTGGCGCCATCTGTTGTAGGAGAGTAAAATTTACCACAGCAAGGACATTTGTTATTAGCCATTTTAAACCCTTATCGATCAATTAAGTAATTCACTTATGCAATAGAGGGCGCTGGACTCAATTAGGAACAAGGAATTTGCAATATAATTTGTAGATGTATGAAATTAGTTGCTTTTAAATTATTTTTAAATAACAACGTCTATCAGGTCACTTCCTGAATTTAACAGCACTTTCATCCACTATCTCTCGCAATTTACACGCACAATGTTGAGTTCTTAAGAGTTGTCGGTAGTCGTGAAATCAGCTGTTTTTTATTTACGCTTGTTTTTCACTTAACACCTTTTTAATCACTTGGATAACACTGACTGTAATAGTTTACATCAAACATTAATCAAAAAACTCTTTAGAAAGATTAAATAAAAACTTTTAACCACTTTTAGACTGTAAAAACTCAGAGAGCATAAACTGTCACTTCAAACGTCGCCAATCGAAAAAAGATAGAAAATTAGTTAGACCTCAAACGAAATTTGTTTCAATTTCCTTCCGTTCGGTACATCTTTATGAATGTGAGAGGTTATTATGGTCCAGATGTCCCGCGAGGAGGGCGAGGCGGCCGTGCGCGTGTCGCTCCCCGAAGGCACGACGGCCACGGTGGGCGTGCGCGAGGGCATGACCGTGGAGGAGTTCCTCGCCGCTGCGTGCGCGCGCCGTTCCCTCAACGCGCTCGAACATTTCGTGCGGGTGAAGAAGCGCCGCGATATGGAGGACCATAATTACTTTGTGCCACACCGATCTGATCTCATTGAAACTTACGTGAGTATTTATGAATGCTACTTTGTAGTGATTCACACTCTCCCACCCTTATCATCACTAGAGCTACACTAAATGGATTAGTCGTAGGCTTATTACATTTTAAACAGATTGTGTATGCAGTTTTATCTTAATTATAATTATTTATTCTTTTGATGTTGTATTTTCTTATTAATTTAATAAATATAAAATAAAATGACTAATTCACAATATCCGACATTAATGTTCGCTAATCCACCATAATGCATACTAATTATCACAGTTATCCGCACTGTTTCATACAAATCCAAACTATTGCACATAGTGTGTTCATACTAATGCACACCAATTCACAACCAATTCACACTTTCACATATTTATATTACAATAAATAATTTAGAAAATAATTTTGTACAACATTGTCTGCTATATGATGGCGAATGGAAAAAAGAACATTACTCACTTTTTGTTTCTAAGTGTCTTTTCGAGGAAAGTAATAAAAATGGGTGAAGACAACGTCTGTCACTCGATGTAGGTAATACTTATAAATACGCAATAGGCATCACAGTCTGAAACGTCTAGTTATATTTATTTATGTTTTTCTACCTCGTACACCTAAAAGTGGTTGGTATTGTCTTAGAATGTATTTATTGTTCGTTGTAACATATACTTACATTTAACATACTTACGTTATGTTACGTACAAAATTTTACAATAGAAGAACAATAATGGGTTAACAGTTCATTATAATCTATTGTTTTATGTAGAGGTATGCAAAATAGAAAATAACGAAACTGCAACGAAAATCTTCGCCAAGGTTACCTCACATGTGCTTTGGTGAAGTAAGCTTAAAGCTTAAAAGACAAAGTAAGATTATTTTGCAGAGACTGTATTTCTCTACGGTTGTTATTTAAGCAATGCAAAAAGAATGAAAAACAAAAATAAACCTTCACTATAATTTAGATACGCTCACTTTCTTCTATTCTAAAACATAAATAAGATCAAACTGCCGATTGAATTAAAATATAGCATTACAAATACCATCTGTTTACTGAATGTCAATTATAAACCTTATCTAACTCACATTGTTGCACACCTCTAATGGAAATAGCTAACGCATTATATGCACAAGTTTGTCTAATATATTCTGATAACTATGCTACGCATTTAATTTGTAGCTAATACATACTACGACTACTTGAAGCATCTTTATAATTGTTAAAATATTTCTGCAAACAATTTATCTTAACGATAACAAAAAATATTTAGTGGTGACGAACCCAATTTAAAACGAAATAAAAAAAGACGAAACATAACTTACAGTTACAATATCTTTACATGATTTGTTTAGCCTTGATACTTCAATATTAGAGACGAAGAGCTTCTCGAGTCCAGACATTCAGACCATTCAATGATCAAAAGTAAATAGGATATCTTCAAACGAGTACCTATCCGCCTAAGTAGAATCTGACTGAGCATATTTTAATTCCCTTTTTGCGATCTAGACAAGAGCTATTAGTCTGAGTGGTAAAAAAAAAGTTTGAGAGCTTGCGAAAGCTAGTATTTAATGTACTCTTTTGAAATTTATGAATATGTATAAGTGTTTCCAGTGTAAAATTGAAGTTTAAACTTTAAAGGTTAAAATGATCATATAAGCTTTGTTCAATGCTTGTTAAATGGAACCAGCGGCTCGGCTTTCTGGCTGAACCGGGTTGCGATGCAACTTAAATTTCGATATCAATCATATATACAGGATTTTCTTTTTGTGTCGTCTCAACGCTAGACAAAGGCCCTTTCTATTGGTGAAATAATAAATAAACTTGGAATTTAATATAACCATCTTCAATTTAGGATAAAAGTAAAGCAACAAAATATTTAACATTTTCTACCTTTAATGAGGGACGTATAGGGTATTCAATTTTGTACGAAAATAACATAAAAATGCTTAAAATTTTATAACAGATTTTAAAGCAATTTACTAAATACATTTATTGGCCCGACAATTTATGAACTATAATAAATCATGTTTAAAATCATGAATTACAAAAATATATTAAATCCCGTTTAAAATCCATTAAAAAGTTATCAATAAGATTTTAATTAAAGTATGGCTTTTCGTATATAGTTGCACACCCACGAAGTAGTGGAGGTGTGCGCCAAGATCCTGTACCAAGTGGAGTTGCAGCGCACAACGCTCGATCAGATGTGGGGCTTCAGCGTGGAAGCCGAGCTCATAGAGAACGCGGAGAGGCAGGACGAGCTCTGTTGCTACGTCAGTCGTGTTGAAGACAAGAGCGTTGCTATGCAAAATGGTAATTACAATCTACTCATTACTTTGGTCTGTGATGTGACTTAGTTTTGGTTACTTTTGGGTTGGGTAGGTCGGATATGTTAGATAATGAGATACAGTTTTATTAAGAGGTACTTATTGAGAGTTACTATTAGTACTATTTATAGTTAATTGTGTCTTTAAATTAGAAATATTTTTTATGTCGCGAAGATATTTTTCATAAAGAGTTAAAATATTACGGTATGTATTTGGGAAACGTATCTCAATTTTTAATCAAAATAAAGCCTAAAAAGGCTTCCAAAACTTTCATATCACATTTTGATTAAAATATAAGGATATTAAAATGTTATTCGAATCTATAGCACACGTTAATTAATTAGGTGGCTGGAAAACCGATGTATTCGTTAATAACTGTTCCCAAACGCAAAATGTATTTACAACACATACAGTATGACGCGAAACCACAAAACATTATCGAAATTCCGTTTTCCAGAATGTTCATCGAGATTTGTTTTTAACATGAACCCAATAGTCACTACAATAAAGTAAAAGAAGCGGATTCGAATCCCGCGATCAAATTCAATAATTGAATAAATATTATTCAATGAGTATTGATTTTGACAGGTATAATTAAAGGTGACGAAATCATGGTGATCAACGGAGCAATAGTGTCGGACCTAGACATGATGTACCTGGAGAGCGTCTTGCAGGAGGAGCTCTCTCTCGTCATGATGATGAGGTACGATGTTCATGCGTTTCTCATTAACATTCAAATGCTCCGCGATCGAGTTAAGCGTTCATTAATCAGTGAGCTTCGCAAATCACATTCGTTAGCATCGACTCGCTACTGACGTTATTCATCCTGATCTTTTGTAATTCATTCACTTTAATGCGAAACAATAGTCGGCTTTATTGACTGCTAACTAACTCACTCTTTTTGTCTTTGTTTGTTTCTAGATTGGACTGAATTTTTTTTAATTTAATTTACCTACCTGTGATTAATTATAGATAAGATTGTGCGCATTTCATTTCTGTTCTAATATACAATACATTTTGAAAATATATATAATACTGCTGGTCTAATGAATTGACTTAATATAAATAAATAAACCACCATTTACTCGTACATGTGTTTTATACACCATAAAAATTTCTTAAATAATTCGTAGCGCCACTTTATTCAGGCTATAATAGAAACAGGAAAACGGGCGCTCAACAGCTAATGAAACGGAAGTTAAAGTGCGGCGTTCAGTGGGAGCCTTCGCCGTTCCCCTCGCGCCTGACCTTTACGCTCTTGCGACCAGCTCACTGAGCCGCTCCGACCGACCTACATCGCGCTCCTCTCGCTCAGGGCTGCGCTTACACGAACATCACATATGTACGCCACACACCACCGCTATATAAATCACTCCCGCCTGACAATTTCCGTCGAATTGTAAAGAAACAACTGCTCGAGTGACACTACACGTGAAACACTTACGGCATATAATATACCTTTGAAATGGGTTACAATAATATAGAATGGTTTTGGGCCCGCTATTCTCCCAGCGGCCAGCCCTGCGGCGCGGGCGGCCGGGGCGAGCTCTCGCGTCACACGGGCCATTGTGAGCGGCCGCAATTGAGCCTCTCGGCGTTGTCGCGTCGCAGTGTATTAAAGTCACTGTAAAATTATATTCACAATCGGCACCAGCGCCGCGTTATTGTTGCGAAAGCTTTGTTTCTCGAAGAGAGAGGTGTTCGGCGTTACATTACTGTTATTAATCTTAGTAAGTTTGTCACCATTGCGCATTGTTTAGATAGCAGCACTCCTCTTATAGAATTTCCGTTTTATCTTTGAACACTCTGACTCGTGGATATTGAAATTTTCTTTTGAAACGCTTGCACCCTTCCCGTTAGCCTTTTGTTCCGTATTCCACTGTTAGAAGCTACGTCTCACTTTGAATTCATATGATCATCAATGTAATTTGCCAAATCTCTAAAGGGAGAGTAACTTTAGGCTGCATTAAAAGTCGTTGAAGCAGATACATACGTGAGTGTCCATAAATATAGCTGCAGTATTGTTGTGAAAACAATGTGTTTTACGATTCACGTTGTGTGATCAACATACGTTACGTTGCAATTTTTGGGCTTTAGAATGCTGAAAATATTAACGAGCGTGTTAAATTTAGAGGAGAGAGATTTGCTTTATGAATATTAAAAATCTTTCGTGAAATATAATAGTAACGTAGCTACCGCTTCATACAAAAGTTGACTCTATTGATTTCATTAAAACTATGGTCGAGGTTATTCTTTTAGAAATTGTATTTTAAAACATAAAAAAGCATTTAAGAGTATTGTTTGCAATTACATATATTATGTTAAAATAGCACATATCGTTATGTTTTAAATATATTATATCTAAAAATCTGTAATATAAAAATAGTATTAATATTACGTGTATTATTTATATCTTTACGCTTTTATAATTTATAATTACTGTATCCATTTAATCTTAAACAATTCAGAAATAATTCTGTATGACAATTATTTAAATTGTAAACGCAATAATAGACCAATTCATTGCTAATTACTTAAATTCATTAACATTTTCAAAGGTATAATTTGTTCCATTATCATCGGGAAAATTTAAGAGAAACTTGTCTGTGAAAATATTTTTAGTTATTCCACAGGTTGTTTACTTTTCGGTCTTTTTTTGATATTCCTTTAATCTGCAGGTAATCTTATATAACAAATTGGCGAATTGCTTATCTTTTTATACAGTATTTATTAAATAGTAGTATTTATGAAACATAAATAGTTTATCTTTTAGTGAATCTCAAAAATATCGATTCTGCTTATGAAGAATAATTAGAGATTTCATTGTAGAGGGCTGTCTTTTGGTGTAATATTAGAATCTTCATAATACTATACGTTACAGCTGCTTGACCGGGTTCCTTCGGATAGATGTTTTTCAAAGTTTTTAATCTTCTAAATTATTTACCTAATCCAGTATGAGATTTGCCAATAAAACAAAAATTACTTAAATCTGTGTATCCGTTCTTAGGTTATAATAAAGTATTATTCACATATTACACGGAGCTAAACCATTGGCTCTAAGTATCATAAAGCAAGCCGTATCAGCATAGCCTATCCCATACACAGGTCTTCCCGCACGGAGCCGCCGGAGCTGAGCGGCGCGATGCGCGCGGCCACCGACGACATAATCGATTCGCTCGTGTGTCCGCCGCCGCCCACCGACCCGCCCGTCATCTCCGACGACATGATATCCGGCCTCATCGTGCCCGCGCCTGCCTGGAGTGAGTATACCGCACACCACGTGTCATCATTGCATTACGCAACACACGAGAAACGTACACTAACCAATATATACGGAACAGAGCGCACCGAGCCATATGGGATACAACAAAACACAATACATAACGCACACCACATACCAATACGTAGAAATCCAACTCAAACCATAAAATATACTTTAAATGCACTGTACAATGACTGCACCACGCACGACTAACATCAGTATTCGAACACATGTAAAGAAAAAACAATCACGGAACATAGTGTGCGACACCCACCACATATGGTAAACCATTCTACACTGTGCTCACCATAGAAGTTGCACTCCATAAATCGTACTGTTTTACATATGTTTAACAACATTATCCTATGCCCCCTTCACCTATGTTAAAAATACGCACATTGCATAAAATTATGAATAAATGTCATCAGTACACGTATAGCAATACTAATATGAACAACATGCTGTTGAATATTTTGGGGTAGTTAACAATGAAGACATAAATAATAAAGTTAAATAATAAAGATAAATCTGCACTGCAACCAACTTGAACAATTATCACATGACACAATTTGGTTAAATACAAAACGACTCACGTAACACGTAGTACAGAATAATAACGCTGTCATTGTTTGTGGTAATACACATTTCAAACATCACGTTTTCTTGTATACTTCACCACTTCACACATAAATTGATAATGTGTAATGGAACACAACAAGGTCACACCTAAAACAATACAAATAATTTATCAACAAAACACTTACATAACAGAGATGATCCCTAATTCCCAAAGCACTACAAGTAAGATATTAAACATATACATTATATATGCATGTAGAACACACAATATTTGCTCCTTGTCGTATGCCTGCCGAGTTTCACAGTTCTAAAACAAATAGATATCTCAACATAGACACCCACACTCCACATCCGTGTAAACTATTGACACGTTACCATACCTCCCACATCAAAATTCGTTAATAATAATAGGTTGATTAACACTACAGTATATAAACAGATATTTGAATAGAAATAACTAAATCGGGTAGTCCATTGTTTTTTAAAGTCACTCGATGATTAATTACGTGCATACAATTTACGGTTCGTATCAAACGTAGTTACTTTATATAAAATATTCTTATAAATTGCGTAATCGTTAATCAATACCGTGCTCGATGCACAATACTATATAAAATACTGCTCTGAAATATATGAAAAAGAACTCGACAGCCGCATAACAAAGTAATACAAGATGTATAGTGCGCTACCAACAACAAGAATGAGGTAAACACGCTGCATGTACACCTGAAATACTCGACAGCCATGCAAGCACTTAATCCCTCGAACTAACGAGCCGTCATGCTTTTAGAATTCAATTAAATCATAACGAGCGTGTATGCATACACGAAATATTGAGAAACTCTCGCTCGAGATGCTCGAATAAATCATTATAACCTCATTTCGACTACGATTATAGATTTCTGAAGAAACAAACATTTTTCAATCGTTTAATATGAAATGAAACAAACATTTTTACACTGGAATATGATTACAATGCAAGGTACATTGATATTGCTATATACCTACATACTCAACGTTTATTAAAAACATATAATGGTATTCAGCTCCTTGAATAAAGCTTTCAGGACATATTTTAATAACAGCAAGAATTGATATCTCTTGGTCTTATGATTTGCGAGGACTTGGACTTGTAAAGAAAAGTTTGATAAAAGAACATGTTGTAAAACAGCGGCCATTGTTATGAATGTGGGCGCAACTTTTTTGAAGGGCCGTCTTTGCCATTAAATATATTTTGGGTATGTTTGTCTGAAGGAGCTGATATCAAATCTCCAACCGCTAACAATGAATAATGAATAATGTTTTCATTACGATATTGGTGCTTAACAAGCAACACTTCAATCTCGCCAATCGCCATTTACATAATACTTGGCATCGTTTCCGATAAAAGCGGAGATTCAATATCGTGGCCGTCAGCCAGTAAAATCCTATTCCGTTCATTCCGGTCGTAACAAAAGTAATTTCACATGCAATTATTTTTTTGTTCTACACTATTTGTCACTATCTGTTATTTGTTAATAGTTTTTTATAAAGCTCGTATTCTTTTCTTTACCTTTCCCAGTCCTTTCATGTATTCCTCTCATCAATTCTTTCCATTTAAAGACGGTCATCCATCCAAATATTCATGTGCGGTGGTAGCGATTACCATCAAACGACCCACCAATTATATTGCTGACGATAACATAAAAACAAGAAAAAATTATAGGAATAAACTATAGTTTTAGGTTGCTCTAGTTTTTTTTTTTTATTTTTTAGCTTTTATAATACACTTATTGTCATTTTGCTATACATGAACTCATTTTTAACAAGCCCACAGTCATAGTGTATTCTTTGTTCCGTGCATATCAGTTTTGTTATTATTTAGATCAAGCTTTTGAAATTGGAATGCAGGAGAATCATTAAAAATAATCTATTTTATAAAACCAAAGCCAGAGCTGGAGCACTGGAGCCAATTAAAGTAACATATATTGGCCTGCATCGGTTGTTTTACATTGGTAACTCGATGCGACCTCTACAGTCTACACGCTACGTAGTCTACGAGCGCTACGAATTTAGATACGTTGCAATCACCATTCTATAAATGTTGAAGCTTTTTCTTTGAAATTCGAGCGGACATTTGAATAATGAATTAATAATATCACATTTCTTTCAAAATGTATATAAAATATCATTCTTTCAAGTCAGACATTGAACTAGTACGACATTTTTGATCGGAGAAGATATTTTATTTCATCTTTCGCAACGTTATTTTTTATAAAACATTTCTAGTCACAAATGAACGTTACCTGTAAAACCCTATAAAATTGAAGAGTTACATTGAAACGAAGCTCTCACTGCGGCCTCCAAATAAAGGTCGCGACCCTTCCGTGGGCTATTTGCTTGTGCTTGATGTTGACTTACCTCGACCAAAAAAACTCATTGTGTCACTTCTTATTACAAGGAAATCTCGCTATAAAAGTTTCAATTTTGCGATGATGTTGAAATCTACTACTATTAAAATGGGACGAGTTATTCAAATTTTCCATTGTAAGGGACGGTTAGTGTTGAGACGTGAATATTAGCAACCACTGAAATGAATTTGCTGCGTCTCTTTTGTTTTCATCTTAATTTCATTTTAAGCTTTGCAATTAACGTTAACACGAACAAAATTTTCTTTTTCTTTGTTTCGAATTTCGTTCTATAATTATAATAAAACTTCTTAAAATGTAGTTTCAATTACATTCCACTAATGGTAATTGTTCTAATTACTTAAATTTTATTAGCAGGCATATTAACTGATTATAAATTGAATTAATACGACTAATTGTCTTGGCAATTGAATATATATAATTCACAGTGATTAAATTGGATCATTAGTTAATCATATGTCTTCATATAAAGCTTGATTAATGTCAATGTTTGAAATGCATAACATTAACTGACTACTAGGAATGTTTATAGGATACAATCGTAAATAAAGTTAAGTATGATCTCCATCACGAAAGTATATGAATAATGTTTCTTATTATAATTAAAAATGTAAGAGAATGCAACTTACCTATTTTATATCTATGGCAAGTATATTTTTATCTACCTTTCACATTATTATGAAGCTAATGCTATACTACTTTATACAGAAAATTTCGTTCAAATCCGCACATGGTGTATGAAAAAACACTACATTAAAATATATTAATTTAATAGTGGCATAAAACATACATTTTCTGAAATCGTTATAAAATGAACAAAGAAAAGGGATTGTATGCTATTTCTATGTACTAAAAACATGATTGTTCCACAGAATAAACGTTTAATAACTTTGCATATTGTATTATGCAATAAATGAATTATCATTATTGAAAACAGGTAAGGAGCTGTACAGCCCGGAGGCGGACGGACACGCGGACGGCACGGCCACCGGACCCCCGAAAGTTAGTTCTCGAACTAATTCATTTGAGATCGAAAACCTACTCAAGGTACTTTAAGGCATTTATTGAAACTCCACCTCACCAAGCTTGTGTGCTCGCAATACACTTCACCCGCTTGACTTCGTTTTACGATCGACTTCTTTAACGGCGTATCATCCCACTTGAGAGCCGTATCGAGTCTTCGTCTCGAGATATTCAGTTAATTAGTCTTTATCGTATTCCAGTGCCATTCTGTTTTAAAAGAGATAACGTATTGATTTTGATTGAGTTTCGTTTTGAATTTAATAATATTTAAGTACTTTATGAATATCAATAAAGTCCCAGAATCAATGTGAGGTTATAATATTATAGTATAACTTCGTATAAATATAGGCACCGTTAAATTCATAGGCATCATAACAAATATTCATGAATAATTATCAGGATATCATCGTCATTAAGCTTGATTTTCAATCAGTCATGTTACTTGTATCTGCTATTGTATCGCTACGCTATTATCGCTGTATCAAGCTGTTGCCGCTTTATCGCAGTATTCATAACAAACAGTAGGTCAACTACGTACTAATGCTACGAATTGAAGCACTGTCATGAACGAGCGTTTTGCGAGCTGTATCATTTGGAGACAAAAGATCACGACATAATTAACTTCCATATTTTGCTTTTTTTATTCCACCCAAAGTCGTATTTAGGTTTAATTGTCTTACTTTCATTTAAAAAAATTAATTGTAATCGGTATTAAAAATTTTAACGTTACATTAATATCAACTCTTACCTGTATTAGTTAAAATAAAATGCCAATAAATTAATATATTTATAAACGAATATAGATTGATTTATACTCGTAATTGAACAAATTTAAAATGCTGGATATGTAAGAGTTATTTTTCAATTATATCTATAAATAATTATTGCATTGTTGTTTACATAAAATTGTTAATTAACATTTTTGTATAGCACTTATACTTTTGTCTCCAAATAGGCGACTTTTCCAAAAACAACCAAGCGTTAGTATTTACTAAAAAC
This sequence comes from Zerene cesonia, assembly GCF_012273895.1. NCBI lineage: Eukaryota > Metazoa > Arthropoda > Insecta > Lepidoptera > Pieridae > Zerene > Zerene cesonia. The sequence goes on from NC_052114.1 coordinate 5,747,811, forward strand.
GTACGTAGCCACTGTTTGTATTGCACTACTGCGTACAGTAGGCGTATAGTACGCGCATAGTACGCGTAGCGCTAGTAGCGTGACGCGTGGGTGCGTGGGTGCATGGGTGCGTGGGTGACGGCGGGTGGGTAACAGTGCGGTGTGCGGCAGAGCGCGGAGCAGGTGACGGGGTGGTGCCGCTCGCCGGGCGACACGCGGCGCGCGAGCCCGACGGGCGCGCCTGCGCTTACGCCGTCGCGGCACCTCTCCGACGCGGACAAGCTGCGCAAGGTGCTCGCGGAGCTCGTTGACACGGAACGCGCTTATGTTAAGGTGAGTACTGATATGTGACTATTATGTATGAATTATGATCTGTTTTAGTGACCGATTCTTTACGGTAACGTAGGTGATTAGCCCACTGTGGTCTGCCAGACCAACAATTTTGCTATTCCACACCGAAATCGAACCGGGATGGCTTCGGTCCTACGCTCACGTGTTAATCACTGTACCTGGCAGCCTTTACTGATTTATAATTGTGTGTTACCAGCTATTTCTATAGAGACCGGAAAAAATTTCTAGACCGTTCGTGATCGTAAATGATAGTCATGCCATGCCATAGGGTATTACATTGCCTTGAAAGATTGTAATCGTGCTTTTTGATTGTATCTTATTTGAATAGACTAAGTATTCAAAGAAATAAGACTTTTTTGCCAACTCATTTCTGTACAAACTAATTTCCGAACGGAAGGTTCTTACTTGAAGACCTTGTTTAAATAGTTCTTATCTACTTTAGCTCTGTCTAACTAAGGAAACGAAATAGGTATAACTTCTCTACTCTCTGGGCTATTGTGACTAAACACAATTTTAGGTTTTCTTTATCTTTGTATGAGGTATACTCATAGGTTTATGTGATACGTATATAATATAGAAATACGGAAACACAACCAAACTACTTATCCACTACCATCTATAGAAACTAATCGAGGATTTAGTACCCCGTAAACATATTTGTATTATCCGTATAGTTGCTTTATCAATTCGTGTTACATTAAAATCTCTTTAATATACTAAATTATATTAAAATTGTTCACATTTAGAGCAATGAAAATTCACAATCTGTCATATTCCATTCACATAACGATATTAAATTAAAATCTTTTAAAACGGCAACTGTAGCTGTAAGCGTGTTTGACGATTAGTTAACGTCGAGAGTGACATAAAAGCAAACTAGAAATGGGTAAGATCCGATCACAAGGTATTACTAAATCCACTTCTCACGACCTCTCTCGACTGAGTGCATCATCACTTCAACGAATGAACTGGAATTAATTTCGAAGTGTAACTCCGGTAGCTGACGGATTCAATGGATATTACGGACCATTCCATTTATTTTATGTATTACATTTATTCGAAGGCCTTCGCAATATTGTAGTGGTATTGATTATCAATGATACGAATGTAGCGTAATCAGTATAACGCACTGTAAATATTTATTACGTTTCATAAAATTTCACATTTCAATCTACACTTCCGATTTTGTTTATGGCACGTTGATATAGAAAATTATGTCGTCCACATAACAATGTATTCTTGTGATCGTAAAACGTAATTTATTACATCATAACAAATAATGATAGCCTTTTGCGTGTACCTACACATGGGATAAGACGATAAAATCTCGAAAATATAAATAACTGCGAAACAACAATGATAGTATATCTTTTTGTAACGTTAATATTTTAACGTATAATTTGTTGCACATAAAGTTCTATAGCATAAACGTAATGGGACATAAATTTATCTTTACGAAGAATAAGTTCTAGTAAAAGTTGAAATTTACGTTGACTATGGTTTATTTATTTCGTAACGATTTTACAGCATCTCAATAATTTATTGGAAAACTACTTGGAACCGCTGAAGAAGGAAACTTTTTTATCAAACGCCGAGATCAACGCTCTCTTCGGAAACATTCAAGAGATAGTAACTTTCCAAAGACAGTTCTTACAAAACTTAGAAGAAGCGCTTGAAGCCGAACCTAACTTCAATCATTTTGAATTTTCCAATCAATTTAAGGTAATTAAAATTAATAATGAAAATGAAACATTAATTACACGAATAC
>NC_052114.1:5750908-5756984 GCF_012273895.1 Zerene cesonia
TTTTTACGAACGTTGAACTGATTATATGTGAGAAAACTGGTTTATCCTAAAAACGAATTAGGACGGTATACAATTGAAAAGAGTTAACTCAGATTGAGTACCCTATTTCAGCGCAAATCGTCTTACCTATCTTATTTTTATCCATTTCCAGAACATCCTCTTTGCAGTGGGAAACGCTTTCCTTTATTACGTAAATCACTTCAAATTATATAGCTCGTTCTGCGCTAGTCATAGCAAAGCGCAGAAAGTGTTACATCCGAGTAAGTTTTGTATGAAATATCTGAGTGTTAAGAGTTAATCTTAATAGAGGTTTAAAATAATATTCTATTGTATTTATAGATGAAGGTAATCAAGCGTTACAAGAGTTCCTAGCGGCTCGCAATCCGAAGCAACAACACTCTTCAACTTTGGAATCGTATTTAATTAAACCAATTCAGCGAATACTTAAATATCCGCTATTGCTTCAACAACTCCGAAATTTGACTGATGTCAATTCTGAAGAACATCTTCATTTAGTTGGTGAGTTGTCATGTTGGTTAATTACCAATATCTACTTTGTTATTAAAGTTCTGTAACCAGTTTTAATGTAAAACCCGTTTTAGGGTAAAACACTATAAATAAGACTTCGCTGTCGGTCTATCTCTCTCTTTGTCTGTCTATCTGTCTCTAGTCTCTACGTCTATCGCCAGGCTATATATCATGAACCGTAAAACTAACCAGTTAAAATTTGTAGAGATGATTTATTTCGGTTGCTACTATGACAAAAAATTATACAAATCGATGCTGTCGTTCCTTAGCTTACTTGTAGTATCGCAAATCCGACTCGCACTCGACCGATTTATTGTAAATACAGTGATTATATATCATACTTTTAAATATATTTGATATATGTATGGGTTATAATTTTTTATTTATGAATAAAAACAGAGGCTCTGAAAGGAATGGAAAAGGTTGCGGAACACATCAATGAAATGCAACGAATACACGAGGAATACGGTGCTATATTTGATCACTTATTTAGACAACATCAGAAGTCTTGTAAGCAACCCATAGATCTAAGTCCCGGTAAGTCATATCATTTATTTTATTTTAATTATAGTTTATTGCACTAGTTACTTCAATAAAAATTGTATTTTCAGGTGATTTGTTATATTATGGAGGCGTAGAATGGTTAAATATATCAGACTTCTTAGGAAAAATTAAAAAAGGTTTAGAGTTACACGCTATGTGTTTTGTATTTAAATCAGCCGTTGTCTTCCTCTGCAAAGAAAGACTGAGACAGAAGAAAAAGCTAATGGTAAGTCACAACTGAAGTAGAAGAAAATCATAATTCTGAAATTGGGTTAATCGAGGAAGTGACTATGATTACAAAACGACAAATTAATTAATTTTAGACAATATAAATCACTTTTTATTTATACTCAAATGTAATTTGATTTCGTTTTAGGGTGTTTCATCAAAGAATAATTCAAACGAGGTTGAAATAATTAGATATCAAGTATTAATCCCGGTAACCGAGGTGCAAGTCCGCGCTTCCTCCGCTAAGGACATGGACAGCCACTTCCTGTGGGAGCTCATACACTTGCGCAGTCAACTACAACGCCGCTCTGAGAAAGTCTACGTACTGTCTAATAGGTTTGTATGTTTTGTCTTGTGTTTTATAGGGGATAAAAAGAGTTATAATTATTTTTGTGTCTTGCTTAATTGTAATATAATAAAATGGCATTTTTATCTTTTTGGGTTGATAATATTTTTTTTATTCGAAATTGTAAGTCTTAAACTTAGTCTAGATGCCTCTATAGTTAGTTACCTATAAGCTTGGATTGTTTCAATTATAAGTTAACAGTCTTCAACTTTATAAAACATCACCCACCGCGAATCAATCAGACAGCAGCGTTACACAGTTATATGTTTGCAGCACGGCGGACTTCCGCAACGCGTTCCTGAAGACGATCCGGCAGATCATCCGCGAGTCGGTGCGCAATATGTCGCTGCCAAGCGCACGCCCCGCGCCCGCGCCGCCCCGCGCGCCTCACTCGCACGCCGCGCACACCACGCACACACTCGACCGGCCCAAGCAGCAGGTATGTGTATAAGTGTGCGCCGGTTGAAATATATCACGCTCTGTTCATCATACGCCTCGTACAAGCTCGACCAGCCTTAGATAAAGGTGTGTGCGTTGGTTAGAAAACGTTACAGCAAGGAAAACGTTATACTTAACGTTAACGATAGTTTTAATGCTTATTACTATAAACATTAAAACTATCGTTATTTCTATAAATATATAACAAGATTAATAAGATAAATTTCACCAAGTTCGTTTTTTTTCCAGAATTGTTATTTTAATTTTAGTTTCTGAAGCACATGAAAAATGATGAAAAACGTGAATGATGAAAAGCGGTGTTGCTACGGATTACTTACGGAATTTTAGTCTGAATACTCACACCGTTTACTTAATATCAATATGCAGGCTGCTGCAGTAATTTCCATTCTACTTACAATACTAAAAACTAACTACTAAATTTTTAATTTGACTTTTAACATTAAATTTTTAACATTGTTCTTATAACAAATGTAAAGAAGTACTTATAGTAGTTATATTTACATAGCCATAAAATTTTGTAATTAATGTTTCTTGTTAGGATCCTGTCATTTGTACATGAACAACTTTTCTTTTGGTAAATGAGGCCAGTTCTTACAGTGAGCTAACTTCGCCTAAACTTTTGAGTGTTTTCTGACCAAAATAAATTAAAATATGATCCTTTACGAATCCGACTTCTTCAATGTACACTCGGCCTTAGATTTATTCTTCGAATTGAAATTTTGAGTAAAACTAATGAAATATTTAAGTGGTTTTAACTGAATAAAGAAAACATGTTTTTCAATAATTTAGATTTTTTATGATTATTAAATTCTTTTCATTACGTCTAGTCTTCTTCAATGTAATAAACAGCAGGTTTAAATACAGGAAATTCAATTTTCTGAAATTAGGTCACTACGAAGGCTAGTGATATTAAAGCGGGTGGTCTGACGATCTAAATCTTATTTTCTTGTCGTACTCTCGAAGGTGAATGTTATATATACTACTTTCATTTAAAATGTTTGAAGGCATCGTAGATGAACAAGCGTAAAAGAATTTGATTACTATAGACATTGCAATTAAGAATCATAATCATTTATCAATTACATGGTTAAACTAACTTGTGTAAAAAATTTACAAATAGAATCAATGATATCTGTGTATTAAGGTTTAAAATTATTGAGAGTGATTGATCCAAATAAATTATGCTTTATTGCAGAGTTTTCCTTAATTATCGTAATGAATGCATTAAATCCAAAGTGTGATGGACGTTCTCTAGAGAGACGACATACAAATTCTGTACAATAATATAAAGCTAAAGAGTTTGCATGTTGTTTGAACGCGCGAATCTCAGGATCAATTATGAATTTCTTTCACCGTTGAATACGTCAATTGTAGGTGATCCCTGAGTGCTATAGACTATTAACATCTACCATGGGCGATGCCGGGACGTACCGCTATTACAGAATATGATAACTTAAGTAAACCGTTTTCATGTTGCGGTTTATCTGTGCAAAGCAGGGTCGTAAATTGGCTAATATGTTAAATTCAAAACTCAGTTTCCATAATCATACCATATAATCAAATATTTCACATTTTTGCGCATTCAACTTGTGGCAAAATGAGACGGGCTCTCATTTCAAAGCGAATTTCTTTCTGCGTATCTGTTGTTTATACGCTAATTGTTTAAATGAAATAATTCTATAGGAATAAAACAATGGGCTTTCGGAATAGATGATTATATGCTACTAAAGTAACATTTCAAACCATCTTGAACATGAGGTCTTTCTGATTTCTGACAATTTGATTTAATTTTCTGGAACTACAAGGAAACATTAACTTTATGGTTGTTCACAGCTTACATTGAAAATGTTTTTTACCTTTCTATTCTAATCCGGTATGTTTTCGAGTTTTCGAAATCTTCATTAAAAATTTCTAGACATACAATTTAGATGCTATCCTATGGTCGACAACGACTGACAATATCTTTTTACATAACAACTTTATAAAAATACTTAAAACTGTTCTTTTACACTCCACACACTTATAAATATAATAACCAGTTGGTAAACACTAAATATTTTTTTAATAATTCAGGTTCAGGTCATGCAAGGTTCGCAAACTCTAGGGAAAACAAAGAAACCAAAAACATCGGGGCAACGATTATCTGCCGGTAACATAGAGGTTTGTATATTTGAAACGTATTACAAATTGACTCTAAACGAGAAGTCATTAAATATTTATATCGGCTGGATACTGTATAATATTATTTATATATAACACGTTATTTTACCTAGGTTGGTAATTTGTCTCGAGAAAATTCTCAAGATGCTGAGGATGTTCCACAAGATATTGAAGAACAATCGTTCAGGCAAAGAAGCAGAACTATGGGTGAGGCCGCAGGTATTACTACATAACTAACATAAATCTGTTTATGTATCCGCAATACTCTAAAGAAATGAGACCTTACTTACTTTGCTTTGGATATTTCCTTAGATGAACAGCAAATATTTTGTACAATGTTCGATTTTAAAAATTCTGAATGTTGTTTTTAGCTTATTAGTACGTTTTAATTACAGTAATTAATAGTTACAAGTAATTAATGAAAATAAATGTCAAAAAGTGTTAGACTCTATCAGCAAGTGGTGAAATTGAGTTAAAATATCAAAAACAGTCACAAAATAAGACGTGTGTATCTGAGAATATGGTAATCTAGCTGTTGTAATACCAAACATTGAATCACCCCTGTGGGTGTGTATCTAGCCAGCTAAATATCGAATAATCCATATTAACATTGAAACACGACGCTTTTAAATGTATCGTATGAGTAAGATAAGCTAAACAATATGCACGTGCTAAGCTCCAGAGAGCGCGGGCGAGCGAGGGGAGCGGGGAGAGCGCGGAGAGACTGGTACGGAGAAGACTGATGCTGCCTCCAAGTCGGAAGGCGAGGACGAGCCGCCGCCGCCGCCCGCCAAGCGAGGGTTAGGACGCACTCCCAACCACCTCACTCTCAGGTACCAACATATGTATGGGTTACTGGCCGCTCCACACACGCACCTACACCCATTGGATCTCACTTTATTTTTAAACTCGACGCCGCCAAATTACCGTAGGTTCGCTCGATACTACTCATACATATGTCGCCATAAACCCATTTAGTTTAGATCACGGAAACAGTCGAATGGCTAGCTAGCACTGCCCTTCATATCAGACTCCCACATATGTATGGGTACTATTATTTGTTACACCAACAGAAAATCTGAGCTTGTCGTTTTTGGTATGAAACCATCACAATGCTCTATAGTTTTCAATTTAATAATAATCAATAGGTACTTATCACTCATACATATGTATACCAATAGGAAATATGTTTTGGATGCACCTCATGAAAGGCCTAATGAAATACACTCTTAATCACATTTTACAAGAATCATGATATTAATAAAAAGTATAAAATATTGCACATCCACATCATATCCCAAAATCCATAATTTGGGTATCACTTCGTGTGAAAAATGAATGTTAGATATTTAATGATTATTTATGCAAGCAGTTTATCGGAACGTTCGATATGCAATGAATGCCTAGTGTAATCATCTATTTTAAGCATCATACTATTTTTCATTCGTATCTAGATGTAGCTATTTAAAAATTTATTGACATTTTAATACATTTAATTACACAGTACTTATTTTAGTGTTTGCAAATTTAGACACGATGTAAAGAACTCATATTAACTTCACATTAACTCTCTTTCCAGCACCACATCGACGCTGAGCGCCGGCAGCACAGGCAGCCAGGCGCGACTCATCCAGTCTTCGCATCAGCCCACGCAATACCAACCGACGATGGTCAAAGAGCTAGGTAAGCAAGAATCTCAATCGTTAAAGTCGTCCCCTGAGAGGCGCGTGTCTGCGGGCTCGGAGCGGCGCGTGAGGGTGGCGCGTTCGGGCAGTGGGGGTGACTTGCCGCGCACACGCAACGACGACCACG
>NC_052114.1:5757084-5759773 GCF_012273895.1 Zerene cesonia
GGGCTCGGAGCGGCGCGTGAGGGTGGCGCGTTCGGGCAGTGGGGGTGACTTGCCGCGCACACGCAACGACGACCACGCTCGCGTCATCATCTGCAAGTCACCTAACAAGTCCAGCCTCAAGCAGGCCAAGCCGCTGCACCGTTCGCCGCGCGCCAGCTTCGATCGCTCCAAGTCACCGACCGTTGACAAGGCTCGATCGCCGCAGCAGAGCTTCGACGGCACCAAATCCCCGCGCGGCAGCATCATGAAGTCCCGCGAGAGCAGCTTAGACAGAGCCAAATCCCCGAAACCGGCGCCTAAAAAAGGCATCATGCGCACCCCGCAGGCCAGCTTCGACAGATCTCCCTGCAAGTCGCCCAATGTGAGCAGGCGATCGTCCAAATCGGGCGGCGAAAAATTGGCTAGGCTAGGCACCAACTCGCTGGATAGAATGACCCATTACTCTCAATTGGCCAAAGTCGAGGACAAAGCTATCAAAATGGGCATTGTAGTTTCTAAATCGACGGAATCCATAGCTAAAGCGATCGAGCATCCCACGTGCGTAGAGTGCTACTTGTCGGGAAAGAAGCAGAGTAAGACCTCCTAGCATAAGGGGAAGGGCAAGTACCCGAAAACTCGCAAAAAGTCAATGACGCCTCAGTCTATTCTCACGTCTTCGGATCGCAGCAGCGTGGAGACTTTGGACGGCATTGCGCATGAGCGCGGATATTGCCCTTCTTCCCGACACTGTGCCACCAGTGAATTTGATCAAATTCATGTTTAAATGCACTCGTTTTGATCTTATTATTTATTTGTTTCGTCTCTGGAAGGACATTCCATCGTTCTTATGAGAGCTGCTGCTTTATTGAAACGACTGGTTAATGGAATTGATTAGAGGAGAATAAGAAAATGTACTGTTAAAATAACGATATCGTATAATTTATTTCCACTACGTTCACAATTATTTCGAGCATATATTAACTTCCTAAATATAGTGTAGAAACGAAATAAAACACCAATATATTATATAATGTAGTAAATATTCGTAACACCAATTTAATGTTACTACTCGGTCATTACCAATAATTTTACTATGGTTCAAATTATGTATACGTTAACCTACACTTAAAAAAATCTATGTCGAATCTCGAAAGGGTACCTGCGTACAACTGCACTACAAAGCAGATGACTACATTTAAACTAAACTAACACACGATTGTGACATAATAGTCATAGTTTTTATTTACATAGTAATATAAGACATATAATATTCGAAACTTTAATTCTAGAATCCAAGTGCTAAGTGTTATAATATAATGGCTGTGGAATCGAACTGACGTGTAATCCTTAATCAACTATTATTATTATACTTACTATAAAATATTTTCCCTTGAGGTCATTTAAATTTATTTTATTTTTTTCTAATATTTGTAAGTATATAAATTCAGTTTATTGTTATCTACTTACATAATCATGAATTTATAAGTAACCTACCATTAATTATTAAGTCTTCCATTTATTAAAACATAATAATAATTATTTTAGTAATTTATTATGTTCCTGCTCAATTTAGAATTAAGTTGAAATACTTATTTTCACTATCGTCTTTATCCTGTTATATTTTTAATACTTTTAATAAGAGAGTTATTTTATATCATCTATTGTAACACGTTTATTGTTGTGAACATTATTTGACCCTTATTTAAGCTATCATGAAAAGAAAAATAAAAAAAAATAATCACTTATCGTAATCAAATAGTGGTAGAGCATAATCTATGAGTACATTACATAATGCTATATTGCAATATTATAATAATATCATAGCTATTCAATGATAACCTATCGTATTAAATCATATTAATGTACTATTCTATTATGATACTAATAAAATACGTAAATAAAATTTAATGAATCCAAATTGTAATGACACAATTACGTAGATCTCTATAAGTAGCCCTTAATACTAGAAGTTAGCACCTGCACGAATACTTACTGTAAGTTTAACTTGATGTCGCACTCACCGTCTATTGGTAAGAGAAATAAATAAATAAATACGCACTTCAAAAATATGCATTTATTCTTAATGCTTAAGCCACATAGAGAGTTATATGTTTTTGAAATCGTTTCACGAAATATCTCCGACTTATACTTGAATGTTCGATGATAATGTTGACGAACGGAACCTAACACCAATTAATCAGTTTAGCGTAATTTCGAATTTCTTTTCTAAGTTACAAAGTGTTGTCGGGTGAACGCTTGTAAGCTTTTAGACCCACTGCAGGCGGTGAAACGCGGTTGTCATACGGGGTGAGGCGTTGACGTCAACCAATCGCGTTTCGTCAAATGTGGTCTGGCCGCTAGTACCTTATCAACTGTGTTAGCGAACCTGTCGCATCAGTGAAGCTACAAGCGATCAATTTGCCACTTTTATCAAAATAGTCAAAATAGACTAACGTCGATCGCACGTTCCGCGCATTCGATACGCAAAAGGTTCGCCACCACAGCTCGACGACAACATTCATCAAACATTCAACTCTTTTCGCGATTCCGCCGTGCCCTGGATATTATGTTGCGATTCTAAATTGACACGAACAAATGAACTCGAAGAGAGTAAAAGAGTTCGGTGTTTGGTGTGTTGTAGGATCGCCGGTGTGGAAACCGCGCGACGTGATGAGCGAGGCGGCGGGGGTGGGAGGGGCCGCGGCGGGCG
>NC_052114.1:5759873-5767925 GCF_012273895.1 Zerene cesonia
GGGGCAACGGGGGGCGCGGGCGGCACGCCGACCACGCTGCCGCGCTCGCAGCGGCCCGCGCCGCGCGCCGCGCACCTGTCCGCCAGCCGTAAATCGCTCGCGCCGGACCACAGGCACTAGCGCGCCGTACGCCACGCCACACTACACGCCACTCGCCACACGCCACATGCCACACGCCACACCGCACCGTATTCGTGACTCGCGACGACGCTTCTACTCCACATGCTCACAACTAACGTACTATTTGACTTTTCAATGGAAACTTGAATTAAACTCACATTTTTGATGGAGATGGAAAAAGCGAATGTTTCTGTACAGAATGTTAGCGGCATACTCGCATCGATTACACGTATTTTAGATTCGTAGTACTACACCTACATAGTTTATACTCGTGCCAAATTAAAGTACATACACAACACCAATCTTTGCCATAAAAGTGACCTCTAAAATAATAATGGAATTCTTTAAAACGATTGAAAGGCTTTAACACTTCATATGATACCAACAATCGCAGTTAAGCGACACTATGTATCCTCCAATACCTTAAACTATGGGATGACATTTGTTTGTATTATAACTCTGAATCTAAGATTTGTGTCTTTTACTAGCTGAAAATATAAACAAGTTTTAGTATTCACAAAAAAATTATGATGATATGACAGTGACAGACTTATTCTAGCATGTCTTAGTATGATTTTTTCAACCAACTCGAATAAAAAACCTGTCAAATCATGAAGTCATTAAAATTAAATGATTGCAAAAACTTGTTTGGATTTTATGCTACTAACTTACCTGAAAATTCTTGAAAAAGATTGTTGAACTCGAACGCGAGCATACAGTAATTAAATACAGTTTTATAAATGTTTCGCATAGGTACATCCCCCTTAAACTCTATAAGATATAAAATTCGAGTAAGCTCATGATTTTTATATTCAAATGAAACTTCTTAGGTAATCCGGTTGCAATATCATAAATTCTGTGAATTCATTTCTTGCAGATAAATGTACTCTTTTACGTATATTTGCAGTATGAATATTTACCATAGCCAACATATAAATAATGGAAATAATCAAAAACCCAAACAGCCGAACGCCGCAGCCCTTTAAGCCTAGAATTTTAGCTATAATTAACAATGTGTTTGACTGCGGCGTTTTTATAAAGGAATCATAACTCCATTTCAGTATTTTACACACACATATTGCTTGCGATTGTGTTTTAAATCTGAAATTATTTTACATGTTATAATATAGTACACTAGTGTATTTATGAAAAATGCTTGCTAAAGATTTTGTATTGCATTTAATGAAGCGTCGATGGAGCGAAAATACTATGATAACAAATTGACCTTCGAGTCTTGCATTGTACATATATTAAAGAATAAATATAATTAAATTTTAATCTCCCTTGAAATTATATTATTCCTAAGCGCTGGTGCGTGCGTTGTCACTACAACACACATTTCTAATAGGTGACTCCATATTTGTATTTAGAACTTGGGAGCTGTCAAAAGCTAACTATGGATGTCTAATATTATTGAAGGGATAAACAATGTTTTTTGTTCAGTAACATTATATTTTAATGTTACCTCTGATATTCTTAAATATAATTTTCATATAATTACCAATAGTAGGGAGTACGAATCGGCAACGACTACGTACGTGCTTCATTAAATTATAAATATATGCATACTTCTATTTCGAAACAATGACAATTTCTTATTGCCAATGGTGAGAAATATTGTTGAACAACACGGTATTATCCTGCGCAAGATAAATATTATTTTCGACTTTGTCACCTTTACGTACGTTCCGTACCCAAGCCAAGACTGTATCCGGAAAATTTGTCTTCGAGCAATAGTAGAACGTGTATTCTTCTCAAATTTGTTACGCCTAATAATAATATTAAGATATAATAGCATTTAAATACTCGTGTACACTTGGCACAGTGGAATTTTATATATCTTTAATTCGTTTACATTATGTATATTGAGTCAAATGAAGGGCATTTATAATACCTACGTTACTTTTTTATTGACATCTTATAGGATTGCGGTATAATATGTGAAAAGCTGTTTTATTATAAATTAATGATGTCGAAATCATAACGATTATATCATGAATTGCCGTTAATATGCTATAAATTATATGAAATTTAAATTGAATATAATATTTAATGAATAGATATTTTAACTCCTGTGCCAAACTAGATATCCCCTCATCCTGTGCTTCGTAAATATTACTGTTAACGTTATAACTATTGAATAAATATATATCGTGGAGTAGTTAGCTATAATCTACTTATGTTTTATTTCACATTGGCAATACATCACACTATAGTTCGAAATGCACTTACCCTATGGAAAAGTACATTAGGTAGTTTTGATAATAATTTCTCTTCGTGATCAAATTCGAAAGTTCTATCATAGGCTAGGTAATTGACGTCACATGTATTGGTTATATTATATTTATGATTTCCTCGATGACAGATAGCTGTAACGTTATATTATAATGTTGATTTGTTAACACATAAATATTGTATTTAAAATATATTTTAAGACCATGATAAGAGACGTGGAATTGTTGAAAGAGTCATGTATAGAAAAATAATAGTATAGATTATTGTTTGCATAATACGAAATAGTTTAAATGTTATTGTATTTCTTTTTATTCAATTATTGAACAATTAAGCATATTTATATAAAATATACGTGTCTTGAATGTCGTGGAATTATAAAATCTAGGCAGCATTGATTTACAGCCATAAAGCTGTACGCAATTAGATTATCAGTAATACACGCACAAAGCTATTTTAATTATCGGTATTGTTATTTACAAAATTATTAAATACATGATATACGTACAAGTTACTACATATCACCGGTTAGAGACGTGACCACGCTCATCATGGTTTTAAAATAATATTTTATAAAAATGTTTTACGGTGTGTACTTTTGAAATTTATTGTACATTGATACTGTGTAGATATTGTAATTATTTATAATTCACACATTAATATGTACGTGAATACTGCATTTATATTTTAAATTTATGTGTTGGTTCAAATTTATTTGTGATTTATTGAAATAAAACCTGTTTATTAATATACATATGTTAAAATATTCGAATTTAATAATTACGAACTTATACAACCAATTTATAGATATTGTTATACTAAGAAAATATAATTAATAAAGTAAATAAATATAAATGAAATGTGAAATGATGATGAGCTGATTAATTGCGATTGTATTTCATACTTCAATGACATTTAAAGTAAAGTAGGAAAATGAATGAATATTTAGAAAGACTTACTGAAGTAAAATACGAAGTATCGATGTTATATTAAGTATCATGATTTTACGTATTTTTGTTTCGGTATTAATTTAAATTATAATAGCGAAATAATTATAAAATAATATCTTCCTCTATTAAGAAAAAAATGATATCATTGGTGTTACAATAGTAACCCTAAGTCACGACATCCTAATTATTAGCTACGTTATAATCTATTTTGCATCTATCACTGTAAAATTTTATCATTTTTGCTTTACTTTATAAAGTGCATTGATTCATGTAAGCGTATTAACAAGATGGTTGTGCAATCTGATAAATTAACATGTGTTGTTAATCATTTATTTATGAATTGATATTTTGATAAGTTCTTTTCTCCATTCAATTGCCTAAATTGAAAGTGCCTTTACGTGCTTGGGGAAACAGAAGCTACGTCACTGGGCGTAGCATCGGCGGCGGAGTCGTGACTTGGTTTGCTAACAAATAATTTATATAATTTATTTTATAAATCTAAAATTATTAATTTTAGTAGCTTCAGAAATGATATGTTACAAGAATGTGTTTCCAAGTATTTATTATTAGTATCTTTGTTGAATTTTGTGACTCATATAAGAATTACTTTTTATTGCTTACAAATAAAATAAATGATATCTGTGAGCTTGCTGTTTCACTTGTCTCTTTTACGACTTAAAAAAATTTCTTTGTTTTGATATAACATTACAGAATAATTAAGGTTATTTAGGTGACAAATCTGACGTATATTCTTTGACATTGAGACATTTTTCAGTACTACTTACTATAGTGGCACAATGACCCAAAGTGAGTCTTGGCCTCCAACAATAAGAGCCTTCATTTGATGGTATACCTTTATCTTTCATATATTCTTCTATAATGAGCTCTCTGATTAATGGATACAATTTTAGTATAAGTTTTAAATTTAGTACTTTTAAACTATTTTTGTTGTACTCTTCAAGTGCTCTCAAAGCGAGTCTCTAGCATTTGAATTATAAAACGAACGTATAGTTTTTCTTTGTAATCCATCCGAGAATTCCATACAACACGATACAATGGAAGTACCTTACGAAAATTAATTTAGTTGTATCATTACTAGCAGCGGTAGTGGGAACAATGTTATCCCGATATGTAGAGCTAAATAGCCGTTTATAGTTAACAGTTCTAATCTTCACTAAATACACTTAAATTAGTTTTGCAAAAGACATAACAATTTATCTCGGCCTCTTTCAAAAAGGGTAGATTTGTATTTTATCTAAATAATTGAAATTCAAAAGAAGCAGTGGCGGCTCATTGGTGAGGACCTTAAACTTAAAATCGATAAATCGAGGGTTCAAGACCGACAATTTATCTGTGCATGTGGATAACATCACCACTGCTTGAACAGGTGAACAAACATCGTAAGGAAACCGGCATGTCTAAGAATCAAAAGTTCAGCGACACGTAACATCTGCCAACCAGCACGTTGCACGTGCCAACTAGCGTAGTGGATTATGGCCTATACCCTGATAGGAGGCCGGTGTCCCAGCAGTGGGAGCATGTAAGGGCTGATGATGATGATGATGAATTGAAATTCGCACAAAGCTGGGCTTCTAATTAGTTATATTTCTTTTAAATGTGGGCAAATTACAAATTAAACAAAACTTTCCAGTTAATTTATTTAATCCGTACATTTCGAAACAAAATTTTAGATTGTCTTCGAACTTAGACATTACAAAACTTTATTGGCTCTAATTATTTAAAATGTGTTCATTTAAAACAAACAACTTTTTGTAAAATTATTTACAGTGACATTAATAAATATAAACGTAGTTTAAAATCAACAAGATTTTTAACACGAACATTATTAAGAATTTTGTACCGTTTAATCTGTTAGGTTATAATTCTGTTGAATCGCCAATTGAAAGAAAATCATGTTAAATATATCATGTCTTTATAGAACTTATGATCATAAGAAATCTTCACATGAATTTTGGAAATGATATCAATAGTGGACAACATATCAAATTAAACCTAATGGTAGACAAGATTCTAGGATAGGATAAGGGAAGCTCTATATAATTAAATAGAACACTTACTATAATTTAATTACATAATTTCTGTACCTACATATTTCTACAGTATAAATTATAAATTCCCTAAGATTTAAATAAATAACAATAGAACTATCTAAAGAGATGTATATTGTATACACATTAGATTATCATGTGGCACAAACTACGGTTAATTCATAATATTTTTTAAGATGTGACTCGACCTGAACTTTTAAACAGTAATAAAACAATCTTTATATTCTAAGATCCGACAACCTGAACTACTACGAGTATATAAATTAAAACAATCGTAGTCAAAATAAGTGCCTGATAATTGTACTATTTATCTTAGCGGTTAATGAAATTAAAGTATGAAATAATGTTGATTATAGCTAGCATTATAGTAGTTGCATAAATTTCATCTAAGTTTTAATATTTTTCCCGGACCTGACAAACCGGTAGGCTCTAGATAAAAAAAATCCATGCCTTTCCAGACTGACATTCATATGCCGAGTGCCGACCCGGGACCAATCTGGAAAATTCTACTTATAACAGTAATGCAGTAATTGCTAGACCCAGGAGGCGGAACGTAAAATTAATTAATAATAATAATTTAAAATATAATATTGAATACAAACATCAACTACATGCATCTTATTCGGAAATGATATACCTATAACAACAAATTTCTCTAACAAGTTACCTACTAATTTCAAAGAAATAAAACGTAGTGTATATAAACTTTGACATTAAGTATTACGTAAGCTAGTTTTTCTTAAATTTTTACGCACACAACGATTATTAGATGAATGCTTGTTGTAGAATAAATAATGATATAACATAAGATTATCACATCTACTGACTAAATATTTACTAAAAAGAAATAAATTTATCACGCTAACATGGTGTCTCATCAAACTTAGACTAGAATAATTATTTGATCTACATTTATTATTTATTATATTAGTTACATAAGGCACTCCAATTATGTTTTATAGAAAGGTTGTAAGTTCTAACACTCGGTATTCCACAAAAACGAAGACTCTTGGAAGTTGTTGCTTGCATATTGGAAATTTATTTAACAATTTAAATACGTTTGATTTAAAAATTTAATTATGATCAAGCCGAAATAAAAAAGACTAATGACTTTGTCAGATAAAACGCGTACTTAGGGTACGCCAAAACATCAAAGCTCTATAAAGACGATTATCCGTCTCATCCTTACGCACGCAATTGTTACTTTTGCGCATTGCGTTCCATCCAAATTACACAAGCTCCAGGTGCTCCAGTCGAGATTCATGCGAACTAGACTAGAACTGGAACTAACTAGAACTCCCCACTTTAATGGATGAAGGCAGACATTACTTCGACAAGGTGCAATCTCATCCCAATCCGTTAGTGTTTCAAGCCATCGCGTAGTACCCGCGACCTGATCCCACTCGGACTCGTAGGCGAGCAAGACACGTCTGATCGACTCCAATGACAACATTACCGAGACCAATGCGCTGCTAGAATTGGCGATATAACATGTACACCGTCTTCGCCGGCGACGACGAGGTCACTTGTTACTTGTTCCCGCGCCCTCCCAGGTGAGCTCCCGACCGAGTACGGTCCTGCCGGCCCTCTTCATTCATGAAACAACCCAAGCCGAGGTTTGTGATTCCCGTCAAGGGGAACATTGACCATGTCGCTATCAGGATGAACCTTCAGTTCACACACCCGCCCGCGCTAAATTGTAGTAGCCCTTAAGGCTAGCGCTCTGATGCGCGCTAATAACGCGTTTTATCTAACAATGCCCTAATTGAAATCTAATTAAGTCTCGTATACAAAGCGTTTATGTTAAAGTTGACAGTTGTATAATGAAATAAACAGATTACATGAATTATAAATTTTCATCAGATGGTAATGATAATTTTGAGTTATATTTATAATCTGTCCTATTTATTGGCGTTTAAGGCTTTTTTATGATTTTTTTATCATAGGTATACTAAATAGATTAAAAAATGCCGAACCAAAGAAGCTAGTAGTAGTTAGATACTTATTTTAAGGGTGAAAGATATGACGGTTATATTTATATTTTAACAAATAAAAAAGTTGTAATGGTGTTATCAAAGAACTATTAAAGGTTCAAAGTGATATCTTAACGTACCGTCGACATACTTTGATTATTTCTAATTTGTTGTTATTAATATATTTGCCATGATCTATGTATATTGAAATATGAACTTGTTTATTCTAAAAATAAATTAATAGTTTATTAGTAATTCTAAGAATTCATCGACAGATTAATGAAGAGTAAAGCGCTACTCGTATCTTTATAATAAGCACAAATGCGAAGAAAAGCTATAGAAAATGACATTTAATTATATAGTTAAGAAGAAACTTAAGATAGCCAATAAGAAAGAAGTTCGTATCATGATAGCTACTCTTTAAATTTTGGACCCTTATTTTTTAATTAAAAAGCCGATCCTTATTATAAGGATTTATTAAAATTTTGACTACCTAAGTTTCCAGGGTACGGTTTACTGTTGGTAATAAATTTTTCATGTTAAATTCCGCGCGACGTCATTGTAGCCCCGACTACCACAAAACAATTAACTTCTCTGAAATGTGAAGTCTTCAATTTAGAATTTTTGATAGATATAAATAATCCACTTAAATGACCCTGATTTATTGTATCAATAAATCTCGTTAGAAGAAATTGCATTTCTGTAATG
>NC_052114.1:5768025-5784353 GCF_012273895.1 Zerene cesonia
TTTAATTATCTTAAATATTTTTGATTAATATTATTATATTAAGTATTATGCATTACATTATCTAGCGACAATATTATTAATCTCTATAAATTTTGTAAAATTTCCTGATTGTTTAAAATTTGCTATTCGTTGAGCTTATTGCGTACAGATGTCTCACGCGACAGGTCATGTATATTTTTCTAAACTTTGGTCCCTATAATTACTATTGTAAATAATAAATTTATGATATCTGTAACGATGGAACGGGGCGGGGGACGCCGCGCGACCAGCGGCTCAATTCGCCGAATAAAGGCACATTGATTTATGATTCTCATTCCTACTACATTTTGCATTATAATTTGCAATATCTAAATGATAAGAAATATCCCAAATCCAACCTCCATACCAACGATGTAGTTCTTTTAAAATCAATTAAATGAAATAATTTATAATAATATTCATTATGTAATATAATCTATCCTCATCCTAAGTCAGTATATAAATTAAATTAAATGTCACATCGCTATTATATTCTTTCTCGTACACATTTAACTATATTTTATCACATAACTATTTCGACGACATCGAATATAATATATCAATGACGTCAATTTTCGCTTTGGCAACGTGGTGCTCGAACCAAAAGTTGTTCATTTTCCTAAGGGTGACATCACCCAAAAATTACCTAGAGCGAAAACATCATTTTCGTTAAAAATTGTCTTCGCATTTAATTTCTCTAGTTGCGGGTGGAGCCCATTGCGGCTCGGGCGACCCGTCCCATTCATTAAATGGTTCATAGACGAAATTATCACACGATTCGTCTGGTTCGTGTGTAATTTCAGTGCGGCTGAAAGCTTCTGCAAATTTTCCTATTTCGGTGGAGCCGAACGCTTGCTGGAAGGCCGGCAATGGCACCACGGGCGGCCGCGTCTCTGCAGGGGGAGAGCGGGGCTTAGCGGAAGGGCTCTCGCGGACCGGCTGCGTGAAATCTGCCGACGGTGTGCCCTGTATCGGGAACTTATTTCCAATACCACTCTTGCAGCCTTTTTCGTACGTCGACTGATCGTACACGGGGTATGGAGTCGAGCGTCCGTCATGTGCCGCATTATGATTCTGAGAGTTCTGAAATAATACATATTTATTTAAACTACCTGTTTACCAACCCTAAATGGTGTATATTTATACATTTATCAAGATTCATTTTGTTCCAAGAGGTGCAATTTGAAATATAAAAGAAGTTTTTTTTATATTTGTACTTATATGAAATGACTAAACTAATATTTTAATTTTATCATGAATGTACAAAATTTAAATACAAGTAGCGTACAAACCTTCATTAGTCGGCAGTCCGGTCCATAACGCATAGGTTCTCGTGAACACATATTATTGGGGACCCGAGAAGACCACATGCCACCGTTGGTGCCGTTCCAACCGTTCCCTGCTAGAACACCCATCTGAAAACATTCCATTTTATATCACTCTTATTAAATAAAATACCTACACTAATCGAATATACCGAAAGAGATAGATATATTTTATTATCACGTTGAAATTTTACCTGATAGTGTGACCACATTTGCGGCTCGCAGTAAGCGTGTCCGCGACTATTCATCCCACATTCTAGCGGTGGCTGAAATGTCATAAAAGTAGCGTTTAAAGCTCGTTAATATAATATTTTCATTGTCATATGTATACAACTATAGTTGTATAACATAGGTGTTCCTGAACCACCTTACTTTGAATGCTATGCACTAAATATAATATTTTCCAAGTATTTTGAATAATTACTATGTGATTTGTGAAAAAAATTATAAACGTGCATTTTTTATTAGCACACTTATTAATTAAAGTATCGAAAAAATGATTTAATTAATCTTGACTTATAAGACATCAGACGAATTAATAAATGTTGATACATTATCTGTAACAAATTCAGAGTGTTATGGAAGTTTGTTGATCCTAACACATTCCAATGTGAACAGTTCTTATAATTAAACATGTTTCTTTAAATGAGGTATTCCAATATTATCATGTGAATGAATTAAAAAGACGACTATTAGCATTTACATGGTGAAACATAACAACGATAATATTAAATCATTATAGACCGATGGAAATTGCAAGACTACTTTCAACGTATCGATTGTGCTACGACCTACGAGTGACGTAGCGACACTGACGCGCTACAACGTGTATATATAAACATATAGGTTATAATATGATCACTGTTAATAAGTTGTCATTGTAACGTTTCAGTTTGTTCCTTAATTTGTTACTATCAATCATAATTTGTATGTTGATACTAAGAAAAAACAAAATGTATAAAAAAATCTAAATTAAAATTGTACACGTTGATTCAAATTACTTGAATCAACATGTAACTAGTATATAATTTTAAAAGTGTTTGCAAAACTATAGCTATCAATAAAGAAATTATATGTGTGTTTTTGTGTTTACGCATCTTGTCCATTTTCAAGTTTATTGTATAAGATTGACTATCTTTTAAAATCAATTTATTGGAAAAGATCATATTTGAAAAATTTAGCGTAAAAAAGGAATTTTCGATTTTGGATGTATGAGAAATATTTAATAGACTTCTTCTTAGCTTCGATCGCGTTGATATCTGAATATCCTTCGAAGTGATCAGTACATGTCTTAGAAAGCTAAGGAAAAATTTAAATATAACCAGAAGTATAGTTCTATACATGACAATAACAGTTATTTTCATGTAATATTCATATGTTTATATTGGCATGTATGCCAATTCCTATTTTTATATGTTGTTTTGTAATTTATATAATAATACTCAATAAAATGCTTGAAACAGATAGTATTAAAACATTAAATGCTATCATTCGTACCTTACTTCAAAACTGCTATTTATGCTTTATTTAATTATTTTTTTTACTTTATGGTTGTTACATAATTATCAATGTAAAATTAAAATAAATGAGTAAATTATGTCAACAGGGTGTTTTTTTTTTAAATATCAGAATAAATATTTTATATAATTATATAGATAAAACTACAAAAACGGGCTTTTTTAATTTGAAATATTTGCAGCCAAACTAAACATATACACTCAAACAGGATCAAATTGGCGCCCTAGTTATTTAGAAATCAATAGCGCTAATCGCAATTCTACTAAGGTTTTCGAGTGTACTTAGGTCTGTTAGTTATAATTAATTACTTATTCTGACAATGATATCCCGCCAACTAACACTAACATTATAATCATATGAATATGACGAAGAATAAGATGAAAGCGAAAAAGTTTGCCCTACTATATACAGGCTTCATAAGAATTGTATTGTTTAATTTTTGAAAATACAAATATACGTAGGCCAACACTTTTTAAATTGTTTGATTACATTCTATAATTTTGTTTTGCTTATAGCAAGACTATATTATATTATGATTTAAATCTTTTCGTTTTTAATAATAACGCAGGAGAAGAAAATCATTAACATGGCATATCATTCATAATAGTTATTAAATGAAAGCACTTTGTAGATTATTACAAAGTTTAAAAGAATTTACTACATTCTAAATTCTTATATTTACTTCTTTTAAACTCCAGTTACGTTTAAATTGATAAGAAGCACTTTCATAAGACGTTTAGAGGTATCGCAAGATTCCCTTTTGTTATGACGTAATGCTGTGCGCGATATGTAGCAGGTTGTATATAAGATAAGGTATAGGTGGAGTGGGGAGCGCGGCGCGATCGATCCTCACTCCCTCTGCACTTCTGCGTTGCAGTTACTGCATCCGTCATCTTACACCTACATAACCTCTACATACTACTCTGCCATGAAACTTTATGTAGCAGCCTGTAGTCGCACGAAACACTTTTTGGCAAATACGTACATGGAGACCTTTCGTAATTAAACGTGTTCAAAAAATTTGAAATTAAAGCCAAGTTTGTTTTACAGGAATGTAATTCTTGATAATAATCAGACCTATTTATGGTGTACTTTAGAGTATGAAAATCTTGTAAGTTTTTTAAATACTCGGGTATGCTACTGCTTATACATATTTTCCGTTGCCATACCCGAAGCAGTTTTAAAAATTTTCATAACCATACGATTGTTTCTGAAATCCGTAAAGCATTCAAAAAATACATTTTTAACGTGGACTCTGTTACTTGGCATACGCATTACGAGTTATGGGCGCTAATTAAGCGCTACTATAAAAAACGGCTGAAAGTCGTTGGTGTGCGGGTACGTGAAGTAGTGGCGGGAGATTTGCAGGCTAACTATCGAGCGGCGAGCGGCGAGCGGCGCGAAACCACGTGACTTATCGATCAGCGCGCCCACGACACTCGGAAAAATCAACCGCTGACAGCTTTCATGGGCCACCGCCGTCACCCCGCTCGCCCCCGGCGCCCTCATTAGCGCTTTTGTGCCGCTCACTTGTCTCATAATCTGACGCTATAAAACTGACAAACATGTGCACCTAGGACAGCCCAATTTTACATAAACAACCTTAAAAGTTTCGTGCCATTATGTAAAATCAAACATTAAAACTACACTATAATTCAAAATACATTCAGCATAAATGTAGTTTGAATTTTGATTCACAACTGACCCCCAAGAAGTCAATGACCGATGCGCGGAAACTTATCCACTTTTGAACTTGTTTCCTGACAGTCGACTGACCCTTAATCGGTTAAAAAGTACCCATACCGTAAAGTTTTGAAAACATTCATTGTTAGATAAATATGAACTTTACGCGCGGTGCGTACGATTGATAACAGAGGGTATTAAAAGAGGGTGGTTTTGCAACGTGGACGTAGGAATGTAGACAGTCCTCTGACACTGACCTACATATTTCAAACAGGCGCCTCGTAATTCGTTAACATTTTGTTCACTTTTTAGATAATCAATTCATTTTACAAAATGTTATCCTTACGTTATGACTCCTTTTTAAATACTTGTTTTTACCAAGCCCATATAGTACCTATAGTCCATAGAATGAGCATTATGTGTTTAAAAATATAAATATAAATGAAACACAAATAACTTGACTTATAATTCAAAACAGGACTCACCAATTTTACAAATAAATAAAGATCAGTTGCAGCTAGCAGTTCGCCGCAAATACTAAGCGAACAAATAGTAAAGTCTTGGTGGCTCGAAGAGTTCATTCAGAAATCAGACCCATTTCCGACTAACTTGAATGTATGAACGAAATAAACTTGACAGCCACTTTCACTAGCCGGTTATAGCATGAACAAAAATACACGCGGAATTTAATTTTAGCATCCCGACACTGGCGGTTTATATTGTCGGATGCAAACTTGCACTGTTTGGATTTATAACATAATTATAGATGACCTTGACGTGAATGGATGAACTGATAAAGTTGTTTAACAATAAACTAGAATATTTTAAAACGTTAACGATTCCTGTGCTAGTATTGCGTCTGTAAACGTGTTAATGGTTATAATAAAATGAAATAGTTTTTTCTGCGCAACGTACTCATGAAAGAATAATCAGATAGGTTATTTAAAGAAGACATTGTTATTAATTTTCGAGAACATTACAACAAATGTGAATAAAGGAAAATATGAGGTATTTTATACGAGTTGGCTACGAAATTTCGACGGCACAGCTTGGACTCTGTTACGTACTCCACCCTGCTGACAGGGAGATCTATACTGCAGGTTTTGTTTCACGACGATTTTTTTTTTCTTTTGTGTAATGCAAGCGAAGCGAGGGTTGCTTACACTATATTAGCTGTTAGGTTGCTTTGCCCGCTACGTTACTTTAGAACAAGCTTCTAATATCTGTTACTGTGCCTGTCCTTTAAAATTAAATGTTTGTGAGAGTTGTAAAAATGTATGCGACATTTATTTATAATAAATGAATTTAATAATAATTGAAAATATGATAAATTAATTTAAAGAATGTTCTTTAAATTCAGTTAGTTTGCTTGAGAAATACACAACATAAATAATATAGTGGAATTGGAGTTTTAAGTATTGACACAAATATATTTTTTGTGAAATGAATGTATCTTAATCTAAGTTCTGGAATATTCCATAATATATAGAAAATAAGGATCTTACCGTATGTGAGACAGGAAAATGCTGCAAAGTGGGGTGAGCGCGTTGTTCCCTCCGCGTGAGCGCTCGCCGCGCACGTGCGTCTTTCAGCGCATATGCACCGTAATCTGTCAAACAAATTACCAATCGTTTTAAACAAATACGTTTCTTTAACTTTCATGAAGCATGAAGTCAATTAACACAACAATTGAAAAGTAAGGAAGCTGAGTAACTTTTATATTAAAAAAAATGTTTCATCAAATCTTAGTTATATTAATTATAAAATATTTTATTGACAGAAATGTTGCAACATTGACGAGTTTTATTCCCTCAAAATCATTGCTATAGAATTTTTAAAGATTAGGTTCAACGAAATCTATTTTTAAGCAAGCACCCTATAAAAACAAACAACAAACAAACAAATCCCATTTCGCTCAAGGAAATGTTAAAATTTTAATACAAATTGTTTACAATCGTATTCAATTACCCGTCAAAAATGCTATCTGCATATTCACAATATTATTATCATAAATTAGAATATGCTGATATATGAAATGTTCCCTTTATCGAATGTTTTGTGAAAATAAAGTGTTTAGAAAGAACGAATGGAACAGTAGAAGGTTTATAATTACTTCTACACTAAATAGAAGAATAGAAATGATCTGTAAGACATAAAAACTATTCAGTTGGTGTATTTAGTAGTCGGTATTAGATACGATATCAGTGATAAATGGTTCTAAGTTTTCGTATTCACGTAGTATACTATGATAAAGTTTGTAGCGAGATGCGACGCGAGCGTTAGCAGTACGGTCAATATGTAGAGTGGCGGTGCGCCGTGCGAGCAATCAATCCCGCGCGGGGACCACCTGTAGAGCTGCCTCCCGCCCGCCGCATCGACACGTGACGTCGGCGTCGAGATATCCGCCCAAACGTAAACATTAATTCTTACTTCATTCTTCATTGTTCCGAATGTAGCGTCGCGCGTGCGGTATCCGATATTGGTAAACAAACTTTGCATCGCGACCACTTGCACGGTTAAACGTACACAATACATACCATCGATATTTATAATTCAATTACACTCAAGGAATTAGTGGTTGAGAAATTGATTTTCTTCGTTGGATATTATGACTATCTCATAACTAACTTACACAACTGTAGCTAGCGCACATATCTATGAGAAGTTTGATTTCAATAAATGGTTAATTTTATTCTGAAACTTAAGCATTAATTCTTTAAATCTTAATGTGATAAACTCTCTCGTTTCTTGTAGTATAAGCAAACTGCACATCAAAATATTTTGTCCTATTTTAAACTGAAAAGTCGATACACCTTTTTTAAAATTAAACAGTTTATTACAGTTAAAAAAGGAGAAACATGACAAGATCAGATATAATACGATAAGCTCTATTTATGTTTCTATTTTATTAAGTAAATAATAATAATGTGTATATACAGTTAACTTTGATACATTTATACATACAAAAAAAATATATGATGGAATTATGTTTTAAATTTGGTGGCTTGTGAAAGAATAATATAGCAGCTAATATGAAATTTGATTAACATTTTTATATGACTACTAAGACTGTGTCTACAATACCAACCCGTAGGCATAACATGATCAGCATGGTGCATAGGTTGCGGCGGGTAGTCATATCGATAGTAGCGCGCGTAATCGTGCGCGTGTGGATAGTACGTGTGCGGATAGGGCACGTACGGCGTAGGCGGGTACCCATGGCGATAGTCCCAACCTGCGCCCGCGCCGTACTGCGCCTGCCCGCGGTACTCCCCGTAATTGCAACAATCCATTCTGACCCGCGCCTACGCAGCAGGTAACGCTCCCGGCCATGCTCGCCCGCATCCGCACGCGTTTACCCGCATCGCACTTTCGAGCGTCTTATCTATTTGCAAAAGTTTTTACAGCAGCGCTACATTATATAAACTCCGCTCCGGTTCATAACTTTTTAAAAGTTTAAACAAATGAATGTCCGTTGGCTGCAATTGATATCGAGTTCGAACGCAGTTTCGCGGCGGGAAACGATCGCGGGTGAGACGTTAGTTAGCAAAAAGAGGTCGTTCGAGTTTGCCGGCGTCGACGAGAGATTCGTCGAGT
Organism: Zerene cesonia; assembly: GCF_012273895.1. NCBI lineage: Eukaryota > Metazoa > Arthropoda > Insecta > Lepidoptera > Pieridae > Zerene > Zerene cesonia. The sequence goes on from NC_052114.1 coordinate 5,776,167, forward strand.
GAGGGTCGGGGGCGGGCGGCGCGCGCGGGAGGGGCGACGCCCGCTCGCCGGCGGCTCGGCGCAGCGCGCCGCTCGACGGACGCCGACTGAAGGCGGCGCGGAATCGATATGCGGCCGCCGCGTGCCCGCGCCCGCACTACCTTCCCGCGACCGTATTGCGCGCGAACTTTGTCTTCCTGCACAAAATTTTATATTTAGAAGCATGGTGAAACAATTGATCAATACTTTGCACTGTTAATTCTCGTACTTTCGCCATATCCATATAGTAGACGCCTGGTGAGCAATAAATTAAAATGATTAACTTTCATTTTAATTAACCATAGATAGGCATCCTCTTAAGATACACAAATATGAAATACCGATATACATATATGAAATTGCAACTAAATATAATAACTTTTTAATCAATCCTACACTTAAAATAAACAGGGGCCAAATCTTTCTCATAACGGGTAAATTGAAAACATAACTTTAAAAAGTTTTCATGATTAAATTTCAGCAACCGCCATCTATTCTCCAACATTGATGTTACTAAGAGGCAATTTTAACTTTAAATACATTTAGCTAAAGGTATCATATTGGCTATTGTATTTTAAAGTTAATAACTCATAATCAGGTAATGGTGAGACACGAAGTTTAATCGAATAGCGCGTAGGCGGCAGTGACCCACATTGACAGTAGTCATGCGGCGCGCTACGCACCGCCCAGCGTCCTTCGTAGAGACCTCCGCAAACTTTTCACGTGAACCTTATTCAAGCGCGTTAACGGGTCGCTTTCTTTTTATTTCTACACTAAACTCTGGAGACTTTTTATATAGAAATCACAATTGTCAGCTCGGCTTGTTTACAAAGTTGATACAAAAATCCTAAATTAATTTTCTAGTTCTACATTAAATTCTTAGCATCTTAATAGACTTAATGAGAATGCTTAATTATTATATACTTAAATCATGTTTGTAGAAGCTGTAGTCAATAACAATATCATACACCTACTATATACCTTATATAAGGCAAAGTAAATGTTCAACTTCAATGAATTATAAATATTTATTATGTAGTTTAAAGTCAATAGAGACATACTCACTTTACAATACAACTGATTATTTTCCATTATTGATATATTAATGTGCAACTTTTAAATATGAACCGAATTATATATGTAATTAGTAAACTTAAAGATGACATTATACCTATTTTGCTTGGTTCAAATTAAGAATTGATTAAAACAATCAATTCTTAAAAATAATGTTGAAAAAGACTTTGTTTATTTAGTATTCATATAAATTCATACTTCTAATATTCAACCGATCTTTCGTGAATTTGATTTTCGCGCCACAAACAACCGTTCGTTGAACTTGTGGACAACTTCAGTATCCAGATCTTAAGTTTAAATAAAATAACCGTCGAACCAACATATAATATTATAGTACTCTTTGCAATATACTCTTATTCCTTTGTTTTCTTATTATATCTCTGCGTCAAGGCAAACTAATGATATAGATAACTAAATATTTTTTAAGAAAATATTATTTCAAAAAGAACATCTTTTGAATCGCCTCAAACCTAATTTACATCTGTATAATATTTTAAAGGACAAAATATGGTCAATTTGATAGATAAGTGTTCTAATATTGTGTAGCGAGTAGAGAATCCAAGCGCGGGTTATCATGCAGATTGCGGCGAATCAATAGGGGCGCCTCGGCCACTGACGGCGGATGACGATCAATAGCGTCCCAACGGAGCTGTCTCCGCATTAAGGGGCTTCCTTGAACGCCTTTACACATATCCACAACCTATCTACACTTCATACGTCACTCTACAATCCATACGATGCACGGCGTCTCGCCACTAAAAGTTTTCATTGACTTTTCGATTTATTACCTACGCTTACAGATATTAAAACCGGTGCATTGAAGACGAGATATATTGAATAAGTTAAAAATATTTTATTGCAAAACGCATATACTGTTAAGTTTTAAAAGGAGTTATGTTAGAACTATTTTACTTTACTCTTAACTTTGCCAAATACCTGCCTTAAAATTTTATGCAAAATAACTCTTTCCATTCAATGAACTAGTAAAAGCGAAACTCACCATAGTGTGTGACCTTATGTACACTTCGAGTAGGTACATTGCTAATGGGATATTTAATTGATTATAAGGTCATATGTTATGTTAATCGGGTGTGGCAATGTGATACTATCATTTATTTACGACCATATGAATAACAATAGAATGGAATAAAATATACAATCAATTAATCCTTGTGTGTGTTAAATATAGTCGAATTATAATTTAGCCCAAAACGTTACGGAAAATTCCATCAAAATATTATAACATGAAGAATGAGAAAAGCGACCAATCACTTAATATCATATTGTCATTTCACGACCCTCTAAATGTATATGTTTAGATTTAATCTCATTAAAGACTTTACAGTGTACCTATAGGTAATAGGAGTAGTAGTTACGATATAAAAACAACACGTTTTAGCAATATAGTGTTGTATTTATTTTTAGATAAGACTTATATTGCGAAGGTATACAGGCAGGTAAATTATTATGACAGAATGCCTATATATTTATTTCGAGGCAATATAATCTATCTATCTATATAAAAATCAGATGATGTAGTCTCGTTAATACTCGAGAATGGCTGGGCCGATTTCGTTAATTTTGGTTTAGACGCATTCATAATAGACCAGGGTAGATGAAAAGGTAAGAAAAATAAGGAAAAATGTTTAATAAATGTTCTATGGCGTGGTGAAGTTCGCTAGGTCAGCCAGTATTACATAATAGGTTTTTAAGCTGAGAGGAGAGCCCCTATTTTCTTAGTATGTAATATAATCCCGGACTTGAATGGAAAAAGTAACTGGTCTAAATAACAATTCTATCTAAAAATATATTAAACTGTAAATCTCGAGAACCACTAATTGCGACATCACATTTCCAACACGATGAAACTAAATGTATGAGACAAATATGGTGAAACTATTTGATATATAATTCTAGCCAATGAGACAATTTAGCACACGACTCTTGAGTAAAAATAACCAATTCAGCAAGCACCCATTGAAATTATTTATCAAATTATATACGAAATAAATCTATGGCATTTAATTAATTTAACTCCAACTAGCTTCGAATATCTATAAACGTTTAATAGCTTTAATGGAACCCAAAACAACACTTTACTTAACATACTATGGTCGTAGGTACAAAGGTTTTGTAATATTTATTGTGGGAGTCGAGCACGCTTCGGCACGCATTGGGCCAGCTCGCACCGGGGAAGTACCACACCCCCACAGAAAACCGGCGTGAAATAATATCTTGCTATTGTGTTTCGTACGGTGAGTGGGGGAGCCGGAGACCCATATCCTTCCCAGTCCTTTTTCTTTATTCCTCTCATCAATCCTTTCCTAATCCCTTCCCAATTAAAGTCGACAATCCATTTGTAGAGGTGAAAGGTCTGCAATTGACCTTACGCCTCTCCAAATGTTCATGGGCGGTGATACCGCTTACCATCAGGCGACCCACCAGCTCCGTTGCCGACTACGACATAAAAAAAAATCACACAATTAGTTTATAATCTGTGTGACTAAGAAAATTCACAACTATTTTTCTTTTACTAACTACACCCCTAGGATCAGCGCGGGTTGATTCCTGGCTTAGTAGATCCTGAGATTAGCGCAAACAACACACAAACAACTATTTAGTTATAATATAATGAAAGAATTTATACTGATCTAATTTGTCTTCCAGGTATCGTCATATTTAGTAGAGATTTTCTCCCAAGTCGTATGTTTTATAAGAAGCTTTATTACACTTAAAATTGAATAGGATATCTACTCAATCTAATTTGACGCTTAAAAATATAAAATATATATAATTCATAATTATTTTGGAAACATATTTAACGTACTATTTTTTAAATGTTTATAATATCACTTAAATTTAGTTAATTATGCCCGCGTGATTCTCGGGTGAAAAATATCCTGCGTACTAATCCAGCCGAGAATAAATTTTATACAGATCCGATCAGATTAACGTACAAATTCGTACAGTTCCGCGTTTAAACTATTCGTAGGAAGTACTGCGGTAAACATTTTAGAACTACTGAAAATGCATGTTCCATTTTTGGGTTCATACAACTAATCTATTTTAAACACTATGGTTTCATGAGTAACACGATATAAGTATTCAAATAATAAGATTAAAGTAAATCATCAGGTACCACTGAAAGCCAAAAAGTTTTAGAGCTTTTTTTTCTTCAACTGTACAACAAGCTACAGTAGCGCCACCCTCATTTAATGATTTTCAGCGAAATATCAAGGATGGAAGGATGGTGTCGCAACGTTCACATAATCTCGAGATGATATAATTTAATATTTTTAATATTTGTTTTATTATTTGAGAGATAGTTTAGTTGAGATCGATTTCGATTAAATATGATTAATCCCCTGTAATTACATTCAGGAGGCGGTTTAATTTTTTGTTAAAAATAAATCTCTTATTTATTTTATAACTAAAAGATTCATAAAAATCGATACACTAAGTAAGTTATGAAGTAACAAACAAAAAAATTATATCAAATTGATAAACTTCTCCTTTTCTTGAAATCGGTTAGGAATTAAAAAAAAAATAAATGATTTGTCGACTTATGAACAGGATCCAGACCCACGACTCTTGTCAGTTTTACCATGGGCGTAGCTCATACATACTTGGGCAATCGACATTTATACTATTGCTGAAAATCTGAAGTTTATTTACTTATCTGTATATCTCGGTAGATACTGGTGCAATGAATATTTGTTTTTGAAAGATTTATTAAATCATACTACGATACATTGAAGCATCTATGGAATATAATATGCATTATTGCAGAACTAGCATTATTTTTAATTAAATTTCGTATGACTTATTTCTATTAACGATAATATTTTAAAGTCAAAATCTGATCTGTAATTATCTCATTATGTCTCTGTGGTGTGTTGTAATTCAAACTTACGAAAACTAAAGTTTTACCCAAGATTTTGGTAATATAAGCATACTGAAAATTCTAAATTTGTATATGTTCAATAAATACTCCCCAACCTCTTAATAATCGTATCTTTGTACATAAGTTGTGATTAAAAATCATAATTAATCTTTCTGTTGTAGTTACAATGAAAAATGGAAAACCATATCCTAAAATAAGGGTTTTATTAAAAAAAGATTTAAATTAGAAGCAGAATCAATTTATAACATAATTTAAATATAAATCTTATAAAATTCTACACAACATAGTCAACAATGTAGTAAATAAGTATTCAATAATATACTATAAAATACGTAATATTTTCTCTTATCTCTTAACATCTTAAATTAACAATTGTGTATTATAACTTAAATTTTTCTCTATTGGCATTCCACACATACTAATATATAATATAATAATCTATAACGTATGGATAACAAATAACACAATTTTTCGTATTTAGATTAACCACAACATAATGTTTGGAAAATAACATATCAAATTGGTAACTTATATAATTACTAATTACGCTAAAAATAAAATAAAATTGTTTCTAGTTTAGTTACACCTAAATGGTTACATTTCCAATCATAATCACACAAAAAGTGACATACATCGTTATACTGCAGTCCACTAGACTGGTCCTTTTGGCACCACCCATCATAACTTGTGTTTGGCACAAATTTTAACACAAAATAAAGTTCGCCTTCGAATTATATAAAGGGCACTTTTATCTAAAATAGTAATGTGAATTGTATCAGGAGTTTTTCTTAAATTATAAAATTAGTACATTTAATTTTACCGCCTAATATAAATACTGATCAATTTATAAGTTAGGTATTTATAAATAGGTATTGTCAACAATATGTAACATCCAAAAACAACAATTTCAAATATTTTCTAATACTGTAAAACTACATGGTAATATTGTACTATATACTTAATCTCCTAAGAAATACATGCATGTAACAAGTAGCGACTTAAAGTCGTTTAATTAGAAATCATTATATATTTAATGGCTCATTCATTTCCTAGAAAATGGCCCGACTCCTGAAATTATAAACAAAAAATACAACAAATTCAAAACAACCAACACATGAACAAATTTCGTCCTCAGCTATCATCAATACATATATAAATAACACTTTTATCCGTAAAGTATGGTATTAATGTGTTAATAAATTAGACGCCTCACAATTTTCATTCATCAAATTTGCACTTTCATCATATTAAGGCACTTCAAGGTTTATCTTATAAATTTATATAAAAACTTAATAACCTCATCGATTTATTGAATTTTATTTATTTAAAGCCTAACGTAATTTTTCGAGAAATACTAGTAGACACCTTATATCCCTTAAATTACTTTTCCTCCATCCAATGTAGAATAAATCAATAATATTAAATTTTATATTAAGAGATCTCACATCTAGCTTAACTTGGAAGCCATTCGAGTTTTATTGTATTAAATTATGTTAACAACAAAAATATTTTATAAATTTTCCTAATAAATTGTATATATATATATATATATATATATATTTTTTATTTTAAGGCACAATTATCCAATTTATTCATAACATTTTCAACTCCATTGGCAAGGAACTTGTTTAAGGCACCATTATACTTGGTAACTAATTTCTTTGTCCATGACTTGTCCACATATGTTCTTTAAAAGTCTCCCGCATAGTAAATGACCTTGGACACAGATAGCAACACAGCCTGTTAGTTAGATCTGAGTGCATTAATCTCACATGATATTTCAGGGCCGATTGGTTAGAATACTTCATTCCACAGTGTGGGCAATCTCCACATATAGCTGCATGATTAGATTGTTGGTGGGAATTTTGAGAAGTCGAAGCACCAGAGTTCAAAATTGGAACAGTAGACATCCCCGCTAGTAGAAGTAATGCTTGTGATTGTTCAGAAGTGTAAGTGTTTTCTGAATCAGTGCCATCTTGCTGCTCCGACAGTAATACTTCTGGTTCGTAATCAACATCTGACTTTGGTGATGGTTTTTCCAATTTCACAATGGACTCATCAGTGGCTGATTTTGTTGGGCTTTTGTTTACATTGTTAGCGTAGGTTACTGGTTCAGAATTATTGTCCTTGTTTCTGTTGGCATTGTGTACTTCAGGAATAGGGACTTTTTTTGGACAGGCATCACTTTTTGAAGGATTAATACCTGTAAAAAGAAAGTAAAAAGAAACTCAGTGTTTAGTACTTTTTAGTTCTGGAATGTTGAGATGAGATGTAGAAAAAATGAATCCAGTGTTAAAAAAACAACAATGTGGATTCATTTGTTAATTATTGTTATATATAAAGATTATTACCTTAATATTAATTTAGTAAGTGTCTATTGTGCGCTTTAAGTGTCTATAGTATTATTACAAATATTCACAATGATAATAATCATATGTAGGTGATAAATATTGAATTGTGCATGACAATAACAATGCCAATAACTCATCCTCCACTTATGACTGCAGTAGCAGCTACCAATATTATTAGGGATATATTTCATAAGTGTACACTAACAATATACAAAAATACAACAATTACCTGATAGTAATGATCTTGCTAGCATGCTATTCTCATAATCAGGGAGACTGTCATCATTGTCAGAACTTACAGTTGCTGGATTTGGTGAATTGTTATCTTCGTTCCATTCTGTTTTAACAACCACAGGTACCTCTTCTTGGACCTAAAACAAACTTCTATTTAGTATTTGCAAACTGATACAAGGATTGTTTACTGTGGTTTTACTGTGAAGCAGTATGTTTCTCTGAATGTCTCATACTAAGTAGTTACCAGATATATATTAAGTCTTCTTTATTTTGATAGTGCAATCAAGATATAATAACACATGTAAGTAAATAGAGAATCATAGCCTGCCATTTTATATCAGTTGCCATACTTTCTTATTTAATCTAAATCAAGTGTAGGAAACCAGGGAACTTGATATTGTAATATGAAGTATGATAACCTAATTTTCAGTGCACTTTTTCTAAATCAACATATTTTCAAAAATTACATTTTATACTACATATATGTTACTAAGAAAAAGTTTTTCATACTAAGTTGTTTAATTCTTAACTATACATATATTATAACAGTAGCTTTGCATGAATACATAACCTATTAATAAAAAAATACATCCAAGAAACATATAA
>NC_052114.1:5785353-5808793 GCF_012273895.1 Zerene cesonia
CTATACATATATTATAACAGTAGCTTTGCATGAATACATAACCTATTAATAAAAAAATACATCCAAGAAACATATAAATTATTATTAAACAAGTCATTGGATGGACCTTTAAAAAAGGAATACAAATTTCTCAATAGATTTTTTGCCACTTAAGTTCTATAACAATGTTTAGACTTGATTCATTGCATTACATTCACACAGATAGATATATTTTTTTAGCAGAATGACTTATTTATAAAAAGGACTATACCTGTGTAGCACTTTTTCCATTACTGATTCCAGAATAATCATTAACAGTATCCGTTTTCTTTTCACCAATGTTATTAGTGCCAAAAATTGGGTTGTCCAATTTCAATTGATGACCATTATTCCTGTTATATATCTCACATGATTCCAGAATTTTACTCCTCTTGTAATTTTCCACAGCTGCAGTATCATTTGGTTTATCAGATGTGCTACTTCTCCTTTTTTTCAATGCAGGCATCCTTGTCTCTTTGTGAGTAGCACCTCCATGTGATTTCGAATAGATAGTCAACTGCGTATAAAGCTTATTTGTAGCATTCATACTTGTAAATGTTTCATTCTAAAATATTGGTTAACATAAGCGTTATATATTCTAATAATATTTATAATTAGTATTTAGAGTTGTTACAGGTATGTTCATTATAATAACTTAAATTCATCATAAGACTAAGTAAATATGGTCAGTTTTTTGACATAAAATATTCATCTTTTAATCTAATAATGATTTATAATATTTATAATTTTACCTGTTGAGTAACACCAGTCAAGCCTTTTATTTGTAATAATGCAGCAGTGTGTAAAAATGATGACAATTTACTCTCCTCAATGAATACTTCTCCTTGGTACATGTAGGACAACAAGCTAAGAATATCATCAGCTGAGACATCTTTTAAAATTATAACAGGATGCTGACAAGGGTTCTCCTAAAAATAGCAATATAATATAAAACAGTTGGTCTCAAAACACATTATGTATTTAGCCTTCCAGGCCAATGCAGTAGCAATATTATTACAGATAGATGCGAAGGTTATAGTCTCCCAAGTCATTCACCTTGAACACATTCCTAAAGTACGGGCTGCACGCTGACAGTATTACTTTATGAGCCTTGATATTTCTGCCTTCACAGGTAAGTGTTACATCGACGAGATCCTCGGAGCACTTTAGCGAATCTAATGCACTTACAATATTAGTTTGAAAATTGTTCCAACGTAAACAGAATTGATCTGCCATAGCTACGTTTTGTTTTTAAAAACCTGAAATAATTTAAAGTCACTAGATTAAATTTTGAATGAATCTTCAATTCAAATAATAACTTAATCGTTGATATACCGTTAGAATTGTATATTTCACTATAGGCACAGTCATTAAGACGTTTTAATTTAATATATTCCTTATCAAACTTCTAACAATAATTAAAAGACAACACAGTAAATATCATTAAAAATAAAGTGCATGACCTCCAATGACACAGTCTTCTTTCACTTTTTGCACTATAGACAATATTAAACTTTTTAAGAATTGCAGCCCTAAATCCCTATGCGCAAATTTAAGGAGGACAGAACTTGCTTAAAGTACTCTATGGAATAGAGGAATATTTTAGGCAATAGAATTGGATAATACAAGTAAAAGAAAATATTGATAACAATATACACACATTCAAAAATTTTATTTTATCAATTCTCTGCATTATGAAAACAATAATATAGATTAAATATGAAAACCATACATGAATGTCAAAATTTGTGAGTTTCTGAAGGATTAAAGCAACGTTTGTCTATGTTTTCATGAAACAAATTATTGAATGCTTGAATGGAAATATCTTTAGATATCCTTTCAAAATGAAATAAAAGTAATCATATTCAAATGTTATAATTTATTATATATTTTGCATTATTAAATATACTAAAATATCAGATATTATTTATATGATCTTTAGGTGAATAGCTAAATATATAGATCTGTTACATATTCGACTTGTTAAATGTGTGCAAAATATCTTTATATATAATAGTAAACAAACAATTTACCTGCGTATAATAAAACATTCGACTAATGCATTAGTATTAATTATATGTAGTGCGATTAATATTTAAGAAATGCTAAATATCAATAAGTTCACTTTATTAATTTATCGATCTTTGCGATCTTTTTTATCTATAATCTCCATAAACGTATTTGATATTGGATGATTCGGGAAATTTCGATTTATTCAAAAATTGTCAAATGTCAGTACATAAAACGCTAAACGAGTACATCACTAGTGAAAAAAGTTGTAAAAGGGAAGTCAGAGGAATTTAAAATATTTCAAATCACTTAGAAATTATTGATATAAAATAAATTTTGCTGCGAGTTGTGAGAAGTTTTATAGAAGTGAGTATTCTACGTAGAATATTCAATACTTCAAGGTTTTATCAATACCGCAACCGCATGGTTACTGTTTATGTCTATAGTTATCCCTTTAGTTACCCGGTTCTGATTGATACAAACAAAAGAGACTGCCTGTAAATTTTTCTATTGAAATATTTTAGCTCGAAGCTGTGTACAAAGATAACAATGGCTAACGATCCTGAAAGATTTGATTCAATGTTATTAGCGATGGCACAACAACACGAAGGAGGAGTGAAAGAGGTATTTACAATTAACATTTATCTATTCAATTATTGACTTACAAACTGTTAGCTTTAAATATATCTGTAGCATTTATAAAATTTAATTTCAAATTTTAGCAATAATTCTTTAATTATATTTTCTTTCAAATTTCAGTTATTGGATACAATTGTAGGATTTTTAGCTAGAAAAACTGATTTCTTTGTTGGTGGAAAGGAAGGAGAATGGGAAAAGGTTAGTATAAAATTAAATTGGGAAAAGTTATGAAACTAGTGGGATATTATGAAATATAAACCATTACAAATAGTAAAAAAAAAAAAAAATTGTTTTTTGCATGAAATGAAATTTCATTTCACATGACACTAGAAACTTGAAAAAAAGGGAAATAAAACTATTAGTTTTCATAAACTCCAAATTCTTTCTATCATTACAATTTTGTTTGGTTTGTAAGAAAAGTAATGACTGATACACATTGGTAAAGTGTAAATACTTCAATTGTTTTTATAGCAGTGTAGCTATCGGCATATGGATACATAAATGGTAGGAGCCGCCTACATGTAAATACATGCAGAAGTCTATAATTTGACTGGGATTGGAATTCAAAACTTTATTGGAAAAATGTTTTGGGTTAATTATTTCATTTAATATTAATGCTGAGATACTAATTGAGACCCTAGATAGGACACGGTAGATTTAACTTGGATATCCTACAAGATCTATGCGGGGAAACCCCAGTACTGTCTTTTCTTTTAACTAACCTTTAATAAGATAAACAATTAAAGATTAGAAATTAAAAACTTTTTAACGGATTTTAAATGCGATTTATTCATTATATTACTAACCCGACGTTTCGAACACTTTACAGCGAGCATGGTAACGGGGAGACTGAATTAGACTGAATTAAAGTTTAGATTTATCAGATAGCTTAATATTAGGGACTTATCCTACTTCCTACTAATATTATAAATGCAAAAGTTTGTAAGGATATGTGTGGGTGTTTGTTGCTCTTTCACGCAAAGACTACTGAACTGATTGCAATGAAATTTGGTACGTAGACAGCTGGACAACTGGAATAACATATAGGCAACTTTTTTATCCCGTTATTCCTTCGGGATACGGACTTACGCGGGTGAAGCCGCGGGGTGCTGCTAGTGTTCAATAATAACTAAACTAGACATGAGTGTGCTATGTAAACCCAACCTTACTAACAGAAACTATTATTACAGTAATAAGTTAGTATATTTTATGCAAAGGAAAGTTAATAATAATACATAACTTTTTAATAATAATTACAGTAATAAATTATATTACAAGGAGCTGTAATTTAAAAGCTGTTTAATATACTGAAACTCAATTAAATTTTAGGTAGTAAAAGATATCTTTTATAAACATTCTGCTAAAGCCAGAGATGAGGCAGAGAGAATTCGGAAAGAGAAAGAGGAAGCAGATAGGAGATTGAAAGAAATACAACAAAAGAAAGAGCAAGAACGTCTAGCTAAAGACTTTGAGCCAGCTACAGTGACTGAACTAACTGATAAAGAGGCAGAATTGATGCAAGAAGACATTGAGAAAGATAAAAAATCAAGTAAGTTATTGAGCATCATAAAAATTAGTAAAAAATATAATATTTTATTGGAGGCTTATAATTTTCCAGTTTTTATGTTTAATACCGCATTTACACCTTTGTGATACACGCTAAGTGAATAACGAACACATGTACTTGCTATTGTGTCGTGCTTCGCCTTGCGATTTGCGTGTTCGCATTGAATACAGTTTATCAGATGCCAACCAGTATTAAATGCGGTATTATTATACTGCATTTATTCGCGCAGATCTAACTTTGAAATAATTTTTGATATTGAGCCTATAGTTCCTGAAATGAGTGCATTGAAACAGACTCTTCAGCTTTATATTGTCCATTCCTCTCCCTATCTATCTATCTCCAGGCACCGAAATCGTACCGTAAAATTGTTCTATTGCGACATGAAAGATAGGCAAACTAAAGAATACAATTTCACATTTATAATGTATACTAGCCTTTGCCCGCGGCTGCGCACGCGCTATTTCGGAGTAGTTAAATTGATGTAATTATACATATAAACCTTCCTCTTGAATCAGTCTATCTATTAAAAAATACCCCATCAAAATCTGATGCATAGTTTAAAAGATTGAAGTATTCATAGGGACAGAGATAGCAACTTCGCTTTATACTATGTAGTGATAGTATAATATTATGAAAAGTTAGTTTGTGTCTTTGTGAGTTATCCCTAGATCACCTGAATCAATTTTGAAACTAATAGAAAGCCACATTACCTGTATCTGACACAGGCTAGAATTTATTTTGTTTATATCCGGGGACATCCAGGATAGAGCCTGGACATTGGCTTGTAATTGGTAAGGAGGCTAATTAAAACCTCTTTAAAATTATAACTTACATTTATTTTTTTACAGAAACAGAAAATGGCAGTGGAGACAAAGCAGATGTAGCAGAATCATCCACAGCTGCAGAAGACGAGGATGATGACCCCAAAGAGAAGGGCAAGCTTAAACCCAATGCTGGCAATGGTTGTGACTTAGAACACTATAGGTGGACGCAGACACTTGAAGAAGTTGAGGTTTGTAAATATTTAGTTTGTAAATTTTTAGTTTTGTTTGCTATGATGATAATGAGTATTAAATGTCAGTGCTTATTTTCGGGATTGCAATATGCGTTTTAGGAGGATAAGATTTAGGTCTTAAACTATCTCTGCACCAAATTCATTCAAACCCCAGTGTGTAGTTCCTAAGCTTAATACATTTAAGTAAATAAGCCAAAAAACTACTAAGCTATATATATCATTATTGGAAAATCATAAATTTTAGTTAAAACTTGCTTGCTATTTATCAACAGGAGAGCAAAAAATACAATCTTTTGTCTTGTATTTCTATCCTACAAAGACATTTAAAAGAAATGTCATATTTCTTACAAAAAGACTGAAGGAATCAACTACATGTGGATTTACAAAAATATGACTTACATTTTGACTTACTCCCCCTCCCAAACACCTAAACTTATACCAAGCTTCATATGAATCTGTTCAGTAGTTTTGGGTGGAATACATTGAAAATGTACATATAGGCAGAAATTTGCGTTTTGTACTTGTTTAAGAGAGCTCTTCAGAAAGTTCTAGATCTCTTTTATGTACAGAACTTGACCTGCTTTGCATTCTGTTATTATATGGATAGGACTATTTATTAATTTCTGCCATTATGATTTACTATGAAGAGGATTCTGGGATCAAAAAGAATTAACAAGGTCTCGGATTTTAAATGTGTATTTATCACAGTTTACATTATTATGGTATATTAATACAAAATTAAACTGGGTGTACAATATTTAATATAACATAATCTTCTATTATTTACAATTATTTACCTATAGTATTTCTGTATATATGTATGAGTTGAATTTATATAAACATGTAAAAATGTTGCCCACAAACAAATAAATATCTTAATAAATTAGAAATGTTTATAATGAAGTGATTTTTTTGTTCTGTAAACTAACAATAAGGAAATGTTAATGAGTTGGATTTTTTGTTTAGAAATACATAAATGTCTATTCATTACAATTCAATATTTACCAAGTTACGACATTTAAGATCTGCATTAAACTAACGGAATGGAAAGTGAAAGTCCACGATCATTGCTTCATTACAACTAAGGCTAACAATAAATTTTTAAATGTTCTTAATATTTACAAATATAAAATTTTATAGTTTCTGGTATCTTAGTATCCATAATACTATAAAATTTGCTACAGAAATCACAGCTACCTGCTTTTCAAATAATTTACTTATATCTAAATAATTGCTAATACGAAATAGTTTGGGCACTAAGTCATAAATATTATAATACAGATAATTGGCTAAATAATTTCTCCTATTAATTTGTTACAAAGATTTGTAACATTATTGCACTAGTAAATTAATCTAAAATATTTTATTGTTACTTAAATGATAACTTAACATTTCTTACAGCAGTTTTAATGAAACAATAACTATTTATAACGCTCCAAGGATTTGCTAAAGTTATCCATGACATTCTACATAGCAAAAACAAAATCGTATGCTTTCTTAATTGCTTTTCTAATTGCAAAAATTCTTGCTGTCGTGCTTTTTATAACATTTCGTCGCAATTTTCGTATTTCTAAGAATATTTATACATTCCGGTCTCTCTGCGCATCCGCACTGAAAATAAAAAAGTGTTTAGTTATTACATGTTAGACCATTCCTAATCTCCGACTCTCACAACTCAGTACCATTGATGTTTTCTTCGATTTTATCCCACGGGGTCTAGTCGCTTCGTAAAAATACTTGCCATGCTTTTGATGTAGGAAATAATTACTTATCATGTGGTCTCTTAGTCAAGGCCGTTATTGTCTTAGTTACGAAGTATACGTCGAGAATGATTTCCTTCACCTTTTCATCTATATATTGATTTAAATCGGTCAGTAGACAAGCCTATTTGATCAAGACATTTGATATATAATCGCGTCAAACCATGTACAGCACATTGTATAGGCATTTACGTTCGGTCGGCTGATTTAATTGAAAATTAGATCATCCTGATTGGTCTTCAGAAAGCCTTCTTTAATTATTACTTAAAACTTAAAACTTATTACTAACTTAACTGTAGATGTAGACAAGTTTAATTTAATACAAAGGCGATCAATCAATCACCAGTTCTAGTCGAACATGCGTTGGCACGAATTAGGTCACGTTCATTTCGGGGAAGCTACTTTTGAATATATTTTTATGAACCTATACATAAAAAATACTTACTTTCCACAAAACATACTGCAGCTAATATACACACGGAGAGCAGGATAGTCATGAATATGACAAGCACGGTAATCTGATGTGAGTGATCGCAACAACAAGTTTTTGGCTCCTTATTTGTTCGATGTTTTGTAAATCCATTCACAACCGTGAAGTGGGTGGAGCTCGCTCGGGATGTCGTGTCTTGTTCGGGGATTGATCCTCGCTTGACATCAGACCAATAGGCATCCGACACATCTCGAGTCTCTTCAGGAATGGTGATTACAGCACTTGTCAACGGCGACTTTCTACATTCAAAAATCAAATTAGCTTCTTTGTTTTGATTTATGTAACTGCTATGGGATAAATCCCTTCCATCCATCCGTGCTAAATTCGCTGCACTCAACAGCAACGATCCAGAAGACACGCTCTGTAAAATATTGCTCAGTTTTATATCGAATCATGTTGTTATATCTAAAGCAGTATGGGTTTTAGTTCTATTGCATAATATTGCCATATCCGCGTTCATTTGTTTTGCGTCCGGATTGTTTTCAATGTGGAGGTGGAACACATATGTATAACGTGATCGGTGAATATTGTAATAACATACATGTAAAGTAGATGATAATATTATACAAAATGATAAATGAATCCCAATATTTTATGTTTTTAACTTACGTGTGTGCTGTGATTGCTAGAAGAGCCTTGGCTAGAGGCAGAGCCTCTTTGAGATCGCGGGTCATTGATGCTGCCTGTACTACTACTGGATAACGACGGCCGCGGGATGTGCCAGTTGGTCGTGGTTATCTAGAATTGAAAAATATTTGAGAACTTGAACTAAAAAAAATAATGCAGATTTTTGATTTATGCAATAGAATTTAATTCCGGGTTTGTAAATATCCACAATAAAAAGTCTAAGTATTCTTAGTGTTTTGTGTAACAATGCCTAGTGAAGTTTCATCTATTTAATTTTTAGGTCAAGTTTTATTTAGAGTCCGATTGATTTTGTCAGATACAATATTCAAGGTTCGCGTTCTCTTTATTTGCCGTCTTGTTTTGTTGACCTCTGTTGCAATAAATTTGAATTTTGCTTCGGTCTCACGGACTCGTCGACATCCCTTTGTTATGCCAACGATAAGATGATGGATAGTCATTTTAGGTAGCGCGTCTACGTTTATGGCGATTACATGGTCATTACAATAACTAGTTGATTGTCAAAGATTGTAGACTCTGTCATAAGAGAACATATTGTTTGCCAACTGGAAAGAGAAATAGGTGTAGGTATCCATGGGTTTATTCTGCATTTTTTTACAAAAGACGTAGTGAGCGAGGTTGCAAAATGTTTCGCTATTTGCAAATAACCGGTTCCATTCTGGCGTTGTGGTACTCCGTGTACTAAGCCTTTGCTAATGGTATGGCTGACTATTACTTTCGCTGCTTGATTACCTATTGAGTCAATTCAATTCCTACGTCATTCCTGCGTATTTTGTAAGGGTTTTGATCCGTATTGTATAAATGTCCGTTTGTCCATCTGTCCATTTTAATAGTCGAATTCAATATATTATGTTTGAATTTAACCATTCCTCTATAAACAAACAAACTCAATTCTTGTCTATGTAGATATAATTACGCAATCATCAGTGCATAATAAATGCGTATTAAGAAGCATCTCAATACATGTAAGATACATTATTTTGAACTATAGAACATTTTAGAACAGCTTTAGAAAATCATAAACCGCACTTTGTTCGACTTTCCTTATAAATTCCTAACTATTATTTGGTTTTAAACAAAAGAGAATCGAAAATCTGTTGGAAACTGTCTGAAAACCAGTTTCATATGTATAGCCTAAGTATATCCAACTTTTTTGTTGTGTCAATTTTAAATCGGACGTTCTTTTAAAAATTTTCAATTTGTACCGGTTTTTTGTAATAACGATCAAATCACACAGGAGTACACGTGATTCATGGCGGATGTGAGTCTACATTATTTTGGATTTAATTGCTATTGATTGACACGTGGCTCAGACACGTCGAAGATCCCATGTGCTGTTGTAATTATTGTGGTAAATCTTCATAATCTCGAGTATATCTCACACGTGATAAATATAAATATCGTGTGTTTGCACAAACTAATTTATGACCGTGATCATAACTAACTGCATTCACAATTACCTAGGTATTATAAGTGTATCATACTATAATGTAATTCGAAACTCAGAAAAAAAATATTCATATAAACTTTTACAAGTGTTAAAGAGGTTTTCAATTCGACTGTCATATTTGTGTGTGTTTATTACCTCAGAACTTTCGATTGGGTGAACTGATTTTGATGATTCTTTTTTTAAATTGTATGTTGGTGCTTTCCATGTGGTCCCGTCTAATAATTGATCTTGATCTGACATTTTGAATGGGGTTCAGCTTTTTCTTCTAAATAGTAATTATTAAACTACCTACGATACAATATAATGAATAACTACCGCCGTTATAATGCAGGCAACACGGAATTCTTATGACCACTTGCGTTCAAGTTTATAGTTTAATGACAGGTGCATAGTTTGGTAATGTATTTGGTTCAACGAGACACCGGTTATAAATTACACAACAGCGGTAATCTTGACGAATCTAATTGAATGTACCTATCCATCAACGCCTCGTGTCAATAACGGTTATTGTAATCACGGAACACATACATTACTCTTACATCTCATCGCAAATCATTATGACGATTGCTTTCCGTCCCACAAACATTTATGCAATGCGACCGTATATAAAAATTACGTAATTAGTTATGTTGCTTCTCTAACAGGTACTCGCAATGGCAATGGTAACAAGCAAAATAAGGTGCTCAATTAAACGATTAATAGGCAACTTTTATATTGAGTTTGTGGAACTTTTACGTGTTAGCCCTAAAAAAAAACGTTTAAAAACGGGTTTTAACTGTGATAAATATAAAACTGTTCTATGCTGTGTAAATAAATATTCAATTACGTCCGACTTTTTAGATGAATTATTATTAATGCCCATGTGTTAAATTTAAGAGGTTCATAGATTTTCAGAAATGGAAGTAATGTTTATTGCTAAATTTAACTTGAACCTATTACAAGCTTTAAATGCTACGTCTGGAACTATACAGTTCACAGTGACACAGCCGACAAAGTAGAAGACACATATTATTTGAGGACTCTAAAGACAATGTATAACTAATATATATTTAACATGATAATAATCAGTTAACAAGCGTTTTGACTGTTCTCCTTAAGAGGAGAAAGCGTGCTATTGCATGTTCTTGGAACACTTTCGGTAATGCAAATGTCACAATGGATAACGGGTTCATAATTTTAATACACACTTTTATTTTCATACTTTATTCATTCGTTCATGTAGCGATGCATATTTTAATTTCATTCTAAGAAAGAAAGTACAAACTTTCTATCGTTGTTAAATTTTTCACTTGTTAAATAAATGAATGTGTATCTGAACGGGAATTGATATGAATGATAAAAATATGATTCTGAAGAATATGCACAAGGAACGGAGATGATAAAGCGTACCTAATTGAACGATTAATATTTTACATGCTGTTGCATGAGGACATAGCGTCATAACACATTGTTCATGCTGGTCGCAAACTGTACTATGATGCTTATGGTCGTCCTTGAACTGAATTGATGTATTTATGTACAAACTTATAGGAATCGTGTCAATGCAAATTGCTTTGGAAGCTGCCCGACTACCGACTGACAATGAAGAAGATTTAATAAATTCCGCTTTAATATACAGTTTTTGGTGAATTTTAATAGAGTCATTTGTTTATATGTATACGCATGGATTTTACGTATATATTCCGTCGACCGTTTTCGCCTTCTACTCGAGGTCTGCTTTAGATGATCTTGAACAGAGATATGGAAATGAAACATGTTAACTGCTACAAACAATGAATAAATGTTATTTAAACGGATGTTTTCTTACATCATTTTTATGAAGATTAAAATTTGTTTTGTTTTTTGTTTTAATACGTCACAATCAATTAACGCCTAGTATCACGTACGTTATTGAGTAGGATGTTCTATTAGAAAAAGTGGCCATGGAATAGGTTACTTATCCGGATTCTTCTATTCATGATAAAATGACATCACTCGTTGACGTCTAGAATCTACTGTTATGTTACGACAAGTACTGAGTGCTCTTATTACGCTAAAATATTCAATTAATCATAATTTGGAGTTTATACATAAAAAAAAAAAAAACAATTTTTTGGGTATAAAAATATTTTTGTTGACTTTGTTTTCGGTCCACATTTTACCGGTATTACATCACTTCATAAAATAAATAGTAAAATAAGGTGTAGTGCAAGCTTTATTTCTGACTACATGTAAAAATAAAATATGTTTTATTCATAAATATTCCATCTTCGGAGCTGTTTGTTTAAATTGGGAATATTTTACTTCATTTTTTTTCGAAGCTTAAACGTTGATAAATGTGTGTTGTTTCAAATTGTACAGAATCGAATTGTACAAAAACAGTTTACCTTGAAGGATTGAAATCTTTTTCAAATAGTATGTCGTTTCCTGGCTATCATGCTAACTGGTATATAAATATCAACTCGTCCAAAGCAACATGTTGTCAATTAAGATTAAGGTCACTATCGTTGTGTATAATCCTCGTTATTTATTTTTCTAATTCAAGCTGAAGAATTCATTTCAAACATAAAATTTTTTAGTCTTATTTGCTATAAATAAATTTGTTATGTTTTATTAAATATGTTATCTATCTAACTTTCCGCCCTAAGCTTCGCCCGTGTAGTCAATGGAAATTCCTTTGGGAATTATATGTTAATACAAAGCGGCCTATGCCTGGATACAAATATCGTAGCATAATTTAGCTGTGTTGCAATGTGCAAGAAAAAAAATGAAAACACTTTTATGATATTAGTATGGTCTAGTAAATATGAAATTTGTCTTAAGGAAAAAATTGATGTATAAATATCTCTATAATTTAAAAAAAATGTATATTCTCATAAAATATAATAAATTATAATGCCCTTTTCAAAACCTGTTTGCCTTTCGCCATTTTTTAACTGACATCAATTTTTGACATCATTTTGAGATTTTGTTCCAAATACCAAACATACTGATGTTGTCATTATTTTATGTTGTTTGCGGTGAATGATGAATGTAAATGTATATTTGCAAGTAAAGTAGTGACCTTAAACTGTCGTTGCAACGAACGATTCGGACCATTGTTGGATATAATTTTTTGGCTTGCTTAATAATAAATCTGCTAAGTGTTTGCAGTTAGTGTTGATCTGTCATAATACAATCCTATACAAATTTCATTAAACTCTTTTTTCACACATCGTGATTGCTTAACACATCATTGCTTCATAAGGTTTTTGTGATATTGTGACCGGGTTATACCTAATTACATCACAATACAAACGGATATCGCTCTGGGTAAATCCTTTTAGCCGGATCGGTGTAGGGCAATTATTTTGGGCGACGTACTCATTAATTATACAACCTTAACAACCATAACGAAACATGTTTCATAAATGTCAACTGTTTTATTTTACAGATAAGGTTTCCTTTGGGTTTAAAAAAAATGCATTAGTTTATATCCGGAAGTATTTTAAAAAGGCTTTTCTATTAATGCATACCTCATAGCATTGTTAAGTTTAAATATTAAATTATTTTGTGTAAGTAACTACCTACCTATAATTTATGTATCGATAAATTGTAAACAAGTCTAATTTTATTTTGACCGTGAACTAATGCGGTTTTATGTAATTCTATGTCAATGACACTGATTTATAGCGACGATTTGAAACGAACCCTGACGATTTATGTGATCTTAATTGACCTTAGGAATTTAATACAATATTAATATGTTAAAATAACAAAGAATTATGGGTCAATTGGTCGTTAAATAATATCGTTGTATTCTTAAAGAATTATCTGAACATATGTTTTTTCTCTACTACTTTCATGTACTACTATTTGTCTATTTACATTTTGCGTACGTTTTATTCATCTACTACTATCTATTACTTTAAAATAATATAATTTCACCACTTTAGCTCCTTTAATAATAGCACAAACAAACTTTTGGTTCTACGTTATTATGTCTTAAGAAATTATCAATAGACTGTTACTTATAACTAAAAGGCACTAATGTGGTTCTAATTCTCACATTTCTTACGAATATTCGTTCTATAAGTCCTTGATAGTAACGCAACAAGTCACAGTCTCTAAAAAATATCAGAGTTAAATTGTCAAAATTAAAGCATCAATCGTTTACTCATAGTCGATTTTAGACTTCATTGAGCTGTTAAATGGATGAAAAGTATTTTGTTTCTAACTAGCTACAGTTCGCGCATGGTTCTACCCTGGTTACTATTTCATAAAAAGTAATAGTTTGAGAGTTAAAATTTTCATAAATGAGGTTTTTCTGTTTCCGCCGCATCAAAAAATTATAAATCAAGGCTAAGCTACGGCTGACACGGTAATAGATTGAATATGCGACCAAGTTTATTTTGCAAAATTTGTTAATTTAACATAAAAAAATATTTGATTACGGACACGGTGGTACAAGGTTGTCTTCGAAAAAATCAGCCCTGAAACTCGGTTATCGAGCTTAAAAAAACATCTAAGTAGGGATAAAACAATTAACTGCGACCTACCTCAACTTGCGAGGTAGGTATCGATTGATAGATCTATTAAAAGCTGAGGTTTCATTTATGTTTCTTAATAATAAAAAAATATATACATTGCAAGTAATATTTTTACTTGTCATGTTTTTCATAAACCATGGAATATAATAATTCTGAAAAAATAACGGACAAATGAAAATCGCGTTCTTAATAAATAATAATTAAGGAAAGATATCAATATCTTAGCGAGGAGTTACAAAGAGTGCAATGTACTGCCCACCTCTCGTTCAGGCTGGATGTTCGCTAAATCCGGGTATAGCGAAATGTGAAGGCCACTGGTTGTTCGCAATTTGAGTCCCAGCACCAATTATTCCGACCCTAATAACTAACTACAGTTTGGTTTACAGCCGTTCCAAATATTTTGCAATAGGTAGTGTGACTCGAACACGGCTATATCGCGATTGTACTATTATACACTACAGAAACAGAAATTAATTTATACTTGAATCGATACAGTTCAATTATTGTATGTTCAGTATAATGTATAATAATTTAAAGATTGCATCTATTTGTAATTGTGTAGGTATGACGTCAATTGATATATTCGCAGTAGACACTAACGCTATTCAGTTAACTTAACTAGTAAATTCTGATGAACGTCTGATTAGAAACAGCTGCAATATTATATTGATATACCCTTAAACAATATTGACAAGAGGCCAAGCAAACTACTGTTGATTTTATTCGATAAATAATCTTTTAGTAAAATGGCGATTGACCATTCTGTTGAGACAAATGCATAGATATATGTAGTATAATAATAATATTGAATCACATGTAGCGCCATATGTCATACCGTATACTTGCTATTCCGCTATGCCAAAAAAGGCATTTGAATATAAGTCGTGAACAAACAACAAACGGATCTAATAAACAGCAACGACGCCAAAATTCTTCACTTCTTGCTCATTCCGGTATTCGTGATAATTAAAATTCTTTATTGGGTGTCTGTTGTTAGGTGCTTCAAAATTTGAAAACATCATGTATTGTGACTCGACTTTATTTTCTATGAACTTCCCATTAATATTTTATAGCGCCGGTATTACCGTATCCAATCATCTTTTTCTATATTAATTCCATTTCCCATAACAATTTAAGTAATCTACGCCAATTAAAATTTTTCCGACACTTAGATTACTTTTGACAATTTAAATTGTAATAATTACGCAGAGGTTTATTGTAAATTTATACTATTGTGAAATAAAATTTTTGACGCCCTGTAGACAATGCAGTTTCAACGTTAAGATGAGTTTTCATTTTTTTTTTCCTTTAAAGCCCCGCGAGGCTAACATAGTATGCATGTATGTGGATTTTGGGAATTGCTTTGTATGTACAGAAACAAAAATGAATTGTATTATGTAGGAAAGGAGCATTCAAAAGTATCAATTTGGCAATATATTTTTTTATGACTTGTATATGCAATATGTAATATTGAGCGAAACATCGTTAAATTAATTTCGTGGTTAATTTGACTTCGACGTCCTAGCCAGAGTATGCGTCAGATTAATGTTTTTTGGACATTGAGACGCTTGACCTCTGCCTCCATCGTCCCAAATGGAAGTAGTACTAGCCATTAATATTATATATTCATTATTTGTATAGCAATATTTTAAAGTACGTTAATATTTCGACTGCATTATTTTATATTTTCGCAAGTGACTGGATTTAAATATAATAATTACTAAGAAGCACTTAAATCTTATTTTTATTTTAGTGTTTAATGTGAATCAGGATATTTATACAGAAGTAAACCAGTCACGAATTATGTAAGTCTCGACATAATATTGTTGTCACATATCTACATAAAAATTTTTTCGTTTGCGTAGGTATGAAGTAGAATTTAATAATTAAATCATCATTTGACTCATATAAAATCGATCCAAACAACTTAGATTTAATATGGAAGGTTAAGGTATCTACTGTTATTTACTCAAAGACTTTCTTCCGTGTTCTTATTTTCTAACATAGTATGCTATCTACTGTAATTTGTCACCATTTCTATCACATTCGTTCAATCGTTCTGGCTAGTTTGGTGATGGATTGTTAGCAATAATAACCTACGCAACTTACCGCACTTTTCATATCCATTGTTTGTACAGTCACCTCCACGCGTGTCCTGATAAGATTGTCACACAAATATTACGTCACTGAACACTGCATTCACACGGTCCACATATCTGTCGGATTCGCCTTCGCTTCTTCAGCGAGTTTTAGCCTCTCTCGCCCTCTCCGTGTGGCCGGCGACGTTTGACGCGCCCGTTCCAAGCGGCAAAGCGACTAGAGTCGAACTGAGAGTGTTGCAACAAGACGCAAGGTTTTATATATAAAGTTGCATGTTACCGGTTGTAGTCCAATTTTTTAACATTTCAGCGAGCTTCATTAAATTTAATAAAATTGTTAATTTTGCCACAGTCATAAATTGCTTTTTTTGTAATTTAACATTTAAAGTAAAAAAAAACTTGGATATCCATAAAAGTACATTCTAATAAATTCGGAATAGTTTCCTTTTGTTTATATTGATTCTATTTTAGAATGTATATCAACATAACGCATTCAACATTGTCTCCAGATCGTCAAATATTTCAAATTTCGAATGTCGAAAAAATTGTCTTGCTTGATGTAATATTTGCTCAAGTTCTCTCGTAAGAATTGCAACGGTCAAGCGAGTCAAACAACGTTAGTATTCAAAATGAGCTAAAAGGAAATATAAATGTGATTTGTGAAAAACAGAAGCTCAGTCACGTATACTATACGACGGGCCACAATGTCGTACCCTGTGGTACTCCAGTGGTTGTGCAAGACTGAGCGAGGCCATGCCATTCTTACATTGAATCATGCGGGACTCGGAAAGTGATAGAAATTACGATTCACAAGATGTTACATCAATAAAAAGGATGAACGCATACGTGACCCATCCAAGTTCAATGATAATATAATATCATTAATTTTAACTATCCTTGTGTACAACAATACGGTTGGATATATTCAGTTATATTGAATGATAGATAATTAAATTAATAAAGCATGAATATTTTAAGACTAACAAACAAAGGCTTTAATTATCATAGTATAGATAAATTCAAGTTCCACTCATCATGTTGACTGACGTAAAAAATTTTAATGAAGTTATCACCGCAGTGGTATATAAAGTTAAAACGAAATATTATTGTATAAGCCCTTAACTGCAAATGAGTACTGGCGTGTTAATAGTTATTCTAAATTAGTCACGTTCAGAAGATATCACTGGTAGATTTGCCAGGTCTATAAAAAATCATTTGGGTTTGCTTAAAAAGTAACCTTGTGAAGTAACGCTTGTGCCTTTGGAATGGAATTGGAATAGCTACTATAATTTTGTCTGTATACGATTTGACAATGTAATTGATAGGAAGCCTGACCGCTAATTTACGTATCAAAAACACGTTGGTAACACGCCAATTTTTCAAATCTTGTGTACAGTCTTTTAAAGCTGAAGAATTTGTTCGTTCATTTGGAAGCTTAGAAACTGTCGGACAGATTTGGATGAAATTTCGTATAGAGATAGATTAAGAACCGAGAAAGGATGTAGGATAGTTTTATCCTATAAGTACCCATGAAACGGAAACTAGGGGAAAACCCTGGGAGCCTATCTTTTCCTTGGACTACGTGGGCGGTATATATATAACGCACAGAGATTGAAGCTCAATATATCATGGTAGTTTTGAGCTGCATAATTCACATTGCATAAGATTTAG
Source organism: Zerene cesonia (assembly GCF_012273895.1). Lineage (NCBI taxonomy): Eukaryota > Metazoa > Arthropoda > Insecta > Lepidoptera > Pieridae > Zerene > Zerene cesonia. The sequence goes on from NC_052114.1 coordinate 5,803,226, forward strand.
GAAAAGCTATTTTGAAGAGAAACTATTTTTTTATATGTTACAAGAAGGACATCAGGCAAAGGTCTTGTGATTAGTAAGGGGCCATCCATAAATTACGTCACGCGAATTTTAGAACTTTTCTACCCCTCCCCCCCTCCTTGTCACAGATTGTCACATTTTTAGAACCCCGTCCCCCCTAATGTGACGTCACACATTTTTCAAACTTATGCATGTATCTAAAAATAATCAAAAGAAAACAGTTATTTTCATTTTTTATTTAAGTGTCTCACTTGCATTATATGTTATTATGGCTCTAGGAATCAAATATTGTTACGGAAGAGATAATCTTATAGCGAGAGTGCGAAATTATTAATAAATATAGATGTAATATTAATAAATATAATTGTCTGTTAAAATTTTTTTGTTCGCATATAAATATCGTGTTCTAGTATTTTATTATGTGACGTCACAAGGCTTTTGATCCCCCCCTGCCCCTTGTCACATAATGTCACATTAAGATGATACCCTCCCCCCCCATCAACGTGTGACGTAATTTATGGATGGCCCCTAATACACTAATACCATGCAATTAAACTTTTATAGAATCTATATATGACTAATAATAGTATTGCGTAATATTTAGAAGTTAAATATTTTCTCTCCCGTGAACATATTTTTAAAGTATTTTATTTCTAAATCAGTTTTCGTGTAAAACATGCGAATGTTTAACACCATGGTATTGAGCGTGGTAATTGCAAGGTTTCTCAAAAAGTAATTCTTTATGAGACTGCAGTTTGAAGGCTTGTTTTATTTCTCAGTCACACGCTTGTATATAATTGCTTCGTGATTGTTCTTCCTATCATGTTATTCGGAATCTTCAATCTTTCTTAGTTTGCCCAGAATTGATACAATTAACATCTCGCAATCGGTATTCTCTTTGTTTTTTTTTCTTGTTTGATCACCTCTTTTTACTAATTGCGCGATGACGTCATCTAATTGACTTTAAATTTTGAATCTGATCAAGTGAGTCTTATTTCGTCTGTTTGCAGATCACATAATCCATAGATAGTCACTTCTACCCAATTCATTATATTATTACGCACACCTGTACTAGAATTCATTATATCGTTATTAACATATAATGATTAAATTGTAAACCGTTTATTTTTTTTATAACCGTTTATTTATTTAATGATTCCACTTAAAATAGCGTAGATAATTTAATCACCAACGAATGACTATACAGTTGTAGTTGTGCAGTTTTATCAGACGCAAATGTCGATATGTTCATGTTCATCGTCCTTGTGTGGAATGCGAGGTCACCCCGCCATAGTGGTCGGCTAACTTCTTTGGTGGCTATCATATTATTATTCCGAAAGATTCCGTATTCTCCGCGTGTCAGTATGACGCTCCTCAATCAAGTGCACCTTGTTCTCGCGGTCAGATAAATAGCGGGTAAATGTAACAACTAATGAGATGATAATAGATATGGCAAGCGAGATTGAAGATCCTTATGTGTACGAGCGAAGCAAAAACCTTTGCAAATGAGCGTATTCGTCTCTCAAGTAGGCTTTTTATTCTCAGTTGACGTACGTTACATTAACGTACTACATCTGATAATGTATTTCTAATTTTCACGGAAGTGACCTTCAGTATTTATACTTACATCACATTGATCTCTATAACCATAATGAAATGCCTTATTACTTAGTATTTGAATTTTTTAAGGTACGTATCCATAATGAATGTTGATTGTATTGTTCTGAAATATGTTCTTACTAGCTGCGCCCCGCGGTTTCACCCGCGTAAGTCCGTGTCCCCTTGGAATATCGGGATACAAAGTTGCCTATATGTTATTCCAGTTGTCCAGCTATCTACGTCCCAAATTTCATTGCAATCGGTTCAGTAGTTTTTGTGTGAAAGAGCAACAAACGCACACGCATCCTTACAAACTTACGCATTTATAATATTAGTAGGAAGTAGGATATCATTAATCCCCTAAACATGATATCGATCACCAACGTTTTATTAAAATCAAACCGATAAAGTAACAGGAATTATTTGCGTCATCAAATAAACGAGATCGCCAGTTGTATAAGGACTGGGCAACACTTATTATATCACATTATTATAAAACCATTTCACTTAAACATTCATAAACTTATGACCTTTTAAAAATGTAATTTTGTTAAATTACAATGTTAAATACGTCTTGATTTTCCAGTATTTAATATTTATAACATGAATGATCATATCCGTCTACGTAAATAAGTGCAGACATTTTTGTTGTATCCTGTTGCATAAGGCATTCTGCCTAATTGATCAATTGTATGCAAATATATGAACTAAAAATTAATTAATTAACACTTATCATACTCTTCAACTCGTTTTATAATTACAAATTTTTTATCCAATGTATGTATGGTTTCTGCAGTAAATGAAACTTTTATCATTGCAAATCTATATGACGACGACACATTTGACCTGACCAGTTTTCCTTAGTTCCACATTATTTATTCTGATGTCGTTCACGTTGCTATATTAACCATTGATTTTCCATCATCGTAAATTTTATTGTTGCACCATTGTCAATCTTACATAGACTTCTTCTAAGAACTTCTTTAGCTAAAATTGCAAATAACTTATATTAAGCTACTTAAATGTGAAACAAATTCTCATTTATGCTTTTTCCTCAACTCCATTAAAGCTTTATGCGGAATGAATAAAATCGATTTCCTTGCCTCTTTTTATAGGCATATAAATTGTGCTTGAAGTTATAAAACGTTATATTGTGTTGTTACATTAATTTAAATTATAAAACAATCATCATAGTCATGCCAACTTAAAAATATACAATATACATATATTTAGTGTCCAATATATTATATAATAATAAATAAATATCACAAATAAAATAACCTATAAAAATCATACAGTAACGCGCAGTGCAAATAAATATACATCAATATTATCCATCTGCGTCTGATCTCTACCGGTCCCGCCAGTTCTTCTGCGGAATGATTTATGCATTGCCTCGATGCAACCGGAATAAACCCACATTATTGATATTTGTCACAAGTTCACAAGAAGAACACATTTAATATTGGGGAGTTTTGTTGCAGTTGCGGGTACCACTTCGGCAAGTTTTGCGCCCTCGCGATTTGACTGTGGTTATAAACAAGCGACACTTGAAGGTCGGCATCAAAGGCCAGCCTCTGATCATTGATGGAGAACTCGACGCGGATGTGAAGGTTGAGGAATCGACATGGGTGCTACAGGATGGCAGGAATTTACTCGTCAACTTAGAAAAGGTGCGGGGGTATAAACGTTTTTTTTATATTTGTGTCGTTTTAAATGCTTACAATGTTTAATATAAAATAATTAATGTTTACAAGCGATGTATTTAAACTAATGTGTGCGGTAACTTGAATATTGTGGACGTATAGTAATTTAAATATGTTTTTGCAGGTTAACAAAATGAATTGGTGGGGCCGTCTGGTGACGACGGATCCTGAAATATCTACAAGAAAAATAAATCCAGGCATGTTATATATTAGAAATACAACTCAAACTATAATATTATTTGAACGAAACTTGTTTCTGATTTTTCCGCTGACTCAGATCTGAAAATTAATAATTTTTTAAGGCTGATACAGCTCTAAAATGTAATGACGCATCGCGATGATTGGGCAATATTCGAAGCTTCGTGTGTAATTCGAAACCCCAGATATGAATAGTGTGAAGATTAAAAAAACTGTTTTACGCATTACTGCTTTACTCTGAATCTATAACGAGCAATACCTATACTAATTATCGTTACAATATTACTTTCGCATCCATAACATAGTGTAAAATGTATTGTAGACTTGAAAAACGATCGGTAGATAGTGCGAAGGTTCCCAAGTCGACTATGGCTCTCAATGTTGTTTCGATTACCAAGTTACATATATTTTTGACGAATTGTAAATATATCTCGGGTTTTAGTTATCCACTACACTGTATAAACATCCATGAATCCATGATGGCTTACCATAAACACATTTTAAAAGCATAGGAGAAACTTCGGTGCCTGTTATACTATAAACTGTGTAAAGCACACCACATACACTCAAAAACGTAACAGATAACGTCACTTCTCATTTATAATTAATACTTAACAATGCGTGTTTATTTCCAGAACCATCGAAGTTGTCGGACTTGGACGGGGAAACGAGAGGCCTCGTCGAGAAGATGATGTACGACCAGAGACAAAAGGAGATGGGCCTGCCAACAAGTGACGAGCAAAAGAAACAAGACGTGCTTAAGAAGTGAGTTAATATTTTGACGTCTTATTTGTAAAATTCTAGCTGTGTAGCGCGGTCCAGTGCGTTTTTGCCCTCGGAAAAAGCAATTATTTCTATAGTCTATGTTTTATTCTAGTACATAAGATACATTACTGCCATGTACCATCAGAATCCGTTCAGTGGTTTTCGCGTGAAAGACAACCATACGTTTACCCATCAAATCCAATCCATCCTCACATATTTTTTTCCATTTATGACATTAGTATGTTCAGTAGATAAATATTATAGCATTTTTTTAGAGATAATGTAAGGTCGAAAATTGCGATTACTTAACTTAAAAAAATCTTGCTTTACATACTCGTGCAACATTGAAAGCTATATTGTAAACATACAAACTCGAGGTTATCTATGTTTTTTTTTTTATATAGAAAAAAAGATTTATTTTTCAATGTTATTAGAATTATTAACGTATGTATGGCATGGAAATTATAAAAAAAAACTTGAATAGGCAAGAAAATACATTTTGATTTATGAATGCTTTATAACTGTTCTTACTGAACGTTTGAGAGATCGGAAAGTAAAAGGCTGCATCGAGTTCAATGATTACTTATACACGTAAGAATAGTTATTTGGCGGATTTAATACTTTCATATTTCAGATAATTAATCTCCTTGATACATTTTCCGCGTACGTGAATGATGAAATAATATCACATACGTAAAATAATTTTTATTGTTTTAGGTTCATGGAGCAACACCCAGAGATGGATTTCTCTAAATGCAAATTCAATTAAATATTCAACTATGTCTAATTATTATCTTCGAGGAAGTATTAGAACTGTAATTCTCAGAACTCTTGATGTATCGTCATAAAGGATTCAAGCACTTTACGTTCCAACATTTCGTATGTACCTATCTGTAGTCTGGCAATCATGTTGTCTCAACAATATGTAATTAAATAAGCTTAAAGCAAAAGGTCAGTGGGCAAACCTTCATTTTTAATTTGTAAGATTATTGCCGACCTTATTAATATTTGTGCTCTCACTAGTCATTATTGATCCGTATCTAATACTATTGAAAGTCGTTTTGCCAGATTATAGAAATATAACTGATTGTATTCAGTAAATATAAATATTAAAATACCTTGTTGTTTTATTTATGTTGGTGATATTATGACGCTACTGCGAGTTCCTGTTTCCTACTAGAAATGTAATATCAATGAAAGGTTGTGTGAATTGGCTTGATCGAGAATCCATTTATAACATATACATTTTAACATTACATATATTTTTTTTTTTTTTTTTTTT